>NC_037332.1:5151515-5454545 GCF_002263795.3 Bos taurus
AATTTATTCAATAATTATATATCAAATAACTTCTGTTTCCTTTTGTAATAGTGACTGAGTGAATGAATGCCACAGAAAGTTGACCACACTTTTCAAGATTGTTTATAATAACCTTGTAAAATACAAAGAGCTCTACACAATCTTAATGGTCTCATAAGGTAGCTCTGAAAAGCTGGTGAAAAGACATACCTCTACTCCAAGCCCCAGAGTGTATAACCATGCATTGTTACAATAGAAGCATTAGCAGTTTCGGACTCTACTCTAGAGGCTGCACACCCTGAGTTGACTACAGACAGGTGTCCGAGCCTTGGTTTCTTTACTTACAAAATGAAAATATCAATAAAATTATAATAACCTTCTATTACTGCCTCACCAAGTTTTTCTGAGGATCACATAGGACAATATATGAGTATACCTCAAAGAATAAAAGATATGCACAATACATGTAAAGTATCAATATTATTATTATATAAGTAGCTGCTGCTGCTGCTAAGTCGCTTCAGTTGCGTCCGACTCTGTGCGACCCCAGAGACAGCAGCCCACCAGGCTCCCCCGTCCCTGGGATTCTCCAGGCAAGAACACTGGAGTGGGTTGCCATTTCCTTCTCCAATGCATGAGAGTGAAAAGTGAAAGTGAAGTCGCTCAGTCATGTCTGACTCCTAGCGACCCCAAGGACTGCAGCCTACCAGGCTCCTCCATCCATAGGATTTTCCAGGCAAGAGTACTGGAGTGGGGTGTCATTGCCTTCTCTGATATAAGTAGCAGGACTCTATTTTCATTGGAGACCATTTCTATCCTAATCACAGGAACTACCATTTATTTGTCTCTTGCTATGTCCTATAACTGCTTCCAAGGCGGTTCAGTGGTAAAGAATCCACCTGCCATCCACGGGTGCCATCGCTGGGTCAGGAAGATCCCCTGGAGGAGGAAACGGCAACCCACTCCAGTATTCTTACCTGGGAAACCCCATGGATGGAGCAGCCTGGCTGGTTGCAGTCCACGGAGGCGAAAGAGTCAGACACGAGTTAATAACAACAACAATGTCCTGTAAACATGCCTAGCCCCTTATTCTCTCATTCTTTTTTCTCCTGCCACCTGGCTGAGCACAAACATCTCAACTAGATCTCTACCAGATCTTAGAGATCCTGACGAGGGCCCCTTCCTTCTCTCTTGACCTCATGCTTCGTATGAAGAGGTTTCAGATAAGCCAGCTAAACTCATGGTCTCCCTCCCCAAAGAAGGGATTTATTTGATTAAAGAGTTTAGGGTAAGAAACCGACCTTCCTTAAACTAATAAGAAATAATAAGTCATTTTTGCCTTATAATTATATTGGCCATTTTGTCTTATACTTGACAATATCTCTGCAGGGAATGAAAGTTTCTTTATAACATCTAATAACCATTCGCATTACTTCATTCATTGTAAAAGCTTAGGTCTTCAAAATTTGGTTAGTTCATGCTATGGCTGGCTATATAACACCTGGAGTATTTTATGTATATTCATTCTAGGCAATTTTACCCTTATAGTTCTTGGCAGTTTTGCCTCTATTCATAATCAAAGACATATAGATTTGCCCCTTGTAAACACTTTAACATATTCATTCATTTTAACTTGCTAACACGGAAAATGTGATACGTAAAGAACAAACGCAAGTCACAGTGCTTATAACACAAAAGCAGCAGAGTGGACAGATTTTTAAAAGGCTCAGCCCAACAGGGAATAGAAGAAAAGAAAACACAAATGTCTCTGCCCTGCATGGAAAAGCCTTGCCTTTGTGTGCTGTTTCCAGGCAGATGAAAAGGCAAAGAGAAGCCCCCGCCTGCGTTGCTCCCCTGGGATTCAAAAGAACAAAAGAAAAGTAAACACTCCTTTGCTTCCAAGAATGACATTTAGGCAGGAAGCCTCCATCTTTTCCTTTCTCCTTTTTCCTTACTGTTAAACAAAAGATAATGGGAAGGTAGGAATCATTTTTATAATTATTTTTGATTAGGGGTTAAGCGTGTGGTACCTCTTGTGAAAATGACAGCAGAATTTATTTTGCTTCTCTTCTTCACATTGTCTAATACAAAATCCAGTTGTTAATTTCCAAGGGATTTCTGATTGCTTTATGATATAGCTGAAATGTAAAACCTCTGATTTTTTTCAACGATCTTTATTCCAAGAACTATAGGGAACACCCTCAGTTCAGTCTTCCCTGGTGGCTCAGTCGGTAAAGAATACATCTTCAATGCAGGAGATCTGAATTCAATCCCTGGGTCAGGAAGATCCCCTGGAGAAGGAAATGGCAACCCACTCCAATATTTTTACCTGGGAAATCCCATGGACAGGGGAGCCTGGTGGGCTACGGTTCATGGGGTCACAACAGTTGGACACAAACTGTGGTTTATCGACTAAACCACTACCACCAACAGTTAATGGTGATTGTAAATGACTTCCTCATGTGACCTAAAACCTTCTCAAAGCCCCATTCCTAGGACTTCAGCTCATCTTATATGTTCAATGATGTGCCATGATGGTGAGCAGCCACTAGGATGAACTCAACGCTTGCCACGCTTCTGACCTTATAACTGTCCCAAGCTCTTGAACCAATGAGTGGGAGATGATGTGAGACTCTCCAATGGATGGTAAGAGTTGTGCTAGTGTGCTTACTTCCAATCCACACTGAGACGAGGGGTTTCCGTTACTGCCTCTTTCTCACGAATCTTATTCTAAATAGCAAGACGTGTGTGGAAAACTCAAGTTTTATTGAATTCAAAAAACATCGCCATCAAAATAATTGCTGGCTAATGCATTCAGTATCCTCATCCTCTAAATCCTGGAAGTTGTAACAGGTCCTGTCTATGAAATCCTTTGCATTTCTTCCTGACTCTGAGGATCAGATACTGAGATGAATCACATAAAGAGAGCAGAATCTTCTTGGGCAGCTTTTGCCAATTAAATCCACAAATATCTTTGACTTAAAAAAAGACTGTACAGGGAATTCCCTGGCGGTATAGAGGTTAGAACTCCATGCTTTCACCACCAAGAGCCTGGGTTCAATGCCTGGTTGGGGAACTAAGATCCCACAAGCCACTTAGTGTGGTATTATCATCATAAAGACCTTACAGCCTAAAGTGGATGCTCTTGACCTCCAATATTCTTCACATCCTATCCTTATGCATTTACTCCAAATTCTCTGGTTATTACTTTTCAGTGCCTAAGGCTCTTTGTCCACTTTCTTTTTTTGTGGATCTTGTCGAGGCTTCCATCCTTGGTACAATGTCTTGGACACTCGATAGGACTAAGGATCACAAAGCCAAGTGAGTACATGACTCTGAACATAAATAAATGGAACAGGCCATGATAACCCTCATCCAAGATAAGGAGCAGCGGCTCCACTTTGCTGGAGCAGCCGTGAAGAGATACCCCAAGTCCAAGTTAAGAGAAACCCAAGTAAGATGGTAGGTGTTACAAGAGGGCATCAGAGGGCAGACACACTGAAACCATAATCACAGAAAACTAGTCAATCAAATCACACTAGGACCACAGCCTTGTCTAACTCAATGAAACTAAGCCATGCCCGTGGGGCCACCCAAGACGGGCGGGTCATGGTGGAGAGGTCTGACAGAATATGGTCCACTGGAGAAGGGAATGGCAAACCACTTCAGTATTCTTGCCTTGAGAACTCCATGAACAGTATGACAAGGCAAAATGATAGGATACTGAAAGGGGAACTCCCCAGGTCAGTAGGTGCCCAATATGCTACTGGAGATCAGTGGAGAAATAACTCCAGAAAGAATGAAGGGATGGAGCCAAAGAAAAAACAATACCCAGTTGTGGATGTGACTGGTGATAGAAGCAAGGTCTGATGCTGTAAAGAGCAATATTGTATAGGAACCTGGGATGTTAGGTCCATGAATCAAGGCAAATTAGACGTGGTCAAACAGGAGATAGCAAGAGTGAACATCGACATTCTAGGAATCAGTGAACTAAAATGGACTGGAATGGGTGAATTTAACTCAGATGACCATTATATCTATTACTGTGGGCAGGAATCCCTTAGAAGAAATGGAGGGGCCATCATGGTCAACAAAAGAGTCCAAAATGCAGTACTTGGATGTAATCTCAAAAACAACAGAATGATCTCTGTTCGTTTCCAAGGCAAACCATTTAATATCGCAGTAATCTAAGTCTATGCCCCAACCAGTAACGCTGAAGAAGCTGAAGTTGAACAGGTCTATGAAGACCTACAAGACCTTTTAGAACTAACACCCCAAAAAGATGTCCTTTTCATTATAGGAGACTGGAATGCAAAAGTAGGAAGTCAAGAAACGCCTGGAGTAACAGGCAAATTTGGCCTTGGAATACGGAATGAAGCAGGGCAAAGGCTAATAGAGTTTTGCCAAGAGAATGCACTGGTCATAGCAAACACCCTCTTCCAACAACACAAGAGAAGACTCTACACATGGACAACACCAGATGGTCAACACCAAAATCAGACTGATTATATTCTTTTTTTTTTTTTTATGTTTTATAATGATTTATTACCTTATGAGTACATCTACATACCCTCATCTTGCATGATTCACATACAGCCAAAGATGGAGAAGCTCTATATAGTCAACAAAAACAAGACTGGGAGCTGACTGTGGCTCAGATCATGAACTCCTTATTGCCAAATTCAGACTTAAATTGAAGAAACTAGGGAAAACCATTAGACCATTCAGGTATGACCTAAATCAAATCCCTTATGATTATACAGTAGAAGTGAGAAATAGATTTAAAGGACTAGATCTGATAGATAGAGTGCCTGATGAACTATGGACTGAGGTTCATGACACTGTACAGGAGACAGGGGTCAAGACCATCCCCATGGAAAAGAAATGCAAAAAAGCAAAATGGCTGTCTGGGGAGGCCTTACAAATAGCTGTGAAAAGAAAAGAAGTGAAAAGCAAAGGAGAAAAGGAAAGATATAAGCATCTGAATGCAGAGTTCCAAAGAATAGCAAGAAGAGATAAGAAAGCCTTCCTCAGCGATCAATGCAAAGAAATAGAGGAAAACAACTAAATGGGGAAGACTAGAGATCTCTTCAAGAAAATTAGAGATACCAAGGGAACATTTCATGCAAAGATGGGCTCGATAAAGGACAGAAATGGGATGGACCCAAGAGAAGCAGAAGATATTAAGAAGAGGTGGCAAGAATACACAGAACAACTGTACAAAAAAGATCTTCACAACCAAGATAATCACGATGGTATGGTCACTCACCTAGAGCCAGACATTCGGGAATATGAAGTCAAGTGGGCCTTAGAAAGCATCACTATGAACAAAGCTAGTGGAGGTGATGGAATTCCAGTTGAGCTATTTCAAATCCTGAAAGATGATGCTGTGAAAGTACTCAACTTGCCAGCAAATTTGGAAAACTCAGCAGTGGCCACAGGACTGGAAAAGGTCAGTTTTCATTCCAATCCCAAAGAAAGGCAATGCCAAAGAATGCTCAAACTACAGCACAATTGCACTCATCTCACATGCTAGTAAAGTAATGCTCAAAATTCTCCAAGCCAGGCTTCAGCAGTACGTGAACCATGAACTTCCTGATGTTCAAGCTGGTTTTAGAAAAGGCAGAGGAACCAGAGATCAAATTGCCAACATCCGCTGGATCACGGAAAAAGCAAGAGAGTTCCAGAAAAACATCTATTTCTGCTTTATTGACTATGCCAAAGCCTTTGACTGTGTGGATCACAAGAAACTGTGGAAAATTCTGAAAGAGATGGGAGTACCAGACCACCTCATCTGCCTCTTGTGAAACCTGTATGCAGGTCAGGAAGCAACAGTTAGAACTGGACATGGAACAACAGACTGGTTCCAAATAGGACAAGGAGTACGTCAAGGCTGTATATTGTCACCCTGCTTATTTAACTTCTTTGCAGAAGTACATCATGAGAAACGCTGGGCTGGAAGAATCACAAGCTGGAATCAAGATTGCCGGGAGAAATATCAATAACCTCAGATATGCAGATGACACCACCCTTATGGCAGAAACCGAAGAGGAACTAAAAAACCTCTTGATGAAAGTGAAAGTGGAGAGTGAAAAAGTTGGCTTAAAGCTTAACATTCAGAAAACGAAGATCATGGCATCCAGTCCCATCACTTCATGGGAAATAGATGGGGAAACAGTGGAAACAGTGTCAGACTTTATTTTTTAGGGCTCCAAAATCACTGCAGATTGTGACTGCAGCCATGAAATTAAAAGACGCTTGCTCCTTGGAAGGAAAGTTATGAGCAACCTAGATAGCATATTGAAAAGCAGAGACACTACTTTGCCAACAAAGGTCCGTCTAGTCAAGGCTATGGTTTTTCCTGTGGTCATGTATGGATGTGAGAGTTGGACTGTGAAGAAAGCTGAGTGCCAAAGAATTGATGCTTTTGAACTGTGGTGTTGGAGAAGACTCTTGAGAGTCCCTTGGACTGCAAGGACATCCAACCAGTCCATTCTAAAGGAGATCAGTCCTGGGTGTCCATTGGAAGGACTGATGCTAAAGCTGAAACTCCAGTACTTTGGCCACCTCATGTGAAGAGTTGACTCATTGGAAAAGACTCTGATGCTGGGAGGGATTGGGGGCAGGAGGAGAAGGGAACGACAGAGGATGAGTTGGCTGGATGGCATCACCAACTCAATGGATGTGGGTTTGAGTGAACTCCAGGAGTTGGTGACGGACAGGGAGGCCTGGCATGCTGCGATTCATGGAGTCGCAAAGAGTTGGACACGACTGAGCGACTGAACTGAACTGAACTGAACTGAATGCTCTTTTACTTTTTGATACAGTAAAGAACTACCTTTTCTCTTATAAGAAAAACAAATCACAAGCACAATCTTAAATGGCAGCTGAAATTCAGCATCAGGGCGGTAATGAGTCAGTAGAATCACTAAGGCTACAAGGAACCAGGAAGCAGCTACTTCTTGGCTTCAGTCAACGTCTGCCAATAAGTAAAACAGCTATTAGCAAATATTTTCATTTCTCAAATGAATCCAAAAGCCAGATTTTTATATGAAACCTCCAATATTTAAAAAAGATTAGATATGTATATGTATAATTAATCAGTTTGCTGTACACCTGGAATTAATACGTTGTTAATCAACTATATTCCAATATAAAATTTAAAAATAATTTTTAAAAATTAATACAATAAAATAAAATTCTGCTCAAGACTAACACATCTGCCTACCAGAAACAGCCAGCCAAACAGAACATATTTTCTTGGCAGATGTGATCATTTGGTCATCAGTTGGTGACTTCTTTGCTATAAATTACTATAGGCAGTTGTTTTCAAACTGTAGAGCAGTCTAACAGTCCATTAGACTGTGTAATCAGTTCAATGGATTGCAAGAAGCAATTTTAAATGAAGTCAAATTGCTTTGAAGAAAATAAAAAATAAGGAAATATATCACACTGAATAAGGATAGGCGTTATTACAGGAGACCAACATGCATCTGTGAGAGTGTGTGTGTGTAGTTGGGGATTCCCTGGTGGCTCAGACAGTAAAGAACTGGCTTGCAATGCAGGAGACCTGGGTTATGATCCTTTGGTTGGGAAGATCCCCTGGAGAAGGGAATGGCTATGCACTCTTGCATAGCCATGTACTTTTGCCTGGAAAATTCAATTTTTAACTGTCATCAAAAAGTTTGAAAGTTACTACCTAGTTATGTCATTCCAATCCTTTATCTTCAATTGCAACTTAAATGCAAATTATTGTGAAATGTTCATCTGCATGCTAGATTTTTCTCTTGAACTTCAGTCATTTACTTTCAATTATCTGCTGGATATTATCATTGGATAACTCACAGGTCCCACAAATACAATCTAACAGAATGAAATAATAGCCTCTATAGTTAGAGCTCAGTGTGACTCTTAAGATTTCTTAGCCTGTTTTCTCACCCTTAACATTAGGATAGCTGAGCTGTCTGAATAGGGCAGACTTTGTCCTTACAACAGTGCCTGACACATACAAAAATAAATATTGCTTGAGCACCAATCATAGACATTGCTCTGGGCACTAGAGATTAATGAGAACAGTTAGCCCTTCCGTAATAAGATAGTGCTGCTTTTCAGCAGTTCAATAAAGAAAATTAAATCAACAAAACATCACTTCAGTATTTACTGGGTACATACTGTAATCCTTTCATAACGTAACCTCTCAATACCCTTTTCAAATCACCTCTTTGAGGATTACCAACTTGTGACCATAAGGATGACCTTTTCCCTCTGGAGTATCATGAGCCCACCCCTGCCCTGCTGACCAGGAGGCAGTTTTCAGACAGGTCTTAGCTGCACTCGGTATAGGACACAACCTGTCATTCTGCTGTGTTACAGAGCTTGGGTGTATGTTCCACAAGTTCTGGGGAATAAGATGGTGTTTGTCTTGGTCCCTTAGGGCTGCTGTAACAAAGCGCCATAGATGGGTGGCTTATCTCCAGTGGACATTGATTTCTCACAGTTCTGAAAGTGGGGAAGTCCAACAACAAGGTACCAGCACATTCAGTTTCTTACCTGGTAAGGGTCAGCCTCCTGGTTTAGAGAGTCTTCTCACCGTGTTCTCATAGGCAGGAAGGACAAAGGATCTCTCTGGGGCTTTTTTTTTTAAGGGCACTAATCCCATTCATGAAGAAGACTCCACTCTCATGACCTTATCACTTCCCGAAGTCACCAAGTTCAAGCAGAATCACATGGGGGACTAGGTTTCAACATATGAATTTGGGGGGTGGGGGACACAAACATTCTGTCCATAGAAATGTCCTTCGCCTTGAGAAGCAGTGAACACAGGAGCGATCTCTGTTAATCTCCTGATTGGCCTTCCTAGCCCCTTTTAATATATGCTTTACTCTGAAACTACAGACTACTTCTAGAATAGACTCTGATCATGTCCCTTCTCTTTCTTACCCTTTCATGATGTCTTCATTGCTATCTGTAGAAAAGTCTAAACTCCCAGTGAGATTTACCAGGGCCTTTCTGATCTTATCCTCATCTCTCAAATTCTACCTTCCTTCCAATGAGAACAACCTGTAGTTTTCAATACTTGTAGCACTCTCTGTCACTTCTGGACTCTTACATGGGCTACTCACCTCTTGGAAAGATTTTCGCTGCCCTTGGTTTCATCACTTCTCCCATCTCCTCCCCGCAAACTTTCAAAAGTCAATTGAATATCCTTTGAAATTATTGTTTTCTTATTCTCTCTCCTTGAAGGAAGGGGAGCATATCTTTATTCATTGTTATATTCCCAGGAACTACAATGAAATGCCTAGCACATAGAAGGCTTCTGTGTTTATTTCCTATTGCCTTGGTAATAAATTATCACATAGTAGCTGAAAATAATCCAAATTTGTTATCTTATAGTTCTATGGGTCAGAAGTCTGACAGGTCTCATTAGGCTAAAATTAAGATGCCAGCAGGGCTCCATTCATGTCTGTAAGTTTCTGATGGGATCTGTTTCCTTATCTTTCCGGCTTCTAAAGGCCATCATACTCCTTGGCCTGTGGTCCTTTCCTTCCACTCTCAAAACTAGAATAGGCAGGGCAGGCCCTCTCACGTCCTCTCCTGTCTCCCTCTTCTGTTTCTAAGGACAAGCACAATTACAATTTACCCGAATAATCCAGGACAATGTACTGATTTTAGGTTAGAGCCTTAATTACTTTTGTAACCTTAATTCCCCTCTGTCACGTAAGGCAACACTCAAATGCGTCAGGGATTAGGTTATGGACATCTTGGTGGTGGTCCTTGTTTAGCCATTAAGCCGATGCCCTGAAATGTAGCCCACCAGGCCCCTCTGCTCATGGGATTTCCCAGGCAAGAAAATTAGAGTGGGAAGCCGTTTCCTCCTCCAGGGGACCTTCCCGACCATGGGATGGAAGCTGCGTCTCCTGCATTGGCAGGCGGATTCTGTACTGATGAGCCACCAGGGAAGGCCGTGGACATGTTGGGGGCTATCATTCGGCCTACCACAGTCCCCGTCAATGGTTCATGAATGGACAATAACTGAGTGTCCAGTGGACCAACTGGTGGCTGTAGTAGTGGATGACTACCATGCCTGCCCAGCGCGTGTTCTCTTTTTCCTGACAAGGCATTCTCATATTTCCAGGGCAGCTCCTGCCTCCTTCTCCCATTTCATACCATCTTAGTGGGTATGAGTTAGTTAAAGTAATGCTAGTTGCTGTAACTTATAATGCCTTTAGTTTCAAGGGCTTCAAAATATAATTATTTCTTGCTCACATAAATGTGCAGTGAGTATTTCTGATTTAGCTGCTGTCTTTCAAGTGGTTCAGAGGACTCAAAGACCCAGATTACTTCCATCTTGTGACTTCACCATCAGCAACACATAATTGCCAATATTATCTGGGAATCCTCTTCGATTCATCCAGCTGGAAAAGGAGTAAATTTGAGCATTCAGGAAACGTTTCTACAGGTCACATCAGGAAAGTGGCATCCATCAGGTCTGCTCACATTCTGAGGACTGTGACTATCCCTAATGACAAAGGAGATTGGAATTGTGGTCCAGCCATGCCCAGGAAGACCAGGAAATGAGCAAGCTAAGCATCTTGCCATTTCAGCCACAGTGAGAATGTTAAATAACAGTGCCCAGGACTCCCATGGCCAAGGACTATGCTAGTGAGCTAAGTCAATCAGAAAATAAATCTTAAATGACTCTCAGTTAAAATGTGTTCAGGTACCAGAACCAAAAGCACAATTCAGTGGCATAATCGAATAAGGTATATTTTAGGTCCCAAATAAGAAGTCTGGGGATGGCAGGCCATGGCAGGAATGCCAGCTCATTGAAAGGATCAGGAAGCCAAGCCTCTTTTTATTTCCCTGCATCACCATCCTCAGTATGCTGTGGTTCTTGCGGTTATAGGTTGGCTACTGCGCTTTCAGGCCTCGCGCCCACCGTCCAGACAGAAGGAAGCAGAGGACTAGAAATACTGGCCAGGGCTTGAACTGCGTCACTTAGACACGCCTAAGTGGGAGACTGGGAAACTGAATACTTTCATTTCCTAACTTCCACTACTGGCAGGAAGGAGAAGGGTTTGGAATGGGTGCTAAGCAAACACCTGTCTGTTTGCATAATTGGAATCTTTGGAGCTGATTCATCTTTTATAATTCTTAAAGGTATCTGTTCCTGCACCTAAAACCCCCCAGAATCCTGAGCTGCTCTGTTTCTTGTTATTTCTTACACTTAGCTCTTAAAGCTTCTCTTTTACTTCCATGAGCTATTATTTTTCCAAAAAATTTCCTTTACTATTTTAGTCATTAAGAGTTAGTGTTTGTTGGTGACAAACAACGTAAATTAACTGATAGCACCCAATGAAGGATTCTGGGTATTTAAGGGACCAGGAAGTATGAGTTTTATGCATATTACTCTTTTTATAGTTTAGAATCTATTGGGTACTTAGCCCTGTGCATGAAATATCCTAGCAACAACTTGGAACAGAAATTTTAACAGAATACTTGGCAGTTTTGTTAAAGTACCTAAAATACATTTATTAGAAGTGAAAATATTCACCTAATGGAACATTTAGATAGAATGAGTTTTTCTGTCTCCATTTCTGAGATCAACTCTTATCTGTGCAGATTGGCTAGTGAATGGAGATGGGTAAAAATGGTGCAAATGGATTACTAGCACTTTGTTAATGAAATATCACTATTTAAATACAGTAATTTCATTAAACAATTGTCATTATCCCTAAGATCCTTTTGATGATTTCTTCCATATAACTCTACCAGAAAAGCACTTGAAAAATAAAAAACAAATATCTACCAGCTAAAATGCTTTCAGAATATAAAATGGGACAGAAGAGAAAAATAGTAGACTAGCATAGACCCTCAGTAACCATTACAGTTGCAAAACTGATGATAAATGACAGCAGGATGAGAATGATGTCTTTAACAATATATGAGTACTACTCACCTACAGGTGAATTTTGGATCATATTTAATAGAATCTACTGCCTCATTTTAGAGATGAGAAAACGAGTATCAACAAGGTAACCAACACGAACACTGTCACTCAGGTAGTAGACAGAAGCACCAGGATGCAAATCTAGGTATGAACAGAAGTGTAAACTTTGTGCTACAAAGGAAAGAGCTCTACATCTGAACAACAAAAAGTAATAATAATTGGAACTTATTTTCCACCTTATATTGAGGTTAATCTGCAAAATATCTATCATTTATTAAATAATTTACATAAAAATTGAATAACAAATTAAAATTATTTCAGGTACAGAATATTTAGTAAGGAATGTGTCTTTTGTATGTATCCTTCTATATGTGTGTACATGTATAGGGATATTATTTATCATTAAAGCCAGGGCATTCTCCATAAAACTGAAGTTTAAGCATATGACACTGATTAAAAATATTATTATGGCAGACATAAAATAAATCAGTAAATTCTAACCAGGCTTAAAGGATCTGAAAGAAAATGCAACATTTTTGCCTAATCCAAGTTTGTTTATAAGACACCTGCAGCTATCAACCTTTTCTCTTGGAATTTAGAATGCAATTAATCATACACCATAAACCCAAACAGAAAAACTGTGCGTAGTAAAAATGCAGATTATGTAGAGTTTTGAAACTGTGAAGAAAAGCTTCATACAAGAATCCTGCATGGACAATTAACTTGTTGCCAGTCACCATTAAACAGATGCAAGTACATTAATGGGAGGAACATTTCCAAGCAAACTCTAGTCAGTTTGATTGATGATTGTTTAATGCCTGGAGAAGATAGCACAAAATTGAGTAATAATGATTAATTTGTATCTCTTAAGGGTATTGGTGTGATTGAGGGAAGGGAGGTGGAAGGTGACATGAAATGAAGGGATATTGAGGTAAGATTTAAGTCATGCATATAATTCAGGCATAATTATTTTCACATTGGTTTTATAAAAACTTACAGGTCCCCTATAATAAAGTAATTATGTCCCAGAAAATGTAAATAAGGTAATAGTAAAGAAATAATAGACATGAAATACTTCTCTAGTAAATCAAAGACTTATTTTGCAGCAGGGAAAAATACCTTAATGGAATCTTACTGTATTAGAAAGACATTATTTCCTCCAGAGTCACAAGATATACATAAAGAATATTAGGAGTTGTATCAACTTGGGCTATTAGTTGTAAGCAATACAATCTACTGCACCTAATGTAGGTATTAATAGAAAATGAACTTATTGAGAGCTAACTGAGTCTATCTAATAAATCTTAAATTTATTAGATAGCTCAGAGAATCGTTGGGTGGGTTGGAGAAACAAGCTCAAGACTAGCCTCTAGGGTGAATTACTGGAACCACACCGTAGAACTCACATCAGCAAAGTGAATGAGACAGCCCTATCCTGCTTCCTCCTATAGTTCATTTTCCCACTTAAGTCTCACTTAAGGGCATTTCACTGCTAATACCAAGGTCACATGCCTGCAGCTTAACCACAAGGGACTCTGAGAATGTAAGTTTTTTGTAAACTGCCTTAGAAAGATGGAGGTTTATACCGACTTGCCAATGGACTTCCCTGGTGGCTCAGATGGTAAAGCGTCTACCTCCAATGCTGAGGACCCAGGTTCAATCCCTGGGTCAGGAAGATCTCCTAGAGAAGGAAATGGCAACCCGCTCCAGTATTCATGCCTGGAAAATCCCATGGACTGAGGAGCCTGGTGGGCTACAGTCCATGGGGTCACAAAGAGCTGGACACAACTGAGCAACTTCACTTTCTTTTCTTTCTTTCTTGAGGAAGACGGAGCTCACAAAGTGGAGAACTATCAAATAGAGAAAAGGTGTTCAAGGCCTTCTGGGAAGTGTGGTAGAAGAATTCTAAGACGGGTATTATGGTTACCATATCCTGGCATTATACCCATGATCACTCATACAGTAAAAGGGATTTGCAGATGTAATTAAGAATCCTAAATAGTTGATTATGAGTTCATCAAAACAGTGATAATCCTTGGTGGGTCTGTGCTAACTAGGTGAACCCTTAAAAGGAAATGTGCCCTTTCTGAGAGGTGGTCAAACTAATACAATTATGTAAAGTTTAAAAATAAAATACAATTAGAAAAAAAAAAAAAAGAGGAGTTTTTCTTCTGGTCTTAAAGACACAGGGTCCACCAGTTTGATATATGTAAGGAAATGGATCCTGCCAATGACCAAGTAACTTGGATGAGGACCCTAAGCCTCAGATGAGATGGGAACCTCAGCTGACACTTTAATTTTAGCCTTGTGAGACTCTGAGCAGAGAATCCAGTTAATACCTGCCTGGACTTCCAACACATAAAATTATGAGCTACTAAAGGGTGCTGTTTTAAGCTACTAGCTTTGTGACAATCTGTTATGCAGGTATGAAATTAATATAGGCAGCTACAAATGACAGGAATCTCCCACAGGTATCAAACATCAACATCAGGATGGTAGATTATTAATAATCTTGTTTCACAGTTCCAAAATACAAATGATTGTTATAAAGCCAATTTATATTTTCATTTAAAACCACTGTTAACTGCTGCTTAGCTGTTGTTAAAAAGTTATTCTCTGGTATAAACTGAAATTTAGAAATTAAAAGGAAAACAGTTATTTAACAATAAGGGGGTTTGGGTTTTTTTTTTTTTTTTGGCCATGTGGGTCTTTGTTGCTGTACAGGCTTTTCTCCAGTTGCAGTGAGCGGGGGCCACTGGCTAGTTGCAGGGCATGAGTGTCTCTTTGCAGTGGCTGCTCCTGCTGCAGAGCATGAGCTCCGGGCACCCGGGCTTCAGCAGCTGCAGCATGCGGGCTCTGGAACACAGGCTCAGTAGCTGTAGCACACTGGGTTAGTTGCTCCATGGCACGCAGGATCTTTCCAGACCAGGGATCAAACCCATGTCTCCTGCATTGGCAGGCAGATTCTATACCACTGAGCCACCAAGGAAGCCCTAACTAAGTTTTTGTATTGGATGTATTATCTCAGTTTACTGTCTAAGAGTTTATTATTATGGTGAAAATTACACTTAAGTTTGATTTTATAAAACCCACAATGCAAATATTTACCTTGAAGGAAGGGTATGAGAAAAAAAGAGAAAATGAACAAATTATTAGGGAGGCTAATCAACTCCCTGACTTAGGAACAATGGTATAAATGTATCAAATCATATGATTTTATACAGCCTGTGCTGTGCTATACATCCTGCTACTGCTGCTGCTAAGTCGCATCAGTCGTGTTCGACTCGGTGCGACCCCAGAGATGGCAGCCCACCAAGCTCCCCTGTCCCTGGGATTCTCCAGGCAAGAACACTGGAGTGGGTTGCCATTTCCTTCTCCAGTGCGTGAAAGTGAAGCCGCTCAGTCGTGTCCGACTCTTAGCGACCCCATGGACTGCAGCCTACCAGGCTCCTCCATCCATGGGATTTTCCAGGCAACAGTACTGGAGTGGGGTGCCATTGCCTTCTCCAGCTATACATCCTACCTGGGGTTAAAAAGATAAATTATCCTAGAATAAGAAGAGATGTGTTCTTTTTCTTCTCCCTTAGTAGCTTCTTTAATGACATGTAGAAAATGAAAGCATAAGTCTTAGAAAAATAAAGTCCATTTTTACAATTAGTTGAAATCAGGTCAGTTTGTCTCATTAAAAAAAGAAAACAGATCAGTGGTTTTGACATGAAATGGTTTAAAGCTCAAAACAAAGAAGATAAAATAGAAAAAAAAATGGTGTGAATGAAGTCCTGAGAGATATTAGAGATTTATGGAATATCTGCTCTCCCCCCACATCCCACTTGCCCCCCTCCAACTTTGAGATCTGAACATCAACCTGACATTTAATGACTTCTTTTGAGAACAGAAACATTCATGACCATTGTTCCTAAGCAAGACATGCTAAAGATTTCTGCATCTGAGATGCATGAATATCTGCATAATTTCTCTTTAGGATGATCTGTCTGAGACTACAGACAATACATTGTCATTGGCAACACGTGGCTATGGAGCACCTAAAGATTGGCTGGGCCAAATTGAGATTGGTTCTAAGGGTACAGTGGAAATGAATCCACCTGCCAACGCAGGAGAAGCAAGAGATGCAGTTTCAGTCCCTGTGCCGAGAAGATCCCCTGGAGGAGGAAACAGCAACCGACTCCAGTATTCTTGCCTGGAGAATTCCAAGGATTGAGGAACCTGGTGGCTACAGTCCTTGAGGTTGCAAAGAGATGGACACGACTGAGCCTGTATGTATACATATGTGAAGAGACTCTTCGGACTCTGAATACTTGGTACAGGAAAAAAAAAAGAAAAAACCCTCATTTATAAGTTTTACATCAATTATGTGCTGAAAATGTGTATTTTTTAAGTGTTAGTTAAATATATGGGCTTCCCTTGTGGCTCAGCTAGTAAAGAATCTGCCTGCAATGGGGGTTGACCCTTCAACAACTCAGGGGTTAGGGGCACCTACCCCTGCTGCACAGTAGAAAATCTACATACAGCCTTCCCTGAATATCCTAGGGCACCGGTTCCAGGACCTGCCATGGATAGCAAAACCCAGTGATGATCCTGTTCCATGTCAGCCCTCCAAATCTATGGTTCCTCAGCCACGGATTCAACCAACTGCACATTGTGTAGTACTGTTCTGAACTGGGAGGGGGGATACCTGTATAAGTAAACCTAAGCACTTCAAACCTGTGCTGTTCAAGGTCAACTGTATTAATAAAATTAATTTCATCTGTTCCCTTTTTGAATGTTGTCATTCTTGATATCACAGAGAGATGCATGCTGAGGGCCAATGAAAATCAGAATTGGCATTTGTTCCTAACTGTTGGGAAATTCTCTTTTCTAGTAGAGCTGTCGAAAGAGCTAGAACAGAACACCTGAAATCTTCAAAAACCACTGTTCAATTATGAGAGATGAACTCCTTGGAGAATGCGGCCAACTGATTAGGTGGAACATTGAAGTCATTTAAATCCCCGAATTTATGTGAAAACTAGCCTTACTTCTGGTCTGTTTAGGAAAGGGAATCAATAAATCCCCTAGGCCAGTTAAGGTCCACTTGCTTTTACCATTTGCAATTGACAACATCCCAACCAACATAATTATTGAGCCATCTATAGGGATCTTTTTCAGTGTATTCAAATCATCACCAGAAAGATCTAGGAAGAAAAGTCCTTCTAGGAGCTGCTGTTTAAAACTTATACACATAATTTATTGTGAACATTTTGAAAAGAAAGCAGTCTCCAAGAACTGAGAATATAATCTAAGCCATAAAGCAAAATTTGTCAGTGTTGTTTCTGTAGTTATCACTGGATGGTCAACACCGAAATCAGATTGATTATATTCTTTGCAGCCAAAGATGGAGAAGCTCTATACAGTCAGCAAAAACAAGACTGGGAGCTGACTGTGGCTCAGATCATGAACTCCTTATTCCCAAATTCAGACTTAAATTGAAGAAAGTAGAGAAAACCACTAGACCATTCAGGTATGAACTAAATCAAATGCCTTATGATTATACAGTGGAAGTGACAAACAGATTCAAGGGTTTAAATCTAATAGACAAGAGTGCCTGAAGAACTATGGACGGAGGTTCATGACATTGTACAGGAGGCAGTGATCAAGACCATCCCCTAGAACAAGAAAAGCAAAAAGGCAAAATGGTTGTCTGAAGAGGTCTTATAAACAGCTGAGAAAAGAAGTGCAAGGCAAAGGAGAAAAGGAAAGATATACCCATGTGAATGCAGACTTCCAAAGAACAGCAGGGAGAGATAGGAAAGCCTTCCTCAGTGATCAGTGCAAAGAAATAGATGGAAAAAATAGAATGGGAAAGACTAGAGATCTCTTCAAGATAATTGGAAATATCAAAGGAACATTTCATGCAAAGGTGGGCACAATAAAGGACAGAAATGGTATGGACATAACAGAAGCAAAAGATATTAAGAAGAGGTGGCAAGAATACACAGAAGAACTGTACAAAAAAGATCTTCATGACCCAAATAACCATGACAGTGTGACCACTCACCTAGAACCAGACAATCTGGAGTGCAAAGTCAAGTGGGCCTTAGAAAGCATCACTACAAACAAAGCTAGTGCAGGTGTTGGAATTCCATTGAGCTATTTCAAATCCTGAAAGATGCTGCTGTGAAAGGACTCAACTTGCCAGCAAATTTGGAAAATTCAGCAGTGGCCACAGGACTGGAAAAGGTCAGTTTTCATTCCAATCCCAAAGAAAGGCAATGCCAAATAATGTTCAAACTACCGCACAATTGCACTCATCTCACACGCTAGCAAAGTAATGCTCAAAATTCTCCAAGCCAGGCTTCAACATTACATGAACCGTGAACTTCCTGATGTTCAAGCTGGTTTTAGAAAAGGCAGAGGAACCAGA
The DNA here is from genome assembly GCF_002263795.3 of Bos taurus. Taxonomy (NCBI): domain Eukaryota; kingdom Metazoa; phylum Chordata; class Mammalia; order Artiodactyla; family Bovidae; genus Bos; species Bos taurus. The sequence continues at coordinate 5,169,863 of NC_037332.1, forward strand.
GATCAAACTGCCAACATCCGTTGGATCATCGAAAAAGCAAGAGAGTTCCAGAAAAACATCTATTTCTGCTTTATTGACTATGCCAAAGCCTTTGACTGTGTGAATCACAACAAACTGTGGAAAATTCTTCAGGGGATGCGAACATGAGGCCACTTGACCTGACTCCTGAGAAATCTGTATGCAGATCAACAACAGATGAACAACAGTTTAAGTGCTGCAACAGTTAGAACTGGACATGGAACAACAGACTGGTTCCAAATCAGGAAAGCAGTACATCAAGGCTGTATACTGTCACGCTGCTTATTTAACTTATATGCAGAGTACATCATTTGAAATGCTGGGCAGGATGAAGCACAAGCTGAATCAAGATTGCCAGGAGAAATATCAATAATCTCAGATATGCAGATGACACCACCATAATGGCAGAAAGTGAAGAAGAACTAAAAAGCCCCTTGATGAAAGTTAAAGAGGAGAGTGAAAAAGCTGGCTTGAAACTCAACATTCAAATAACAAAGATCATGGTATCTGGTTCCATCACTTCACGGCAAATAGATGGGGAAATAATAGAAACAGAGACAGATTGTATTTTCTTAGGCTCCAAAACCACTGCAAATAGTGACTGCAGCCATGAAATTAAAAGATACTTGCTCCTTGGAAGGAAAGTTATGACAAACCTAGACAGTGTATTAAAAAGCAGAGACATCACTTTGCCAATAAAGGTCCATCTGGCCAAAGCTATGGTTTTTCAGTAGTCATGTATGGATGTGAGAGTTGGAACATAAACAAGACTGAGCACTGAAGAATTGATGCTTTTGAACTGTGGTGTTGGGGAAGACTCTTGAGAGTCCCTTCGACAGCAAGGAGATCCAACCAGTCCATCCTAAAGGAAATCAGTCCTGAATATTCATTGGAAGGACTGATGTTGAAGCTGAAGCTCCAATACTTTGGCCACCTGACTCAAAGAACTGACTCATTGGAGAAGAGCCTCGTGCTGGGCCAGACTGAAGGTGGGAGGAAGGGATGACAGAGGATGTGATGGTTGGATGGCATGACCAACTCGATGGATGTGAGTTTGAGCAAGCTCAGGGTGTTGGTGATGGACAGGGAAGCCTGGCATGCTACAGTCCATGAGGTCACAAAGAGTCAGACATGACTGAGTGACTGAACTAAATTCAGTTGAATTGTTAAAATATCAGTGAATGATAACTTATTATTGAACAACTCAAGTGAATAGATGTAGCACATTATTATTTAAGCAATTCTAGTCATTTATAGTAGGGACTTTTTGAGTTTTTAAGCCATAAATTACTTTTCTCAAAATAAATGTTTATGAAAAGTTAGGTATGAACACAAAATGAATGTTAGTGAGACCAAAAATCTCCTACAACAGAATTTTATTATGTTATGATTTGCAAGTTCAAGTTGGACTACCACATGCAATATGTTAGCAGTAGCTAGGAAAAAAATAAACCAGAAGTCTTTTTGCAAGACTTAGCTTTAAGTATTAAGGAGATTGTAAATTAGAAAAGTCAAAGCAAGGATAGTAGGTAAACAATTCATATTATAACAGAAACATGAAGCCAATATTCGGCTAACTACACCTAAAGAAGGAAAAGACACAAATTTAACAAAGCAAAAGAAAATTCCCAGATCACTTGCCTTTGACACAAATCCTCTTCAACCAATCTGGCTTTACCCTAATCTCAACAGCCTAATCTCAATCCCCAAAGTGGAGCGTTTGAGATCATTTCAGAAGACCAGTAGCGGGTGAATAAAGAGGTGACCATTCATGTTGATGCTATCTTATAATTGCAGAACGGAGGGCTCATGTGATCAGAATGCTCATGTTCATTCTATCTCTCCCCAGCTCCATCTAGCCCTGTCTGCAATCCTCACCCCCTGCCGTAATTACTTCCTCTGTTACTTTCGCCACCCTCATCACTACGCCCTTCTCTCCCTAAACTATTTTGGCTAAGATAGAGCAGCTATCACCATCACATCTGACTTAAGAGGACAAATGACCCTGCTGCCTGCCTCAAATTAAAGGAAGCCTCCAGAAATGCTTTCAGAAACTGCACACTCCCCTGCGTTGTCGGAGAGCCTAAAGATTCTCTGTGGACTACATGGACCTGTAAGCAACCTGCCTGCATCACTAACTTTCCCCCTGCCTCCCAGCACTAAAATATTTGCTAATGCATAGGAAGGAGAACCATGGAGTCAAATGTTAGATGATGAGTACATTTGAAACATCCTGAAATTCACCACATGGGCTCCTAGTTATCAATCATTTTCTTCTAATAATAAAGCTTTTGCATTACTTCTAAGTCAGAATTACTAACACAAATGCAAACATTAAATGCCTCTTAAAAATGTCACTTGAAAAATTTGCTTGTTAAGCAATTTCGGTATTATTTGTACAAATTTCTCAGTTGGTTAGTAACAGTTGATTATCACCTAATATTCATTATTAAGCCAGAATATACAAAATACAAAGGAAGGGAACATCTGAAAACATCCATTCCAAGGAATGAAAATAAGCCCATGCAAAGCAGAGAATGCAAAGCAGAGAAAAGCTATTCAGTTCCACATTCAATCAATAGTATGAACTGAGGACCCTCTACAAACCAAGCATTACACTGGGCATTGAGAATGCCCACACAGGAACAAGAATTTCTCCAGAGGGCATACAAAAATACAACTCCCTGGTGGTCTAGTCTTGGGATTGTGTTGCATTTAAATCAATAAAAATTTTGATCTTTGCTTGCATTACTCACAAATGTTCTTGACTGTTGGAATACGTGATTTGGGAGAATCTGCATTACTCTTGGCCCTTTGCAATATTCAGGCACTTGGGACCTTCTGAGAACATCTCACACTTTGCCCAAGTAGAACCCTCTCTCATTCTTAGTTCCCCACCCCTGCCATTTGGCACCTTGATTATTTTCTCTCCTTGTTGATAATTTTCATCCTGTTATATGTTTAAATAGATCTTGACTTCAGGGATCCTCTGATACAATGGAGAAGTAGGAAATATACATGAATATTTCAATCCTGAATGACATAAGTTTCCATGGAAATATAAAAGAGAGAACAACTGCTGACCTGGGAAAGGAGGTGGGGTCAGGGACACAGTTAGGAGGACTTTGTGATGAAGAAATAGCCCTTCCCCAAGTAAATCTTTCCTGAAAAAAACCTAGATCAACCCCATGAAAGCCCAATGTTAAAAAAAAAATTGTTTCATTATTTTTTCTTAAAAAAAAAACAAAAACCTTTCCTAAGTTCTTGACAGTATTCAATAATTACTGTACACATAGTTCCCTTGAGTTCTATTTCACTGGCATGCATTAAGGTATCCTTTTCCATTTGCTGCCACTTCCTCCACAAATATTAGTAAAAAAAAAAAAAACCCCAAAACTGTGTTTTGTTAAGAAAAACAAAAAGACAAAAAGCCATTAAATCTATCACATCAAAACTCAGAAGGAGCTACAGCAAAATATGAGAAGATGACTATAACTTCAATTTATAAATCTTCAAGCAGTATTTAAGCTCACCTTTTTAGACTGTCACCATTCTCTTGGTTAATATATTTGGAAATTAGAAAAGGCAGAGGAACCAGAGATCAAATTGCCAACCTCCACTGGATCATCGAAAAAGCAAGAGAGTTCCAGAAAAAACATCTATTTCTCCTTTATTGACTATGCCAAAGCCTTTGACTGTGTGGATCACCACAAACTGGAAAATTCTGAAACAGATTGGAATACCAGACCACTTGACCTGCCTCTTGAGAAACCTATACGCAGGTCAGGAAGCAACAGAGCTGGACATGGAACAACAGACTGGTTCCAAATAGGAAAAGGAGTACGTCAAGGCTGTATATTGTCACCCTGCTTATTTAACTTCTATGCAGAGTACATCATGAGAAACGCTGGGCTGGAAGAAGCACAAGCTGGAATCAAGATTGCCGGAAGAAATATCAATAACCTCAGATATGCAGATGACACCACCCTTATGGCAAAAAGTGAAGAACTAAAGAGCCTCTTGATGAAAGTGAAAGAGGAGAGTGAAAAAGTGGCTTAAAGCTCAACATTCAGAAAACTAAGATCATGGCATCTGGTCCCATCACTTCATGGGAAATAGAGGGAAACAGTGGAAACAGTGTCAGACTTTCCAAAAGTCTGATTTTGCAGTTTCCAAAATCACTGCTGATGGTGATTGCAGCCATGAAATTAAAAGATGCTTACTCCTTGGAAGAAAGGTTATGACCAACCTAGATAGCATATTCAAAAGCAGAGACATTACTTTGCCAACAAAGCTCCATCTAGTCAAGGCTATGGTTTTTCCAGTAGTCATATATGGATGCGAGAGTTGGACTGTGAAGAAAGCTGAGCACCGAAGAATTGATGCTTTTGAACTGTGGTGTTGGAGAAGACTCTTGAGAGTCCCTTGGACTGCAAGGAGATGCAACCAGTCCATTCTGAAGATCAGCCCTGGGATTTCTTTGGAAGGAATGATGCTAAAGCTGAAACTCCAGTACTTTGGCCACCTCATGCAAAGAGTTGACTCATTGGAAAAGACTCTGATGCTGGGAGGGATTGGGGGCAGGAGGAAAAGGGGACGACAGAGGATGAGATGGCTGGATGGCATCACCGACTTGATGGACATGAGCCTGAGTGAACGCCGGGAGTTGGTGATGGACAGGGAGGCCTGGCGTGCTGCGATTCATGGGGTCACAGAGAGTCAGACACGACTGAGCGACTGAACTGAACTGAAACATGTATAAACAAACAAAAAACCTCTAGAAGCCTTGTTCCCATTCTGAAAGTCAGGTCCTAAAAGCTCTGAAATTTCACCTCATCATGGCTATGGAAGGACATAGAATAAGGGATTTTTTTAATTTATTTATTTTAAGTTGGAAGATAACTGCTTTACAATGTTGTGCTGGTTTCTACCATACATCAACATGAATCAGCCATAGTTAAACACATGTTCCCTCCCTCTGGAATTTCCCTCCCACTCTCTCCCACCCCTCTAGGCTGTCATAGAGCGGCAGGTTGAGCTCCCTGTGTCATACAGCACCTTCCCAGGAGCGATGTATTTTCCAGTCAGTGCTGTATATATTGCAGTGCTACTCTCCATTCATCCTGCCCTCTCCTGCCCTCGCCGTGTCCGTAAGTCTGTTCTCTATGTCTGAGTCTATTCCTGTCTTGCAAATAGGTTCATCAGTTCTGTTTTTCAAGACTCCAGATATGCGTGTTAACATACAGTATATATTTTTCTCTTTATGACTTACTTAACTCTGTATAACAGTCTCTAGTTTCACCCACCTCACTAGAACTGACTCAAATTCATTCCTTTTATGGCTGAGTAATTCAGAATAAGTGATTTATCACACATAGTAGCTTTACTTTAAAATGCACCAAAAACAGAAATTCAAGGTGTAGACTGTAATGGAATTCTCAAGACTATTTAAGAACCCCTTCCCTCCCTACCATAGAACTACATAGTTATTCAATTAATCCAGGCGAATAAACATTACCCTTTAGTGGATATCTCATTAGCCTGATACAAGCTGGAGCACACTGTTCTTTGTCACACAAGCTGCATTTCTTGCTATGAAATGATAAATTTTAGGATATAAGGTGCATAATGGAAAAGTCATGGTTCCAGAAGAGATGTGTGCAACATATAATCTTGTAAATTAATTCTGCCTGGGCTACATTCCAGTGTTCCAGAACAATTACTAGCAAATGAAAGCCATCAAAGGACGGGGAAAAAGTCTGCCTCCTGCTATACATCCCCTCCAAGGCACAGCCCAGAATTTCGTCATAATCCCACAAGCAGTCTTTTTCCCTTCTAAGTAGTAATTTCATTGAAATACTTGGTGCAAAGGAAGATAGGGGTGGGAAAATGAGCAGTAGAAAGAGGCAATAATGGAGTTCTAAACCATGTGGTAAACAACTGCTGATAAATAGGAACATTCTGGTACAGTTAAGGATGCTTCTCAGCACAGAGAAGATTATGTAGGACATTTCTTTAATATCCTTTTATTAAAGTTACAGATGCTGAAAACTAATTCTTCCCTAAGTTTTTATGTTCAGTTTGTTGCTCTATTTATAAACCAAGCAAATATTTACAACCACTTGTCAGGGAGACTGGAATGATGCTGATTGGTTCCCACTTATAACCTTGGTAACCTAAACACTTTCAAATGTTGTAAACATTATTTATATACTTAATATATTCTAAGTAATAGAATGGGGAAGACTAGAGATCTCTTGAAGAAAATTGGAGATACCAAGGGAACACTTCATGCAAAGATGGGTACAATGAAGGACAGAAATGATAAGGAACTAACAGAAGCAGAAGCTATTAAGAAGAGGTGGCAAGAATACACAGAACTATACAAAAAAGATCCTCATGACCCAAACAACCATGATGGTGTGATCACTCACCTAGAGCCAGATATCCTGGAGTGCAAAGTCAAGTGACCTTTAGGAACTGTCACTAAGAAGAAAGCTAGTGCAGGTGATGGAATTCCAACTAAGCTATTTAAAATCCTAAAAGATGATGCTGTGAAAGCATTGCACTCAATATGCCAGCAAATTTGGAAAACTCACCAGTGGCCACAGGACTGGAAAAGGTCAGTTTTCTTTCCAATCCCAAAAAAGGCAATGCCAAAGAATGTTCAAAGTGTTAGTCTCTCAATCATGTCAGACTCTTTGCAACCCCATGGACTCTAGCCTGCCAGGCTCCTCTGTCCATGGAATTGCCCAGGCAAGAATACTGGAATGGATTGCCATTCCCTTCTCCAAAGAATGTTCAAACTACTGCGCAATTGCAGTCATCTCACATGCTAGCAAAGTAATGCTCAAAATTCTCCAAGCCAGGCTTTAATAGTACATGAACTGTGAATTTCCTGATGTTCAAGCTGGATTTAAAAAGGGCAGAGGAAAAAGAGATCAAATTTCCAACATCTGTTGAATCATTGAAAAAGCAAGAGAGTTCCAGAAAACAGCTACTTCTGCTTTATTGACTATACCAAAGCCTTTGACTGTGTGGATCACTAAAAACTGTAGAATATTCTTAAAGAGATGGGAATACCTGACCACCTACCTGTTTCCTGAGAAATCTGTATGCAGATCAAGAAGCAACAGTTAGAATTGGACATAGAACAGTAGACTGGTTCAAAATTGGGAAAGGAGTATGTCAAGGCTGTACATTGTCACCGTCTTTATTTACCTTATATACAGAGTACATCATGTGAAATGCCAGGCTGGATGAATCACAAGCTGGAATCAAGATTGCCAGGAGAAATATCAACAGCCTCACATATGCAGATGATACCACTCTATTTGCAGAAAGTGAAGAGGAACTAAAAAGCCTCTTGATGAAAACAAAAGAGGAGAGTGAAAAAGCTGACTTAAATCTCAACATTCAAAATATCTAAGATCATGTTTTCTGGTCCAATCACTTCATGGCAAATAAATGGAGGAAAAGTGGAAACAGTGACAGACTTTAGTTTCTTCAACTCCAAACTCACTGCAGATGATGACTGCAGCCATGAAATTAAACGACACTTGCTCTTTGGAAGAAAAGCTATCACAAACCTAGACAGTGTATTAAAAAGCAGAGGTATTATTTGCCAACAAAGGCCCATATAGTCAAAGCTATGGTTTTTTCCAGTGAACGTATGTGAGTGATGGACCATGAAGGAGGCTGAGTGCCAAAGAATCGATGCTTTCAAATTGTGGTGTTGGAGAAGACTCTTGAGAGTCCCTTGGACTGCAAAGAGATCAAACTAGTCAATTCTAAAGAAAAAAATCAACCCTGAATATTCACTGGAAGGACTGACACTGAAGCTGAAGCTCCAATACTTTGGCCACCCAATGTGAACAACTGACTCATTGGAAAAGACCCTGATGCTGGGAAAGACTGAGGGCAAGAGGAGAAGGGATGGCAGAGGAACAGAGGGTTAGATATCATCATTGACTCAACGGACGTGAGTCTGAGCAAATTCCAGGAGATAGTGAAGGACAGGGAGGCCTGGCATGCTGCAGCTCATGGTATCATAAAAAATCAGACACGACCTAGCAACTGAACAATAACAATTTTTCTTTTAATTTAAAAATGTCTGATTGGCAAACCCTTCAAAATAATTAATTCATATATATCAGACTAACTTTATGTCTATGATGAAATTTGAGGTTTTTTTAAATATAATGTATATAACCTTATTAATATTCACCAGAATCAATTATTCAGTTACACATTTGAAACTGAAATTGTAAGTCTGTCAATCTAAGATTCCAGATTTCCTCAAACATATAAAATTTAAATTAGGTGCAAAATCCTACATAACAGAACACTACGGTTCTGATTCTTTAAAAAATTTTTAAACTAATCTGAAATATTCTGAGTTAAATGATACTTAAATCTCAGAAAAACATTGCATTTTCAGTTAACTTAGGTAACTTTTGACTAGTAATTTTATCTGACTGTGAGATCTAGAAATTTAGACATTCAGGGCAATTCTTACCACCTGCTGTTTAGATGGTTATTATTTAAGGAGTTACCTATCCATCTCTGGCCATAAGGTCATTAGGCATGCTTAACATCCCTATCGCCAGAGATTTTGACCAAATGTAACTTTCAGTTTACAAAGGTTCAAAAGTTCCACTTCTTCCTGATGATCCAAGATACCAATAGAGTCTTTCTAATCATCTATGCAACCCTATCTGAAGGCCTATACCCATTCCCCACCCCCCACCACCACACACACACCGATTTCCTCCCTCATTCCTCCTACTCCCTCCCTTACTCCATCCACTCCAGTTTTCTAGCTGCATTTGTCTCAGCACCATTGCACTGCCTCTTCCTTCTGCCTGAAATCATCATCCGGAAGTATACATGGCTTGCTTCCAGGCCATCTTCAGGTCTTTCTTCAGACATCACCTTCGCAAAGAGGCCTATTCCAGCCACTTTCCTGACACCTTCTCACAGAGGCCTATTCCAGCCACCTTCCTGAAAATTCCAATCTTGCCCTCTGTTTTGGGCTTCCCAGATGGCTTAGTGATAAAGAATTCGCCTGCTAATGCAGGACACGCAGGAGACGCAGTTTCGATCCCTGGGTCAGGAAGACTCCTGGAAGAGGAAATGGCAACCCACTCTGGTATTCTTGTCTGGAGGTTCCCATGGACGGAGAAGCCTGACTGGCTAGAGTCCATGGGGTTGCAAAGAGTCAGAGCTGAGTATGCACATACCTTCTCCTTACCCTTCTCACTCAATTCCTTTCTCATCTCCCGCTCAGTCACTCGACACATCGAACAGACTATGTGAGAGTTGCTCAGTCATGTCTGACTCTTTGTGACTCCATGGACTATACAGTCCATGGAACTTTCCAGGCCAGAACACTGGAGTGGGCCCTTCTCCAGGGAATCTTCTTAGCCCAGCAACATTTTAATTATTTAGTTGTTTATTCTCTGTTCCTCCAAAGCTCCATAAGGGACAGGATTTTTTCATTTTTTATTCAGCACTGAGTCCTCATGGCCAAGAAGAGTGCCCGATGCATAGACAGTTCTCAAAAAATATTTGTCAGATGGATGAATGAATGAATGAGTATAATGAAGAAGTTGGTTGTTTCCAGGTACCAGGAAGAGAGCCCATGATGCTTTTGGAGAGAGGAGCATATCTTGTAAAGATGCAAAGCAGTGCAAGCACTTCAGCAACGGCTTTTGCAAACAAGACACAGATTGACATCCAGTCTTTCCTGCTTCCCCCAATACCCTGGGACTACCTCTGCCTACTTCCAACAACTACTGATAGTGATTATTCATGTTTGAAAGTCAGGTTACATTTCTTTACAAATGTTTCTTAATCAGCCTTATCCCTTAATCAGCCCAAGTGGTAACTGAAGTTTACACCATAATGCAGTGTGTTTGGACTCTCTGTGGCAATCTCCTTTTCACTCAGTTGTTCCATTAACCATGAGCTGGGCTGTGCTGCGCGCTAAGTTGCTTCAGTCGTGTCCGACTCTTTGCGACCCCATGGACTATAGCCCACCAGGCTCCTCTGTCCGTGGGATTCTCCAGGCAAGAATACTGGAGTGGGTTGTCATGTCCTCCCTCCAGGGGATTTTCCCAACCCAGAGATCGAACCCGCATCTCTGACAAGTCCTGCACTGGCAGGCGTGTTCTTTTCCACTGGTGCCACCTGAGAAGTCCCAAATAAAACCAGAGGATGGATGTTGTTGTTCTTTAGTTGCTAAGTCATGTCCAACTCTTTTGCAACCCCGTGGACTGTAACCCACCAGGCTCCTCTGTCCATGGGATTTCCCAGGAAGAATACTGGAGTGGGTTGCATTTCCTTCTCCAAGGAATCTTCCTATCCCAGGATTGAGCCTGGGCCTCCTGCTTGGCAGGTGGATTCTCTACTGCTGAGCCACCAGCAGGGTTAAGCAGGGCTGAGAGAGGACTAAATTGTTTTCTCATGACTGAAGGTCTGTATAGAATAATTAGGCCAGTCCACCCCAGGGTGCAAAGGCTAAATTTTCTTTCTTCTGGATATGCGCCACGTATCTGCAAACCACAACACAGCTAGTTATCAAATGTTCTGCAATGTTCTATGTGGAACTCCCTCTGAGGTAGTCAGAGAGGCTTGGTACAGATCAGAAAGGATTTCACCTACATTCTTATTGCACAGGAGGGAATTCTGTGAGGGAAAACGATTCCTCAACATCAACTTCTTTTATTACACTTAATACAGGAACAGAGAAAAGAAGAGCCAACTCTGGCTTTCCCTGTTCTGAGTGTCTGGCCAACTGTTTATCTTTCTTATGGAAAGTACTGGGTGGGAGGGTGAGGGCTGAAACCACTTGTCATTTACCTTTCTGTATCAATGTGTGGGAGTAAGTAGGTCTTGCTCTGACTTGTACCACCCAGGGGAAGACCAATTAAACTCCTTTAGTAAAGACAATCTCAAATGGCCTATGGAGCAGGGGTCCCTAACCTCTGGGATCTGACGTCTAATGATCTGAGGTGGAGCTGACGTAATCACAATAGAAATAAAGTGAACAATAAATGTAACACACTTGAATCATCCTGAAGCCATCCTCCCACCGCATCCTGATCCATGGAAAAATTGTCTTGCGTGAAACTGGCCCCTGGTGTCAAAAAGCTGGGGACTGGCCCTTCCGCCACTGAGCTGTGGGCAGTGGGAAACCCCGAGAAACTATATACCTGGACTCAATGCAAGGACTGGTGGCACCAGTAAGGAAAAAGTAAGGCAGAATTTGGGGGCTTTCAAAGCCATGCTTCCTTTGAATTCCGTTTTACTTAAACTGAAAAGGTAACCAAGTACTGTTTGAAGGTCTCTGGATGCTGAATTTGGCGACAGGAATCTCTCCATTCCCACAGGAAGAGACAAACCAAAGAGTGAGGTTTAACCCGTAGATTATTCTTTCCACAGTGGGTATTATCCAGTGTATTTAGGGGCAAAGAGACCCTTGCATTTTGAGACTAATCCTAGATGAGCAAGAGATTTTCTAGCCCTTATGAGATGACAGTTTGACTTTACATCTAGACAGACCCACTCTTGTTTTGGAAAAAACCAATTGAATGGGCCCTTCAGTTTTGCTGATGTAAATAAAATACAGATCCATAGCTTAGAAAAGAACAGTCAGGTCATGACGAACCTGAACGCAGATGATGAGTGAATCAAACACTGCATCACTGCTTTTCTGTCTGCTTTATGCTTTTATATAGTGTGGTTCAGGATAGCTGTGTCTTAGTTTTACTTAAAAATGCAGTTCTGTTTCTTGTTACCATTTTTTTCTTGTTTTAGGGTAATTTATGAAAGGCTAATGTGGCAAAATAATTTTATTATGTCATTAAAAATCAGAAGTGATATGTGATAGATATCATTTTAGATATTTGTCTTATCACTCTAGCAACTCTATAAAGTGGATATAATGAGAAAGATAAATTGTATTACAGTAAACTGAACTGAAGAGATTTCTGCCTTTTGGGACTAGACATGCAAAACCTAATTCAAAATGATCAAAGCCCTAAATGTAAGAGCCAAAACTATAAAACTCTTAGAATAAAACACAGAAGGAAACTTTAATGGCATTGGATTGGTAATGATTTCTTGGCTATAACACCGAAAGCAAAGGCAACAAAAGCAAAAATAAATAAGTGGGACTACATCAAACTCAAAACCTTTTTCATATCAAAGGAAGCAAGCAGCAGATGGAGAAAGGAACTTACGGAATGGGAGAAGATATTTGCAAATCATATACATGATAAGAAATTCATAACCAAAATGTATAAAGAACCCCTGAAACTCAACAGTAGAGAAACAGCCTGGTTTTAAAAATGGGCAAAGAATTTGAATAGGTATTTTGCCAAACAAGATATGCAAATGGTCAGTAAGTACATGAGAGTTGCTCAAGGATACTAATCATCAGGAAAATGAAAATGAAAACCAAATGAGGGGACTTCCCTGGTGGGTCAGTGGTTAAGAATCCTGGCAATGCAGAAGGCATGGGTTCTATCCCCGTCCAGGAAGATGCCCACATGTCACGGAGCAAGTAAGGCAGTATGCCACAACTACTGAGCCAGCGCTGGAGAGCCTGCATGGAGGCGACTGAGCCCACATGCCCTGGAGCCCATGCTCTGCAACAAAAGAAACCACTGAGATGAGAAGCCCCCGCACCGCAGCGAATAGCACCCCCACATCCACACCGGGGCTCCCAGGCGCAGCAGTGAAGACGCAGCACAGCCAAAAACAAGTGAATAAATAAATGTTAAAAAACGATCTTTCTTAAAAAAAAAACAAAACCCACAATGAGATATCATCTCACACCAAAAGTAGCAAGTATTAGGATGTAGAAACATTGGAACGCTTGCGCACTGCTGATGGGAATGTAAAACAGTGCAGCTGCGGTGGGAAAGGCACGGTGGGTCCTTGACAAACTAAACATAGAATTACCATTGTGCTGCAATCCCTCTTCTGAATACATATGCAAGAGAGCTGAACCAGGACTCAAACAGATATTTGTATACACGTCCATGTTCATCGCAGCATTATTCCCAAGAGCTAAAAGGTGGAAGGGCTTCCCTGGTGGCTCAGATGGTAAAGAATCCGTCAGCAATATGGGAGACCTGGGTTCTATTCCTGGGTTGGGAAGATCCCCTGAGGGAGGGCATGGCAATGCACTCCAGTATTCTGGCCTGGACAATTCCATGGACAGAGGAGCCTAGTTGGCTACAGTCCATGAGGTCACAAAGATTGGACATGACTGAGCGACTAAGCACACAAAATGTGGAAGCCACCCATGTGTCTACTAATGGATAAATGAATAAACAAAATGTGGTGTATGCATGCAGTGAGACAGTGGTTAGCCTTAAGAAGGAAGGAAATTCTGACACCTGTTCCAGCATGGATGAAACTTGAAGACATTACGCCAAGTGCAATAGGTCAGACACCAAAGGACAAATATTGAGGTTCTTCAAGCAGGCAAATTCATAAAGACAGAAAACAGGATGGTGGTTGCCAAGGGCCTGGGTGAAGGGGAGAATGGGGAGTTATTGTTTAATGGGTATGGAGTTTCAGTCTGAGAAGATAACAAAGTTCTTAGAGGTAGATGGGGCTTATAGTGGCAGAATGTGAATATACTTAATGTTACAGAACTTAAACATGGTTAAAAGGGTAAATTTTATGTTATCTATATTTTGTCACAATAAAAAAAAAATCCCTTTCAACTATTCCTTTTTCTTTCTCCTCTCCTTCACAGTTAAGCATCTAAAGAGTATTTTCTTTCTCTTTAAAAGTTCTCCTCCCCATTCACCCTATAACCTACTTCAGTCTGACTTTCATCCTTCCACATCATCAAAACTAAATGTGTAGGTTGTCCATGACCACATGACCCTATACCCATTAGGTATTTGTAAGACCTCATTTGATTGACTCATAGGCACTTGATATATATGATCAGCTCTTCTTTTTCGAATTCTGTCTCCCTTCGGCTTCTATGTAGCAGCCCTATCTCAGGGTTTCTGGAGGCTCTCCTGGATCCTGTCTCCTTTGCAGTGTCTTTCTCAACAGTGTCATCATATGCCACATTCCTACTTTCTCTCTGAGGTACGATCTACAAGTCTCTTTTTAGTATCCATCATCCCTGTCACATCCCTTGACACATGCTATAATCTTAAATGATATTCAGTGTAATTATCACTCCTTTAGGAAGGCCATCTTTTAAGTATCCAAATAAATCAAGTCTTCCTAGTTATTCTTACTGCTGTCTATACTTCTTCTTCATGGTATTTCAGGATACTCCATCTCTATCTGCTTTAGATAGAGATTTTACAGATATTGGGCGGCCAAAAAGTTCATTTGGGGTTTTCATATGATTTTATGGAAAAACTCAACTGAACTTTTTAGCTAACCCAATATTGTTATGACTGTGTTCAGTCTCATCTGACTCTTTGTGACTGCATGGACTATAGCCCGCCAGGCTCCTCTGCTCATGAAAATTTTCAGGCAAGCACATTGGAGTGGGTTCCTACTCTGGGGATCTTCCCAACACGGGGATCAAACCTGCATCTCCTGCATTGGCAGGCAGGTTCTTTACCACTGGCACCACCTGGATATGTCTCATCCAACTGACTGTATATTTCATGAAGGTAGGGATCATATTTGCTTGTTTGTTTTATCATTTCTGACTGTGGGGAGATTACATTCTCTTCTCAGTGCATTGCCTGCCAGAGAATGATTCTCAATGCATACTTTAATAAACATCGATCCCAACAGTTTCTTGTTAGCATTGTTGAGCAAAGGAGGGAGAAACGAGGACACCACTGTAAGCCCCAAGGACAGCTGAAGTCTGGAGAGCTTGGAGAAAAAGGCCCCAGCGTGGAAAGACTCAGGCTAGCACAAGTGTCCCCTTGGGCACTCTCAGAGATGTGGGAGAGACTGCAAGTCATTTCACTTGGCCATGGAGAGAAAAGATGACTCCTGCATGCTTGGGGACATCCAGTGACAATCTTCATGTTTGCAAAGGTGTTACTACTATACTCTCAAGGAGAAGAAATAGGGGTTTTCAGACTCTAGATGTCAAAATTCATCTGTGGGTCCCAAACCTGGCAGCTCAACAGAAACTGTCACAAAACAAACAGATTCTCATTCAGTTGGTCTGTAGTGAAGGTCAGAAAACCACTTTCTAAAGTTACCCTGCCCTAATCCACCCTTACTTGATTCTGATATATGGTCACACTTGGGAATCGTTAGATCAAATAACTCTTCAGATATTTTTTGCTTCTGAACTTCAATGACTTTTTAAACATATAGGTTTTTCCTCAACAGAGGCTATAAAAGCTTCAAATCAAATCAGAATATGTAGATTAATTATTCATGCTTTTCTGCAACAAATTTGTTGCACACATTTTTATCCATACACAACCTTTGAGTACATTTGTGCTCATTAGGAGTGAGACAGGATTGGGTGGATAAAAATACCTTTGCCCATAATGAATGCAGAAGGCAATGGCACCCCACTCCAGTAAACCCCATGGATGGAGGAGCCTGGTGGGCTGCAGTCCATGGGGTTGCTAAGAGTCGGACACGACTGAGCGACTTCACTTTCACTTTTCACTTTCATGCATTGGAGAAGGCAATGGCAACCCACTCCAGTGTTCTTGCCTGGAGAATCCCAGGAACGGGGGAGCCTGATAGGCTGCCGTCTACGGGGTCGCAGAGTCGGACACAACTGAAGTGACTTAGCAGCAGCAGCAGCAGCCCATAATGAAATTACAATACAATGCAGTTACAGAGATAAGACATTCAAGAAATAATTAGGAACACATAGGGCATTATATGAGCTAAAATTCCAGCTACCTGTCCATCAGCACTGCCAAGCAACCAGAAAATTTCTGAAACCACACGTAAAGGGGACGTATTCTCGACCTTCTCTGCCTTCTCCTCCCCACCACCTTGTGGGATTTGACCTCTTTTCTGTTTCTTCTAAATCTTCTACATCTCTATATTGTAACTGTTTCCTAGGACTTTGCACAAAGTACTTTTTCCAAGTGGATATGTAACAAATACATGCACTCTGCATTCAGTAGGGGGTTAATAAGAAGTTTCCAAATGAATGAATTACCAAGCAGAATCAGAATGCCAATTAATGAAATTGTTTTCATTTTGTGCCCAAACCAAGAGGTGCCAACAGGGGACAGAAAAGACAAGAAAAAATGAAGCAGAGAAAAGGAAGTTTCAGAGATGAGCAGCAGGCACAGAGTCAGAAGGGACAGAGATCAACCGCAGCGGCGCGGGATAAAGCAACAACATCGGCGGTAACAGAGAGGCAGTAGTTGACTTGCAGAAAGGTAAGGTAAGAGACAAATGTTCCAGCCAACATGATACGGCAGTGACCTTTGAAGGCCAAGGCATTGGCCATTTCTAGCAAGTGCAGAAAGTGGGAAGAAAAGGAGGCAAAGAAGAGAGGTGGAGGCTGATGAAGAAACCCCTGAGGAAGTTACTGCGGGGCCGGGAGCAGAGTGTGGCCTGGATGGTGGGCTCACTTATCACACAGGAGTCAGGTAGGAGCATCGTTCTATCCCATACTGCACAGAGCTTTATCTCTTCCTATAACTTTACCAATCTCACCATGTACTGCTATTTCATACTCCTAATGATTACTCTGAGTCAGCCCTTAAAGATCATATGATATTAAATATATGTTATTAACAAGGCAGGGAAAGCAATAGTCATAGCCAAGAGCCTTAAACTGGTTTACCCTGAGCTCAATCCTTTGTGTGACTTATAACCTCTTATCAAGCTAGCAACATAGATAAAGATATCATTCTTGTTTTACATTTGGAAAATGATCCATTGTGCTGGTAAATGCTTAGTAACTAAAAAAATCCCTGATTTATAGTGTCTGCCAATTTCTACTGTATAAATACTCTCACACTGGCCAATTTTAAGTTTTCAACATTACTTCACTGAATGCACAGTTGGGGAGAGTTGCAAATAGTACACTATTCTATTGTACAGTATGATTCAGTATAAATATTGTACATATGTGGATAGTATAGTATATACAATGTTTATATGCACAATAGTTAGAAATAGCTTCAAGAGCCTATACGACAGCAAAATATAGTAAAACAATTAGGAAACCATGAGTTTAGAGTGTTCATTGGCTTCTCTGGTGGCTCAGACAGTAAAGAACCTGCCTGCAGTGCAGGAGACCTGGGTTTGATCCCTGGGTCAAGAAGATCCCCTGGAGAAAGGAATGGCAGCCCCCTCCAGTATTCTCACCTGGAGAATTCCATGGACAGAGGAGCCTGGTGGGCTACAGTCCATAGGATCGCAGAGTCGGGCACGACTGAGCGGCTAACACTTAACTTTAAACATTATTTAATTGTAAATATATTTAAATTGTAATTTTAATTTTTAATCACCGTGTTTAACAATGTGTTTACAAAGTTCCTGCAAATTTAATAGTTGACTTTGATGAGAGCAGGAGCTGGCCCCAGCATGTCTCTCTCAGCCCTCTGTCACTTGGAATGCATTCTCAACTTCTAACCATTCCTAGAAAAGTGTGGATTGTAAAAAAGCTTGTCTCTTTAAATCAGAGACTGAATCCTGCATTTTAAACTCTGTCCTCAAGACCTTCTGGAGATCCAGATAGTAGGTAATCAGAATCCTATTGCAGAGAAGTCTAGAAAATTAAGATAAGCCGAGGATAAGCGGGTCACCAAGAAGCAGATACTAGTGTGAGCATCAGTACATGACTACAGAAAACAATCACTTTAAGTAGATCCAAACAAATATATAAAGATATAAAGACATATGTACAAATATATACAAAGCTATAAAGACAAATCTTGTATATCTAGACAAAGCTGATATTAAGCTTGGAAATGGAGAGTTTTGAGCTTACCAGGCAAGGGAGGTAGATGGTTGCACTTGACTGATGAAACACTTGCCTCTCCAATATCCAATACCCTTACTCATATTTTTGTCATAGAGAGCAGCCCACGAGCTTTGGGAATGTTGACTCCAATTTTGACTCTAAGGATAGAGCATATTTTTAGGACCCAAGAAAATCAGACTGTTCCTACCACCTAGCCCCAGATACATGTTTGGGCCAGTAAGACAGCAGGGAGGGTTTGCTGGAACATTGTAGTAAATAGATTTACTCTTTGGGAAATGGAAGTATGTAGAACTAGGAGTTATTACCACCCATACTGGGCCCACCACAGCTCAGCAGCCTTAACACGAAGCTGATAATATTGCATATAAGAGAAAATAAATGACACCAGGTCCTTGGTGATACTGTTGTGTCCCTGGATCAGACCAATCCTGATATCCACATACTTCTGGATGCACTTCCAGTTCTGTGAGCCAGTCATTCTTTTTGGCTTAATTCAGTTTGAACTGGGTTTTCCAATATCAGTGACTGAATGCATTATAACCGAGACAACCTTCAATGTGATCAATGTAGGTTTCATTGAGAGGGGAACCTAGCAAAACATGTCAGAGAAACCAGAGAAGTAAACCAGAGAGGGCTGGAGTAGTAGCAGAAGTGCCTTTGAAGGAAATGTAGATATGGCAGATAGGAAAGAGAGAGAGCAGGCCTTTTCATCTACAAGGAAGGGGTGGCCGGCTGGGGAGCAACCAGCTAGGACCTGCTGAGTGTGACCCTGCCCTTTCCCTGTCTGACAGTTATGGAAAGGAATTCACTCATTTCCTGATGAGCAGAGGCTCTGCGCGTTGCATCAGCTTGCTGTGCCAGCCTGGCCGCTGCTCCTAATCAGATAGAGTAGCTAGAGGAAATGAATGCCAAGTTGTAAAAATAGAAAATGGGTAATGGAAAGTTCTCTCCAATGTGCACCTGAAGAAATAGAGAGGAGACAGACGTGAGAAGGCCAAACTGCTTGGGAATCCATGCATCAGGCGTAGATGATTACATAACCGCGAACAAACTTCTCTGGAAAATTCGCCTTGACTGCCAGATGGGATCTGGGGAGGTGGGGAGGTTAGATATTCCATAATCGGTTAAGAAAAATGTCTAGAATCCAAATCAATGTACATTAGAAACCAACCAAAATCAGAGCTCTGTAACACCCTCAGACTGGAGATACTACTCTTCCACAATTCAACAAATGGGAATTTGCCCCATACTCGCAATGGCTCCACTACTGTGAGTACATAGAAATACAGCTAATGGAATACAGGGGAAAGCAAAATGAATATATAACAAAGAACCTGGAACTTAGATGGTAAACTCCTCAGAAGCATGCCCTCCTCCAGCTTTCAAGAGGAAATAGGGAAAAGTATCTGAACTGTGCGACTCTAACATGCCAGCCAATCGGCAGGTTTTCCTGAAATAGTAGTTTATGATTACAGACAGTCTAGCACCACAGCCTCTGCTGACACTTTTCAGATGTTTTCCTTTTGATAAGTTTCTTTTGTTTCTTATTAAATTTACTGCTCTGGTCTCCTTTCCCCTTCTTCCAGGAGTTTGAAAATCCTCCTGCAAGCCTACATCAGAATCTGAGCCACATGCTATTCTTCCCTCTTGCCAAGAACCTGGAATGGGGCAAGAATTCATCCTTCTGTGTACCCCAGAAGACTCTCAGATATCTGGGGTCTGGGAGTTTCAAGGCCAAAGCCAGGCAGAGTTGAATGAACCTAGATTAGACACAGAGCCCCTTCAATCATGGAGGCTATTCCAGTAGCCAAGGAGCCTCTTTGCACATATGGGAAAGACAGGAAGTGTTTCTAGTCTACAAAATATAAAAATGGGGGATTATTATTGTTAACCTGGTTACTTTATGACCTGTCCTTTTCTAATAAGAATTTGGGGCAAACTTGTCATCAGAAGTTTGGGTTTCCCTGGTGGCTCAGCTGGTAAAGAATCCACCTGCAATGTGGGAGACCTGGGTTCAGTCCCAGGGTCTGGAAGATCCCCTAGAGAAGGGAATGGCTACCCACTCCAGTATTCTGGCCTGGAGATTTCCATGGCCTGTATAGTCCATGGGGTCGCAAAGAGTCAGACATGACTGAGTGACCTTCACTTCACTTTGTCATCAGATAACGTTTTCAAGGCTTCCCTGATAGCTCAGTTGGTAAAGAATCCACCTGCAATGCAGGAGACTCCAGTTCGATTCCTGGGTCAGGAAGATCCGCTGGAGAAAGGATAGGCTACCTACCCCAGTATTCTTGGGCTTCCCTTGTGGCTCAGCTGGTAAAGAATCTGCCGGCAATACGGGAGACCTGGGTTCGATCCCTGGGTCGGGAAGATCCCCTGGAGAAGGGAAAGGCTACCCACCCCAGTATTCTGGCCTGGAGAATTCCATGGACTATACCCCACAGGTATAGTCCGTGGGGTTGACTGTGCCACTTTCACTTTCAAACATTTCAAAGAATCTGTGCCTTAGGGAAGTAGTCTAGATGGTGAGTATGTGTGCTTAGTTGCTCAGTCGTGTCCAGCTCTTTCCAACTCCATAAACTATAGGGCTTCCCAGGTGGATCAGATGGTAAAGAATCTGCCTGCAGTGCAGAAGACCTGGATTCGATCCCTGGGTCTGGAAGATCCCCTGGAGAAGGGAATGGCTACCCACTACAGTATTCTTGCCCAGAGAGTCCCATGGAGAGAAGAATCTGGCAGCTACAGTCCATGGGGTTGCAAAGAGTTGGACACAGCTGAGTGACTAACACTTTCACTTTCGGACTGTAGACCCTGAAGTTGGACAGAAATGGGTACACATCCAAATTCACTCAACAACCAGCTCTGTGACTTTTGGCAAGTGACTTCATCTCTCTGGCCCTTGTTTCCCATTGCCATAAGAAGGGGCTCTTGCTACTTGTATTTGGGCATGTGGCATGGATTAGAAACAATTTATAAGACATAGCACAGTGGCTGGTACAGAGTAGACAGTTAATACATCATATGTATTATTATTTTCAAGGTAAACTAGTTGAAATACTTGGGATTACATGAACCTAAAAGATTTTTCCCCCCATAGAAAATTTCTGTGAATCAAATTATGAATCAAGGACAATATATTTAAATAAATCCTGTTCCAGATTGAAAATAAATTCTAAAAACTTCCCTCAAAAGAGAAACAGTCAAGATTCCCATTAAGACAAATTCAGTAACCACAAAAAGCATACAGAGCTAGACAAAAGAAGACAGGACCATTCTTTTCATGAGTGTGTGACTCATTTTCAACTCAACAATGGCATATAGGAAACAAATGCTCACTTACCCACAAGGCTGCCCAGAGCATACAGGAATACAGACTATACCCCACTCATTTTTTGCATATTCAGGAAAATGTTACATCCTTCCTTACTGGACTCAGTCCCATTTTTGCAGGTGTAACTTGCATAAGCAACTCTGAAAGAAAGTGTCACATGAGAGTTCATTCAAAGCCCATTAAAATGGCACATCCACTTGGATTTCTCTTTAACCTTTGGGCTGCAGGACTGCCTCTGAACCATGCTTTAGAAGCAAGGGCATGATATTTTAAATATATCTGAAAAAAAAAATCAGGTGTGTTTTTCAAGAAGCCTTTCCCTCAGTGGCTTTAGCTTTTGCAAGTAGCCCAGAAGTAGCTGAGAAACTGAGGCTCTCTAGCTTTGCAGCCTGGTAGATATAATTTTCTTACTGCAAATAGGGAGATAACATACACAATGTATCAGACAGTTGTCCCCGTTATCAAGCAGGTGTCTCATTTCACTAACAAGTGTGCAGACAAACGTATATTGTGCAAATGCAAGGAAATAACTAGCCTGTGTCTGAAACTTGAGCCTCCCCATTCTTTAGCGCGTAGCATGACTCAGACAATAGGGATCCGTGGTACCAGCATTAGCCTTTCTCTCCAGACTCCTGTAAGACCCTGGCACATGAGAGTGGATACGTTTCAGTGTATGAATACTTTTGATTGAAGACAGATGATTACTGTGGAGGAATTGTCATGATAATAGATGTCTCATTAAAAATAAAAAGGTTTCTGAATAGAATAAAAACATTCAAAATGGACACCCATATTTTGGCCCTAGAGTAGAGTGCTAGTAAATTGTTATCAACAAATAAACACAAAGAAGAAGACATGTTTTCTGTGGATTTTGATGCCTTTCTAGAGAGACAACCTCAATCTCAGTGCATCCTTTTGAGATGAGAATATGTAGACATAGTTATGATAATCCACCATGGTCATAAAATTAAGAGCGGATTCAGGAACTCTCTTCTTGTCCCTTCATGCATTTCCTCTCTACTTTTTGGGAGAAAAAAACAAAACAAAACATTCCTGTCTTCCTGCTGTTTCTACCAATGAAATACTTACAGTCTGATGTTCTCTTTAGTCATCATTGAACAGAGCTGCAATCTTTTCATCATTTCTCAGAAGTCATTTTCTCCCTCTGCTTAATCACATCATTTACTTCTGACTCCACTACTCCACCCAATGTGCTCACATCTCTTAGACATAAGATTCCAAAAATGGAAGCTAGCTCTCCAAGGAAGCAGAGGGCATCATGGCAATATGGAGCCCCTTGATAATAGAACATGTCCTCACATGTGACTTGGCTGTTGTGGGATTCTTTGAAAGTGAAAGTGTTAATTGCTCGGTTATGTCTGACTCTTTTGCTACCCCATGGACTGTAGCCTGCCAGGCTCCTCTGTCCATGGGATTCTCCAGGCAGGAATAGTGGAGTAGGTTGCCTTTCCCTTCTCCAGGGGATCTTCCTGACCCAGGGATCAAACCTGGATTTCTTATATTTCGGGCAGATTCTTTAAGGTCTGAGCCAGCAGGGAAGCCCATTCTTCACCTCTCGCCTTACAGGCAAATTGCAGTTTTGGGCCTTCAGTTGTGCCATCCTTGATCCTTGAGCTCCATGAGCTGTGCTACTGCATAGAAGAAAGCACACTGCTTTTGATACCTGGGTGTACATCTTGGCTTCCTAATTTGCTACCCACATGACCTGAGGCAAGTGATTTAGCCTCTCTAAATCCCACTTTCTTTGTCAGAAATAGCTTTGGGGAATACTAGCTACATTATAGGACTCTGGTGAGAAACAATATGTCTGTGGCCTGTATAAAGTATGCAGAGGTCTATGAATACACCTCAGGTGTGCACAACATTCCCAACCTCTTCCTAGATCCAAGAGTTAAATCAGTTCTTACCAAAATCAATTTACCAGATATTTTTGTCCACTCTTCCTCCATTTTTTTCTGAACTCATCCACTTCTCTCCAGTGATCTGAGTCACAGCTGGGTCGGCTGCCACCTGATCTGAACCAGAATGATTTCTCACCAGGACAGGGTAAGAGCCTGCCCCTGACTCATCTCCCTGCTTTCATTTTTGCCCCTTGAAATCCGTTCTCTATACAGTACTGATGTTATTTTTTAAAAAGATGAAATAGATCAGTCTGCTTTGCTTAAAACTCCACCTGGGTTTCCCATTACACTTAGAAAAAATCCAAACTCCTCTGCATGGCCTATAGGACCTCATGCGATCTACTCCTGCCTTCTCTGAAGTTACCCCTCTCCACTCTTCCATGGGTCACTCTGCTTTTAGCCACATAAGTTTTTTTTTATGTTTCTGGAACTCACTAAGCTTAGCCTGATCCTGGGACCTTTGCCCTTGCCATTTCTTGAGACTTGAATGTTCTTTCCCCCAGAGCCTCAGATCTTCACATGGCTGGTTCCTTCTCATCATTCAGATCTAAGGCCAGACCTCACCAGCAGGCAGGCACCCTCTGGTCAAATCTCATCATCTTCTCCTGCCCCACCCCAACCAGACGCCAACCAGTCACTCTCTAGCACATTACTTTGTCTTATTTTCTTCATAGCACTTATCACCATCTGAAATTACCACACTTATATGTTTACTTATAGAATGTCTGTCTCCCCCAGCAGAATGTTAACCCCATGAAAGAAGGACCCTTGTCTACCTTGCTTATCTCTGTATTGTCATCTTCTAAAATAGGGTCTGACAGGAAGTAGGCTCTCAATAAGTATTTGCCAAATGAATGAGTATTTTTAAGCCTGTCCCAGAAGAACTGATCTCTGCCATACTTTCCATAAACATGAAATCATGAAACAAGAAAACGAAGTCACAACAATTTAATATCTAGGTCCTAAATGTTACAAGGCTGGAAAATTCTGGACCATTATAAAGTGGTCAGAACACAGAGCATATTTTAATCTAGCTGGGTATTCCTATCTATGTGACCTTGGACATGTTAGTTAACATATTCTTAATAAAACTGATTTCCTCGTTTTAAAAAAAAGGATAATAACACATACATTAGAGGGTTTTGTGAGGATTAAATGAGCTAAGCCTTTAGCCCAGTTCCTGGAACATTGTGCAAACTTAATAAATGGAGGTTATTATTATGGTTATTGTTATTATGGCAATTAATTTTGGCACCATGCTTTACAAAGGACATTGACGAACTGGAGCTTATCCAGAAGAGAGCAAACAGTCTTGTGAAGGGCCTGGAAACTGCAACTTGTGAGGAACGATTGAAACTGCAGAGGATGTTTACATTGGAAAAGACAAATTTTAAGAGGAACATGATAGTTTTTTTAAAAAACACTGAAAAGAACTGTCTCATGAAAGTGAGATTAGATTTCTCCAATGCTGATCTAGAAGATACAATTAGAGCCAAGGAATACAAGTTAAATCTTGACCTCTTTATGGTCTAATAACCAAACTGTCCAAATCAAAGTCAGATTGTATTCTGTGTGTAAAAGTAAAAAATTAAGGCAAGGTTATACACATTTTGGTTAAGGAAGTTATACAGAATATGAAGATATTTATAATTGCCAAAATGGAGGTTTTGTGTCAATATGAAAAATATCTGTGGCATGTCAGTTGCAAAAAGGAGACTATGAAATATATGCATATATATTATTGTGCTTCCAACTCTTTACGGATGAGAGAAGAGCATAAAAGTACAAACACACATTAAAGTGAAATCTTTTGCTTCATGAAGTAGTGTTTCCTGCCACTTCAAATGTTGAAGCAGAGGCCAGACAACCTCTTAGAAGGAATGGCTTCAAGAGATGATATGTCAGGGGATGGGGTGGGCAGGGAAAACGCTGAAGAGATTTGGAAGCTCTATGGGTCAATGATCCTCTAATTATATTGCTGAGTTGTGGTAATGTAAGACAGTGCTTCTTTTTAAGAAGTAAGGAGGACATTAGGTCACACAAATCTCTTCATTTCCTCCCCATTAAAAGAGGAGAAAAAAGAGTCCAATCCCAAGAGATCCAAAGCGCTTGGCTCGGTCATCTCTGGGACACGGCAGAAAGCGTTTCTCACCACTATTTCTTCTGCCCCAGCAAAAGCCTGTCAACCTCCCTGAATCTCATCTTCTGGATCCTTCCCTAAAAAGGAGGAAGTTTCAACCTTTCTAGTTCTGAAAGTCTGTGATTCATCTTATTTTAATAAACATGAACTTGGCCAAGAATCAGAAACCACCTGAACTCTGTACATAAGGAAAGCGGACTGAGAGTCAGACAGGAGAGGCCACTTTTCATTCAAAAGCAAGGGAAGCGAAACAAACGCGAGCAGCGTAGGACCGTGAGGTCCTCCGTCGGCCACAGGAAGGAGGGGCGCTAGTTAGAACTCTTAGCCGCGAGTCCCAGAAATCCAACTGATAGTCTGACCCTTGACGCTCCAAAAGGAACACCTATCGGGGGTAAGCGGGGATGATACGTGACACGCGGTGAGAGAATAGAGCCTGGACTCAGAAGAAAAGCTCAGGGGGGCCCTCCCGCATGTTGGCGCCTTCATGCACTTCGGCCTCAGTTCATTCTCTGCTCTGCTCATGTGGGCAAAAGGCAGCCATCCCACTTCCCACGTTTCTCTCTTTGCTATTTAACAGAAACCATACTGCGTAAAAGCTAAGATCATGGGCTCCAGGACCGGACAGAAATGAACCTAAATCCTAATTCTGCCATTTAGGCTTGTGTGACACTGGACAAGTCACTTCACCTCTCTGACCTCAGTTTCTTCCAAAAAAGCACTTACCTCATAAAGTCATTGAAAAATTTAACCAAGAAAACATATTTAAATATCAATACCTTGCATGTGAATCCTCAATAAATATTAGCTTATATTGCTGTTATTATTATTAAAGAAACCAACTCTGAGTGGGTC
Source organism: Bos taurus (assembly GCF_002263795.3). Classification (NCBI taxonomy): domain Eukaryota; kingdom Metazoa; phylum Chordata; class Mammalia; order Artiodactyla; family Bovidae; genus Bos; species Bos taurus. The sequence goes on from NC_037332.1 coordinate 5,196,046, forward strand.
TCAGTCACAAATCCAGATTTCTAGGAAGGAGACTCTGAATGAGCCAACTTGGGTCAGGGGCTCACCTTTACTCCATCAGTCACAGCCAGAAGGGAGGGTCCCCAGGGACAGAGATGCTACCAAGAGACACATTCCTGTGGAAGGGCAGGGAGACCAGGAGCCACAGAACTGGAGAAAAGTTGGCAGAAACCAGACAGAAGAGGTATGAGGGGAAAAGTCAGGGCCCCTCCTGCCCAGAGGGCCGCTGCATGCCAAGGTCAAGCCATAAAAGGAGAAACGTGTTGCAAGTTTTTCAGCTGCAGCCTAAAGAAATCTCAGGCTGATCTTTGGAACATATGCTACTGCTTACTAAATTCAACTGGTTAGCTGAATTTAGCTAACCTTTCGGACTTTGAAATCAATTGTTTACTTTAAAAAAAAATCACTTTAGCTTGTTTGGGATGTTCTTTTATTCTCTCTGACCTTTAGTTTTAAATTTTCTTTTAATTGTTCTTAGTTCATAGTTTGCTTGCTGCCTTCCCCTTTCTTTTATCTTATTGTATGTTCTTTTTTTTTTTGCAGTGGGTGTGGGTGGGTGTTGTAGACAATAGATCAATAATTTAATCTGGTTTCCAATATCATTTAATCTTTACTGAACTTCCCAATCTTATTTTTATTCTTTTCATTACTAATTTTTAACCTTTTTGTTCTCTATAACTTCTAGTTCTCTGGAATACTGCCAGAATAAAATGTAGATGTAGGAGTTCACCCAGGAAGATGGCTCTTTATCCCTAAGAAATGGATGCATCTTTGTTTCCACTTCAGCCCCTGAAGCTGATCTTTATACGAATCTTAAGCCACTCAGAGTAATTCACCATTATTGGTTCCTCTGCTGAGGGTTTTGCCTCCAGCTTTTCTCACCATGCTTTATTCCATTCTCCCAGGAGAAAGTACCTCCCATCAGCAGAGTAGGCAGTGAGCCCTAGTCCTCTGGAGAACAGAAAGCTTGCAGCTCTGCCAAAGAATTGGTGAAATAGAACACATTGTTCCAGATGAAGGAGGCTTTCTTGGCACTGGGAGGCTCCCGGACTTAGCCCCAGGACTGCTGCTCTTCTCTGACCACATCTAGTCCTGGCTTGACCTCTTAGATACCATCCATATGCTGATGACTCTCAAATCTGCTTCTTCAGAATGCAACCTCTCTTTCAAACTCCACAAAGCTAAACTCCCATTGGAAATCTCACTTTAAATGTTCAGTAGAACCTCAAACTTAGCATGTCCAAGATGAAACTATGAATTATCCCCCACCTTTGAACCAGTTCCTTCCAAAGTCTTTTCCATCTCAGACAATGGTGACACCATTCTTCTAGGCCAAAAATCTAAGGGCCATCTTTTACTACTCTTGTTCTTTGACAGCCCATATCAAACCAATCAGAAAATCCTGCTTGTTCTACTTCATTCAAATTTTCATCCTCTTTCACTGGGAGTAATGCAATAGCCTACTTGCTTACTGGTCTCTCTCCTTCCATCCTGCTTCCTAAATTCTACTCATTATATGACAGCTAGAGAGATCCTTTAGAAATACTAATATTTGACCATGTGAAGAGGAACTAAAAAGCCTCATGATGAAAGTGAAAGTAGAGAGTGAAAAAGTTGGCTTAAAGCTCAACATTCAGAAAACGAAGATCATGGCATCCGGTCCCACCACTTCATGGGGAAACATAGATAGGGAAACAGTGGAAACAGTGTCAGACTTTATTTTGGGGGGCTCCAAAATCACTGCAGATGGTGACTACAGCCATGAAATTAAAAGACGCTTACTCCTTGGAAGGAAAGTTATGACCAACCTAGATAGTATATTCAAAAGCAGAGACATTACATTGCCAACAAAGGTTCGTCTAGTCAAGGCCATGGTTTTTCCAGTGGTCATGTATGGATGTGAGAGTTGGACTGTGAAGAAAGCTGAGTGCCAAAGAATTGATGCTTTTGAACTGTGGTGTTGGAGAAGACTCTTGAGAGTCCCTTGGACTGCAAGGACATCCAACCAGTCCATTCTGAAGGAGATCAGCCCTGGGATTTCTTTGGAAGGAATGATGCTAAGGCTGAAACTCCAGTACTTTGGCCACCTCATGTGAAGAGTTGACTCATTGGAAAAGACTCTGATGCTGGGAGGGATTGGGGGCAGGAGGAAAAGGGGACGACAGAGGATGAGATGGCTGGATGGCATCACCGACTCGATGGACATGAGTCTGAGTGAACGCCGGGAGTTGATGATGGACAGGGAGGCCTGGCGTGCTGCGATTCATGGGGTCACAGAGAGTCAGACACGACTGAGCGACTGAACTGAACTGAACTGAGACCATAATATTCCACCGAGAACCCTGTCTTATTGAGGCTAAATGCCCTAGTCTTGACCATAAGGTACAGGATCATACGTGATCTGCTATACCACCTCTTAACACCCAAGCTACCTATCTAAATTTATCTCTTTCTGTTTCCTCTGGTTTATCCTATTCTAACTCTGCTGGCTTCCTTCCTGTTCCTCCCACAACAATCATGCTCCTACTACAAGGTTTTTGTAATTGCTCTTCCCTCCTTCTGCAACTCTTTTCTACCAAACATGCACATGTTTTAATCCCTCACTTCTTCCAGGTTTATACGTAAATATCACTCTATCATCCTGTATAAAATGGTACCCACCTTGTCATTCTATCTCCTTCCTCACTTTTTCTTCATAGTACGTGTCATCATCTGTCACAATTGGTTAATGTCTGTCTTTTTACTAAAATGCAAGCTCCATTTCTAGAAATGATATTCTTTTCCATTTACTAACTTATGTATCCCTAATGTCTAGAATATTGCCAGGCACTAGAGATGCTCAATAATTGTTTGAAAACTTCTTGAAAGATTCAATCAATGATTTAACAAATCCTGATATTATAATTCAAGCATCATTTTCAAACAGAGTACATATTAGGAGGGGGAATATCAGGAAGGGGGAAGAGAAAATTAAAAAGGAAAGCACCAACCATTGACTGAACTCCCTCTAGTACAGATGGGTCTAGATGGGTCTTCTGGGTTATTACTTTTAATCCTAAATTTTGTAAGATACATGTAACATTCATTCAGCTCTAATAGGTCCTCTGAAACTTATCTCCCATAGCTATTATCTTTTAGCTCAAGCTATAGTACTATAGACTTCCCTAGTGGCTCAGACTTTAAAGCGTCTGTCTACAATGCAGGAGACCCGGATTCGATCCCTGGGTTGGGAAGATCCCCTGGAGAAGGAAATGGCAATCCACTCCAGGACTATTGCCTGGAAAATCCCATGGACAGAGGAGCCTGGTAGGCTACAGCCCATGGGGTCGCAAAGGGTTGGACATGACTGAGCGACTTCACTTTAAATAATTCTTCTGATCCTGAATTCTTCCATTCTTTCCCTTGTCTATAGGAAACTAATTATGGCAGGCAAAGGTGAACTGACTATATTTATCCTGGTGAATTCAGAATAAAATGTAAGCCATAAAAGGGATACAAAGTATAATGGGTTGACAATGAAAGGAGAAGCCAAAGAAGACCTTAGTTAGAAGGTAGTATTTGACTTGGACCTCAAATATTGACACACTTTATAAACTCAGAAGTTTGATATAAGGCAACCTATAGTATAAGGAAGGACAAAGAACTCTTAAAGTGCCTAGTATACAAAACAATCTTTCAGTTAATGTGGTAGGCAACTTCTAAGATGACCCCTGGTACCCCCTATCTTCCAGTATTTAGGCCATTGTGCCATCCTCTCCACTTAAATGTGAATGGGACCAATGACTGTCTTCTAGCCAATAGAATAAGCAAAGGTCAGTGGGTGTCACTTTTGCAATTAGGTTACATGAGATTGTATCTTACTAGCAGATTCTCACTTTTGCCTTCTCGGTTCATATGCTTCCATGAAACAGGCTTTCATGCTGGAGGAACCCACATGGCAAAAAAGTGCAGGAGTCTCTAGCCAACAGACAGCAAGGACTTGAGGGTCTCAGTCCAACAGTATTTCCCAGTCAAGTTTTCAGATGAGGTGTCAGTTCTCACATAAAACATATAAACATATGAGACTTGCATTTTTCCCCAAATCCTTTTTGCAACAGATCTTTTCATTTTAATTCAAGTATTCATTGAATACATATTTATGAGGAGTCTTCTGTATGTAATTACTGTTATAGTTCCTACAGAGACTGGAAAGGTGAATCAGAGAAAGACTTTACCTTCAAGAAGTCTAGTGTGGGTAGGTAAGGTGTGCTCAAAAATAACTGTAAAACAAGGTGGAAAGTGCTAAGTCACTAAAGGTAACTGGAGAGATCTATCAAGGACTCCTGGTAGAGAAGAATTTGTGCTACATCTTAAATAGGGTTGGCATGCTGAAAAAGGCAATGAACGACATATAAGCAATTACATGGAGGTGAAGATTATGGGGCATGTATGACAGACAGCAAACAATTCCTCTTTGCTACAGAATAGGACACATTCAGGCTCTAGGGACATGCAGCTGAACAACATTGATGAAGTAGGCTGGGACCTCATTGTGAAGTTCCTTGAGCACTGAGTGAAGGGCTAAAAATTATTGCGTTTTTGGAACATTTATTCAAACTCCACTGCCAAGCACAATACAGTTCCAATATCCCTATGAAACTTTCCTCATTCCATAGTTAATACTTTTAAATATTGGGCCAAAAGTCAAAACTTCCTTGTATTTTATCATGTCCCAGTTCATTCAAGATTACTTATCCATTGAGTCTCTCTGAAGTGAATGGCTTGCTGAATTTGATGATGCTATTTGAAGACCTGAGTATCACTGAAATTGAAAAATTAACACCATCTATAAAGTGCCATATGCATTTTTACTATGCATGAATTGTTTTGGTCAATGTCTTCATTTGTTTCTAGTGTAAAAAAAACTCTTCTAACTCTTCCCCACTTACTTTAAGTATTCTCATTTATTCATCAGGGTTTGGAGACAGAATATATGGTTGCCAAATGTGCACTTATGTCTAATTTGTACACAATTTTTATTTGTAATTTAATCAAAGGCAGCTGAAATGATGTTGAAACAGCCAGTTTTCACTTGCGCATTTACCACATGCAATCACTTGGAAAATCCACCCCAGAACATCTTGAAATTAATCTTCATTGGTTGTTTCTGTTGTCCAGTCACTAAGTTGTGTCTGACTCTTTGTGACCCCATGAACTCCAGCATGCCAGGCTTAATCTTCACTGGAGGCTCTGCATGATCTTAATCTCTGCTAGCTACAAAATGCTTTGTAGAGGTTCCCAAGGTGTTTCAAAACCATTCTTCTCACCCAGCAGGACGTGGCTCATCTTTCATATATTATTTTTTGGGTTTCACTGGTGGCTCAGCAGTAAAGAATCCGCCTGTCAAGCAGGAGATGCAGGGTCAATCTCTGGGTCCGGAAGATCCCCTGGAGAAGGAAATGGAACCCACTCCAGTATTCTTGCTTGGGAAATCCCATGGACAGAGGAGCCTGACAGGCTACAGTCCACAGGTTGCGAAAGAGTCGTACACAACTTAGCGACTAAGCAACAACATCCATCCATCCTCAGGTTTTGTTTTAGAAGATAGCACACACCAATGTGTTCCTCTCATAGTAAAAGTTTCTTGCAAGTCTCTGCCATCACACACCAATATATATTTAACTGCTCCAAACAATACCTAACTATGTATTCCCCAGGCTTTAACAGTATCAACAAGTAGTGATTCAGATTCTGTCACAATTTCGTGTTGTAGCATGTGTAATCCTGTGGCAGCTACTTTCCAACGACCATATTACCATCCCCAAGTTTTCCCAGATGAGAATAGTTTACTGTTCAATGTCACGATTTTATTATTATTATTTTGATTGATGATGTTTAAGTCTTGAGAATTAATGGAGTTCAGCAGAGGCCACAATCTTAACCAGGGTTTGTAATTGATACTTGGGAGGCTGCAGCCTTTTCCTTCTTGAGAGGCCATGTAATTAGCCAGGGGTGCCTGTTTGTGTAAGGGAGGAGGGGAAGGGGGATTGAAAGGTTGGGGAGGAGTGGGAAGGGGGTGGGGAGGGGAGAAGGAGAAGGTCTGAAGTTCCCAGAGGGTTTAGAATTGCAGGACCCTTTCCATAGGAAAACACCTCCAAAGAAGCAAGAGAAGTAGAGTGCTTCTAGAAAGGAAAAGCTCTTCAAATTTAGTATTTGCAATTTAGTACAGTCATAATTCTCCAATTATTATTCAAAAGAGCTTAGTGGTTTACTCCTCTAAATATTGAGTATATAAAACATAAATTGATTCACTTAAAATTATTTTAAATTTCTAATACAGTTCATGTTGCTGTATGTTTAAATAGCAATTTCCTTGATTCTCTTAAAGTTACTTTAATATATATTGGGATTAATTTTAATAATAAGTTGCTTTAAGGACTACAATTTGATTTTTAAATTATGATTTATATCCTTATATTTTAAATTTTGCATATACTTAATAATATGATGGACTTCCTGGTGGTTCAGACAGTAAAGAATCTGCCTGCAATGCAGGAGATCCGGGTTCGATCCCTAGGTCAGGAAGATCCCCTGGAGAAAGGAATGACTACCCACTCCAGTATTCTTGCCTGAAGAATTTCATGGACAGAGGAGCCTGGCGGGTTACAATCCAGGAGGTCACAAAGAGTCAGACACGACTGAGTGACACTTTCACTTTCACTAATATAATACAATGTCTGAATGTTTCAAGGATCCTCTTTATATCATTTATGTTATTTGGTGCAGACCAGACTTGGGAAAGAAGTAGAAGGGAGAGAAATTTTTGAATGTGACATTTAATATAACTCAAAGAGTTATATTAATTTTTTTTAAAAAATCATTAATATTCTTTAATTTTTCCAATTTATCAAACAGCTGATTTTATGAGTCTTACTTTTTATAATCTTTTTCTTCTTTATACATATATCTCAAATTCTGTTTCCAAAGGTACTGCTTAAAATAAAAGGATATACTTTAGACATTCTGTGATCTTGGCTACTGCAATTCTCTTTTAATTTCAGTCTGTCAAGGTCAAAAGAAATTGTTTTCATTTTTGCCATGGCAATACAGACCTCATATCTTTTGAAGGCTTTCCTTATAATTTCTCTGTATTTTAAATTAAAAATTCATTCATAATATTCATACAAGTCCCTCCTTACATTTTACTTACTTCCTGGTACTTCCCTGGTGGCTCAGCTGGTAAAGAATCTGCCTGCAATGTGGAAGACCTGGGTTTGATCCCTGGGTTGAGAAGATCTCCTGCAGAAGGGAATGGCTACCCACTCCAGTATTCTGGCCTGGAGAATTCCATGGACTGTGCAGATCATGCGGTCGCAAAGAGTCAGACATGACTGAGTAACTTTCACTTCAGTTCACACAATATGCTCACTTTCTAACTTCAATCTCATTTTCTGTTTGTTTTTCCCCTTATTATTATTATTGGTGTTTTTTTTTTTTTGGTTTTGGTTTAGCAATTAGTAAAAGTTTATTGTGAACACACCAAAAGGACAGTTTGCAAACTAGGATCACTCAAACCAAAACATGTAATAAGGCTCCGGAGTATATTGGGATTTTGTTTTGTTTTAGTTTATACACCCATTATTCTTCAGTTGACATCCTACTAGACCATTCGATGTAGGTGTAAGTCATCTTTTCTTTAACTTTAAGTTTTACTTAACATGGAATGTTATACTAGTTTCAGGCGTACAACACAGTGAGTTTAAATTTTTATACATTATTAAATAATCACCACGATAAACCCATTTACCATCTGTCACCATATGATGCTACAATGCATTGACTACACTGTTTATGTGCACATTACAACTCTGTGACTTATTTATCTTACAGCTGGAAATTTAAGTTTTTACACATTATTCCACGCAACCTGCTGCTGCTGCTAAGTCACTTCAGCCACGTCCAACTCTGTGCGACCCCATAGACAGCAGCCCACCAGGCTCCCCCATCCCTGGGATTCTCCAGGCAAGAACACTGGAGTGGGTTGCCATTTCCTTCTCCATCCACGCAACCTCCTGCATAATAAATCAGTGTGTTCATATCCATTCACTCTAAGCACTTTAATCTGTTATTGATCACCAGTCAAAACAACTAAGCAAATCTAAACTCACTACTAAATTTAAAATAAAACCAAGTAGACCGATTATCAGGACATAATATCTCTATACAAGACTGTAAATTCCAGAAAAGCAATAACCCTGTGGTGTTGCTAATTTGTATTCTGGGTAATCAGCAAATTTCCTCGAACACAGACTGTGTACAACAAGTATTTGTAGAATGAATGAATCCGAGAGGTGAATACGATCATTTTCCTAATTTTATTGCTGAGACTACATCATTACTATGTGGGAAAGCCAAGGTCCAAACCCAAGTGGAGAACACTGAAATTTACATTCTTCTTATTTTTTTTTAACTTTACAATATTGTATTGGTTTTGCCATATATCAACATGAATCCGCCACAGGTATACACGTGTTCCCCATCCTGAACCCTCCTCCCTCCCCGTACCATCCCTAATTACTATGCAATTCTGCCTCTTTTAGCAATAAAAGATAGTCACTGAAAAGTCTTACTCTTAGAATGAGGTTCTGTTAAATACATGAGAAATTAACTAGCAGCCTAAAAGAAGAAAATAATTTTATGCCATTACATGACATTTTTAAAAAGTGATATAATATTCTCCTACAATCTCATTCAAGTGTAGAAAATAAAGACAGAATATGAAATATTTAGATCTCAGAAATCATTAACATATCATTTCTGCTACAGCATTACTTTTACCCAAATGTCAAAGCCTTGTAATTGCAGGCTTGCAAAAACAAGAAAAGAATAGAAGGGTCCTCTCCTAAGGGTATAAAAGATTGAGATCAATATTATGTTTTTACTGCCTGGTTTGTCAGAAGAAACATATGAGACAAATGCCAGGGGAACACAACAGAGATCAGCACACTCAGCAAATGGTTGGATTCATCTTTGAACGGCCTTTAAATCTTAGATTTTCTCTCTAGCAAACCTGCATAGCTAATTTTCATTTCAAAAGCTCAAATTTAATTTTTCGCACCCTAGGTTGGGTTGCAGATTGCGTAATGACCCATTATGTACTGTCAGTCAAGAGTCTGGTACCAGTTAGTTGCTTCTGAATACCCTTGGCTTCTAAGACTCGGCATTATTCTGTACAAATAATGTTTGGTCAGGAAAGCCCCCAAAGGTGATGACCTACAAAGTCAGCAGGAAGCCCTACAGAGAAAACATATGACAATCAGTTACTGTTCCAATAGGCTGCATTTGGTTTCACATAGATTTTGTTCAAGATTTGTAAGTCTTTTCAATAATGAAATCCTAGGACTCTGGCACGGGCATAAATTGCCCCTCACTAGAGTTCAACCACAGGGTGTGGCAGCTTGTGAGAATGCATCACTGAGCCCTGGCATAATCCTGCACAGTCATGACGCTTAGCTGAACCACTACCACCCAACCAAAAGGTACAGATAAATAAAAATCCAATTTCATCTTCTTAAGAGTAAGATGATTTTAAATGCATTTTTTTAACCTATGATGATTATCAAGTACAGAAAACCTTCATGGATTTAATAAAAATATTTGAAAATTAAGTTGAAATGTATCTTTTTTATTTCTTATGAAAAAACATGCTGGCATTTTAAACAAAAAACGTAGAACTCTGCAAAGCAAGTGGTGACCTATTTAAAAGAGCAAACTATTTTTAAATATCAGAGAATAATTTACATAAAATAACCGTTTTGTAAGTAGAAGGTAGCACTGGTTTTCTTAATGGGGTTACCATATTCATTTTATCCAAATCGGTGGAGATTTATGATTATTGTTTATACTCATTCTGTGTATATTAAAATATCTCTGGTTTAATATGACTATCATTGCTGTCACTTTGTACTTTTAAGTATTATGTACATATTACAAATATTATGTTATATTTTATATGATATATTACATTACCATTTTTATGTTCTTTCTATGTGTGACCACAATGGTCATTAACTTGGAGGGTCACCTAACTCCCCGACTGTACCTCTGGGAAATGAGAAAACGGTTAATCAAGGACAGTGGAGCATGGTATTCTCTCATAGGCAGGGAAGGAGTCAGGTTTTACAGAAGAGCTGCATTCAGAAGGGTCTCTCACAGCCAAGGAATAGAACAGGTCATTTCTCTCTGTCACCAGATCAACATTTCTTTTACTACCCAGTGTGATCAGTGAAACAGAGATGAATGTCCAAACCAATCTGATAATGAAAAGTCAGACTTGAGGGGCCGCTTCTTCAAAAGACAGGTTGCCACGGTTTAAAAAAATAAAAAGAAGACAAGTTATCAAGAAAAGGCCTTCACCAAGAAACCCTGTAGACCTCCACTGATCACAGTGCAATGTGGATGACCCTCTTGAAATCCATTTTTGCCCTTGTTCCTTGTTCAGAGACTGAAGTGCTAGAGTCAGCAGCTGTATCCTGAGCACTAAGTGATGACTTCTGAATCCCTGTAAACTGACTGCTTTGTACCTTGTCTGCCAATTCATTTAATAAAGTGTTGTATCTTGTTTATGCACACATTGTATGATTAGCACTCTGGGCTAAAAATTACATTTCTATAAATAATAATAGCGATGATGATGCCTTATGTTTATGTTGATAGCTTTATGTTGATAGCTTACAAGTGTCAGACATGAGCACAACCAGAACAGAATGTTAAATCAATTTTCTTGTTCTCTTAGAATTGTAGTGGGGGCCCAAAAGCTGAGTAAAATCAGGCCAAAGCCAGTTTGAGCAGAGCTTATTAATTCAAGGCTGAAACACTGTAAAACCTGATCCATACAAAGGTGGCGTCTGGCTCATCACCTCTGTGTAAAGAAAGTGGGTGGTGAGGATTTCCTCAGAGAGATCTGTCAGCGGGTTCCATGTCCCTCTTACCCAACACACAAGGGTGCAGAAGGAGGAAGTGCTTCTACTCCCCACCAGCCAAACTAAATGAGGCAGCTTCAGAGTCAACCAGGAGAGCTGCCCCAGGGTCTGCTCAAAGTTAGGTGACACGGGCCATTATATCTGACTTGCACCAGAAAAAATTTAAACATGAACTCTTGATTCCCCTGAGAGCAGAGTGACTGTTCTTGCCTCAGTGGTGGGACAGAAGGGTACGTATTCTGAAGACCAAATATGGATTCTGTCTTGGGGTGAAATGTCCTATAGATATCAATTAGGTCTAACTGGTCCGTTGTATCATTTAAAGTTTGTGTTTCTTTGTTAATTTTCTGTTTAGTTGATCCATCCATAGGTGTGAGTGGGGTATTAAAGTCTCCCACTATTATTGTGTTATTGTTAATTTCCCCTTTCATACTTGTTAGCATTTACCTTACATATTGCGGTGCTCCTATGTTGGGTGCATATATATTTATAATTGTAGTATCTTCTTCTTGGATTGATCCTTTGATCATTATGTAGTGTCCTTCTTTGTTCACAGCCTTTGTTTTAAAGTCTATTTTATCTGATATGAGTATTGCTACTCCTGCTTTCTTTTGGTCTCCATTTGCATGAAATATCTTTTTTCCAGCCCTTCACTTTCAGTCTATATGTGTCCCTTGTTTTGAGGTGGGTCTCTTGCAGACAGCATATATAGGGATCTTGTTTTTGTATCCATTCAGCCAGTCTTTGTCTTTTGGTTGGGGCATTTAACCCACTTACATTAAAGTTAATTATTGATAAGTATGATCCTGTTGCCATTTACTTTGTTGTTTGGGGTTCGAGTTTATACACCCTTTCTGTGTTTCCTGTCTAGAGAAGATCATTTAGCATTTGTTGAAGAGCTGGTTTGGTGGTGCTGAATTCTCTCAGCTTTTGCTTGTCTATAAAGCTTTTGATTTCTCCTTCATATTTGAATGAGATCCTTGCTGGGTACAGTAATCTGGGCTGTAGGCTATTTTCTTTCATCACTTTAAGTATGTCCTGCCACTCCCTCCTGGCCTGAAGAGTTTCTATTGAAAGATCAGCTGTTCTCCTTATGGGAATCCCCTTGTGTGTTATTTGTTGTTTTTCCCTTGCTGCTTTTAATATTTGTTCTTTGTGTTTGATCTTTGTTAATTTGATTAATATGTGTCTTGGGACGTTTCACCTTGGGTTTATCCTGTTTGGGACTCTCTGGGTTTCTTGGACTTGGGTGACTATTTCCTTCCCCATTTTAGGGAAGTTTTCAACTATTATCTCCTCAAGTATTTTCTCATGGCCTTACGTTTTGTCTTCTTCTTCTGGGACTCCTATGATTCGAATGTTGGGGCATTTAACATTGTCCCAGAGGTCCCTAAGGTTGTCCTCATTTCTTTTCCTTTTTCTTTTTTCCTCTCTGTTTCATTTATTTCTACCATTCTATCTTCTACCTCACTTTTCCTATCTTCTGCTTCAGTTATTCTACTGTTGGTTCCCTCCAGTGTTTTTGACCTCATTTATTGCATTTTTCATTATTGATTAACTCTTTTTTATTTATTCTGGGTCCTTGTTAAACATTTCTTGCATCTTCTCAATCCTTGTCTCCAGGCTATTTATCTGTAACTCCATTTTGTTTTCAAGATTTTGGATAATTTTTACTATCATTATTCTGAATTCTTTTTCAGGTAGACTCCCTATCTCCTCCTCCTTTGTTTGGTTTGGTGGGCATTTATCATGTTCCTTTACCTGCTGAGTATTTCTCTGCCTTTTCATCTTGTTTAGATTGCTGTGTTTGGGGTGGCCTTTCTGTATTCTGGCAGTCTGTCAAAGGGAGCTGAGCTTTAATCATCTTTATATGAACCCTAAAGTTTACCTGGAAGGCTGCAATGACACCCCCAAGAAGAATTTGAGGAGACTCTGGAAGTCAGAGGCTGGGGAGGAAACTGTCCATGACTGACTGCAGGAGACATCACTGTGTCAGGGACCCACAGATGGACAAGCCACAGCTGTGGGGCACTCTTAATAATTCATAAAATCTCACCACAGGCCAGTAAGGCATGTCTGCAGTAGCAGAGAGAATGGAGGGCTCAGAGAATTAGGGGAGACCTTTCCAGTGCGTTATTTTCTCCACCCACCGCCCCCACTCAACCCCAGAGAATCTTGATGCAGCCTTGTAAATGACGAAGGAGTGCCAGAACTGAGAAGGGCGAAACAAGCCACCAGAGCCCACCTTTTCATTTCAGAGTGTTAGCCAGAACTGAGATGAGCTGAATGAGATAAGAAATTAGAGCTTACGTATTGAACTGTTGGACTGCTTAATTCCCTGTAAATGATACTGATGTGACATGCAAAGCTATGGTTGTTGCTGTTATTCAGTCTCTAAGTCATGTCTGACTCTTTGCAATCCCGTGGACTCCAGCACACAAGGCCTCCCTGTCCTTTACTGTCTGCTGGAGTTTGCCCAAGTTCATGTCCATGAAAACTCGAAAGAGAAGAGTGAAAAAACCGGCTTACAACTCAGCATTAAAAAACTAAGATCATGGTATTCAGTCCCATCATTTCATGGCAAACAGAAGGGGAAAAATTAGAAGCAGTGACAGATTTTCTCTTCTTGGGCTCCAAAATCACTGTGGATGGTGACTTCAGCCATGAAATTAAAAGATGTTTGCTTCTTGGAAGGAAAGCTACAACAAACCTAGACAGTGTATTAAAAAGCAAAGACATCACTTGGCCAACAAACGTCTGTATGGTCAAAAGCTATGGTCTTTCCAGTAGCCATGTATGGATATGAGAGTTGGACCATAAAGAAGGCTAAGTGCTAAAGAATTGATACTTTGAACTGTACTGCTGGAGAAGACTCTTGAGAGTCCCTTGGACAGCAAGGAGATCAAACCAGTCAATCCTAAAGGAAATCAACCCAAAATATTTATTGGAAGGACTGATGCTAAAGCTGAAGCTCCAATACTTTGGCCACCCGATGTGAACAGATGACTCTTTGGAAAAGACCCTGATACTGGGAAAGATTGAAGGCAAGAGGAGAGGAGGGCAGCAGAGGATGCAATGGTTGGATAGCATCACCTACTCAATGGTCATGAAAAGCTATGGAGTCAACCTCAATCTCACCCAAGGGAAGGGAAGAACAATTCAGCAGAACAGGGTTAAAGGGACAGGAATGGGGAAGAAAGGCACTGCTTTCCATTTGCTTGGTACCAAAACCAGCTGATTTAATAAAGTCTTAGATTATGTTTATGCACACATTCTGTGATTAGTACTTTGAGCTAAAAATTACATTTCTATACAAAATAATAGCAATGATGCTTTATGTTTATATTGATAGATTGTAAGTATTAGACATTGTATAAAGTATTTTTATAAGCATTATCTCATCTGAGCTTAACAATCACATTAAGAAACTTACGCATTCTGTTTTACAGTTAAGGAAACTAGGGCCTTAGTTAAACAACTTGCCAAAGGTCACTTAGCCAGAAAATGATGAAGGCAGGACCTGAACTCGGACGGCTTGTCGTCAATGCCTGAATTCTTAATTACTATGCATCTCTTGCAAAACACTGGACCAGATATTATGTAATACAACAAAATAGTTAATGTTAGACATGTCTATGCTCAGGTCCATTTCATCATATTATTTTCCATTTTCATAATAAAAAATTTTCATATATGCTATTGTTTATCTAAGTGGCATGAATGAAGCTCAAGGGCAGCACCATCCAACAATATTATCTGCAATGAAGGAAATGCACTGTAGCTGTGCCATCCCAGACAGTGGTCACCAGCCACATGTGACTGTTGAGCACTTAAGTGTGACTAATGCAACTGAGGAACTGAATTTTTAATTTACTTTGTTTTTAATTGCATAATTTAACTTCAAGTTTAAATGGACATATGTGGCTTAGGGAAAGAAATGGCAACCCATGCCAGTATTTTTGCCTGGGAAATCCCACAGACAGAGGAGCGTGGTGGGCTATACAGTCCATGGGGTCACAAAAGAGTCGGACACAACTGAGCAACTAAAGAGCAACAACATGTGGCTGGTAGCACAACACAGGATTGGTCAAAATTAATACTACAGGCATATCTTGGCCTGAATATCATAGCATTCAGGCAGAGCCGGGTATATTATATAATTCGGACCATAATGGACTCCAGGTCACCTGAAGGAGAAACTCTAGATCAAGGAGGAGTTAAGCTATTCATTTGAGCCAGAAAATCTCTCAGTGAAATCTACCTAAAGTCTGAGATGTTGAGGAAGCTTCATAGATTCCTTTGGATTAAAATTCCCTATAAATTTGGGGATGTTCAGAAGAATGTGTTTAAACCACAAAGTAATTGTCATAAAAATATTTTCTTCAGCATTAAAAATAATAAACCCTCACTTCTAGTGGTTAGACTCAGATCAAGCTAACCATTTACTGTCTGAAAATCAAGGCATTTCTCTCAACAGCTAGAACATTATCATTGTTCTGGGCAACATTTTTAAAAAGACATTCTGAAAACGATCCTGAATACCAATTTCAAAGCCAAGAGTGAGCGCCTCTGTGTTCCATGATGTCTGAGGTCTCAGCTGGGAAGATTCAAACCTTGTGTGCTAAGTTGTTTCAATCGTGACTGAAACAACAGTCTTTGCAACCCTGTGGACTCCTCTGTCCATGGGATTCTCCAGGCAAGAATACTAGAATGGGTTGCTGTTTCCTTCTCCAGGGGATCTTCCTGACCCAGGGATTGAACCCAAGACTCTTATGTCTCCTGAACCGGGAGGCAGGTTCTTTACCACTGGTACCACCTGGGAAGCCCCCGGGAAGCCTCTAAGGCTGAGAGTAAGTCAGTGACTAGGGCTGGAATCAGTTGAAGACTTGTTCAGTCACACGTCTGGTGATTGGGTGGGAATGACTCAAAGATTAAGGCTGCCAACCCAAGTACGTATCTGAGGCTTCTCCACGTGGCTTGGTTTCCTCACAACACGGTAGCCTCAGGGAAGTCAGCTTCCGGCACAACCATTCCAGCCAACCATGTGAAGCCTGTATTGCTGCTTCCAATATTACAGTGTCCTTCCCTCACACTGGTTAAAGCACTCACAAGACTATTCAGAATCAAGGGAAGAAACTAGAGACCCCATCTCTTGGGAGGAGTGACAAGGTCACATTATCAAGCAAAATCAAACAAATAGGATGGGAAATATTGTTGCAGTCATTTTGGAAAGTATAAGCTATAGTCTTTAAATTCTTTGCCAAATGCAATTTTTGAGTCAGTTCTAGGCTACAATGGACTACACAGTCTTTGGCTCTGCTCAGTCTGTGACCAAATGCTCTGGATCAATCAAGTCCGTGCCAAGGTACAACCTGCTAGTAACAACAGCAATAAGAGACACCATTTATTGATGTGTACATTAAATACTTTCAATGTGCCAGGCAAGCATTATCTAATCCCATTCTCAGAATGACAGAAAGAGCTTATTATTACCCCTATTCTATGAACAAGAAAATTGGGTCACAAAGGAGTCAAGTAGATTGCCCAAGGTTTGATATCACTCAGGCCTGTCTGACTCTGCAGTCCAACTTCTTAAATCCGAGGGTGTACTACTTCTTTAGAGGAAATTGCTCACTGTAAAGGTTTGGAGCCTCTCAACTCCACAGCTGTCTGTAAAGACTTCAGTCTGCCTGAGGAGTGTCACTTTTATCACTGAATCCTCCTGTAGCGTGTTTCATTGTTCCTGGTTGTGTGGAGCTTGCACAAACCCTCCTGGAAACTTTGTAAAATTGTTTCTCAGTTTGTTTTTTGAAATACCACTTGGTCGTAATTGCTTCTGGCATCTGTTTTCACCAGCTCAAAGCATCATTTCTTCCCTTGTTCTTGCCTACAATAGCAGCTGCACAGGAGCAAGTAAGAACAAATCTACAGATTGAAACTAAATCCCCCAACAGAAACTTTCGTTCCTATGTTTGAATCATACTGTAGGGCTTGTACCCAGATTATTGCAGGTTTATTTTTTTTTTTTAAAGGAAGATTTATCCAAGCACCTGAGTAATGACTTTTTCTGATTTCATGGGACAGAAGAGGGTTCCTGCTGCCACCTGAGAATTTTTCCCATCTAGTTAAACACAGATTGGTGAAGCCTGAGATACTGCAAGGACTAATTAAAGAGAAACTGCCAAACCATGGGGAAAAAGAATTTCCACATAGATTTTCCTATAGCTATGCTTATCAATTTGTAGGAAACCAAGAACAAATATCCCAAATAGTGATTAATGGTCTGAATGAAAATTGTACACATGCACAAAGAGCCCGCTTAATAAACTAATAATGGAAAGTACAATTGTGGATAAGCTGCTACTCATTTTTCTCCTTGGATGTACAAATTCAACAGCGAAACTAAGCAGATATTCGAATGAAGTGATTTTTTCCCCCTGAAAAGAAATTATCTCTATTTTCAAAATTCTTTTCTGTTTTGCAAGGCATGCATACCTTATATTGCACAGGAATAAAAAGCCACCAAGTGCCTAAAGGCTGGTGGTCTAGCCTTGAAAGACGCTAACATTCACCATTCAATTAGAATCGCCTAGACTGCTTAATTGGAATTGGCCTTTTGGGTTTAGCATTATCAGGGGAACAGAGAACTGTCTTCCCTTCAGGCTGAATACTGGGGAATAGGTGTTCTGAATATCAATCTAAAAGTCAAGAAACAAGGAAAATATTTTGGGTAACATAACCCCTGCTGGGCTGTACAGAATACATTACGGAAATCATCTTGGATAGCTACGGAGGGAAACACAAAGAGCTTTTAGCAGCTCCTGGTTCCTGGGGAGATTTTGAATATTCTATTCTAAGGACATGTGTAGATACATCAAAGTAGAAAGGCAGCTCTAGAACACTCAGAAAATCACTGGGGTGCAGAAAGAAGGAAGGACAACACCGCCTGGAACAGCCATTGAACTACAGCAGCCCAGGAAATGGAAGAAAGAATTAAAGAGCAATGGGAATCTTTCAGAAATTTCATGAGATTATGTATAAATTAAGGGCTTTCCAGATGGCATTGGTGGTAAGGAACCTGCCTGCCAATGCAGGAGACATAAAGAGATACAGGTTCAATCCTTGGGTTGGAAAGATCCCCTGGAGGAGGGCACGGCAATCCACTCCAGTATTCCTGCCTGGAGAATCCAAAAAACAGAGGAGACTGGTGGGCTATATAGTCCATAGTGTCACAAAGCGTGGGACGTGACTGAAGCGACCAAGCACAGCACACATGTAAAACACTCATTTCAAGTTTTAGATTGATTGAACATAAATGCTAATAGGAATCTCAAAACATCTCTAACTTTCTTGTTTTATGCTTTGTTTGATAAGAGAGCAGTAGAGAAAAAGTGGGTAATAAACAGTATAAATAGCGCTAGCTACAGGCTAGCCTATTCCTAACTCCTAGGCTGTTTCCCTTCCTGTACTTCTTAGCAGGCATGTTTTGCAGTGTATCTGACAGTATTGTCATGTATCTGATAGTATAGTCATATTTGTCATTTCATCTTCACACAATCTAAGATATCAGAAAAAGCACTATTTAAAAGATGAAACATTTACTTAAATGCAATTAAGTAAATTTTCTAGTTATAGAAAGTTTCAGTTCAGTTCAGTCACTCAGTCGTGTCCGACTCTTTGCAACCCCATGGACCACAGCACGCCAGGCTTCCCTGTCCTTCACCAACTCCAGGAGCTTGCTCAAACTCATGTCCATTGAGTCGGTGATGCCATCCAACCATCTCATCCTCTGTTGTCCCCTTCTCCTCCCACCTTCAATCTTTCCCAGTATTGGGGTCTTTTCAAATCAGTTGGTTCTTGCATCAGGAGGCCAAAGTATTGGAGTTTCAGCTTCAGCATCGGTCCTTCCAATGAATATTCAGGACTGATCTCCTTTAGGATGGACTGGTTGGATCTCCTTGCAGTCCAAGGGACTCTCAAGAGTCTTCCCCAACACCACAGTTCAAAAGCATCAGTTCTTCGGTGCTCAGCTTTCTTTATGATCCAACTCTCACATCCATACATGACTACTGGAAAAACCATAGCTTTGACTAGACAGACTTTTGTCAGCAAAGTAATGTCTCTGCTTTTTAATATGCTGTCTAGGTTAGTCATACCAACTCCAGTGTTCTTCCTGGAGAATCCCAGGGATGGGGGAGCCTGATGGGCTGCCATCCATGGGGTCGCACAGAGTCGGACACGACTGAAGTGACTTAGCAGCAGCAGGTTAGTCATAGCTTTTCTTCCAAGGAGCAAACATCTTTTAATTTCATGGCTGCAGTCACCATCTGCAGTGATTTTGGAGCCCAAGAAAATAAAGTCTGTCACTGTTTCCATTGTTTCCCCGTCCATTTGCCATGAAGTGATGGGACCAGATGTCATGATCTTCATTTTCTGAATATTGAGTTTTAAGCTGGCTTTTCCACTCTTCTCTTTCATTTTCATCAAGAGGCTCTTTAGTTCCTCTTTAGTTTTTGCCATAAGGGTGGTGTCATCTGCATATCTGAAGTTATTGATAGAAAGTTTAGTGTTCTCATATTAGATACATAGATAATGGGTCAAATAAGAATAAAACCAAAGCCTCCGGCTTTCTGGTCCTATATTCTTCCTACTGGATCAGATGTCTCAGGTAAATAGAAATAACTTAAGACTTGTAACATTCATGTGATTAGCTGCACTGGACAGCTAATATATTACCAAGTATAAATATCTGTGACACTGAATTCTATACAGTGACACTCTGAAATAATATACTTTAATAACAAGTTTCTTGTAATGAATACCATTATAGAACAAAAACAAAACAGAGGCAACGGGCACACTGCAGCAAGCTTTCACTTGTGGCAAGAGTTTAAACCAACCAACCAACAAGCTGACAAGCTAATTTTCTTTCGTCCTTTTTTAAGAAAAGCATAGTGACCCAAGTAAGGAAAAGATTGCTTCATTCTTCTTCATCTGTTGTACTTTTCCTACCTATTCTCTTCATCCCTTTCTCTTATTAGAAAAGGAAAGGCTTCATTCATTCATCTGTCCATCTAATCACCATTCATAACTATTTATTGAGCATCTGCTCTATGCTAGCCCTATGTGAAGTGCAGGGACTACCATGGGGAAAAAGTCACGCCAAGAAACTTCAATCTAGTGGAAGATGTAGATAATAAAATAGCTGCTACCATACAATGTGCCAAGGGCTGTGGTGAGAACCTACTATGCCTAGGTTATCTCTAACGCCTACTGGGGAGGTCAGCAAAAAACTCCTGGAGAAAATTGCTCTAAGCTGAAAGTAAAAATTGAACAGTTTGAGGAATGAGGGGTTTTATACCTTGTATAATGGGGTAGGAACAAAAAGTTTCCTTTTAAGAGAACTGAAAAGAGATGGTGGATGAAGAAATAGGGACTTAGCAAACACAGAAGGCTGAATGTACTAACAGAGATTGGAGTCCGTGGGTGGGAGGTGAGCTGTTCCTGGCTACCAAGAATGATACAAGACTCTGCTGAAGTAAGAAGTGGGTTAGGACTCTATGCTTCCACTGCAGGGGACACAGGTTCAATCCCTGGTTGGGGAATTAAGATCCCACAAGCCCCCTGGTAGACCAAGAAAAAAGGGCGCAGTCAAGAAAAAAACAAAAGAAACTCCCAGGAGGATCTGAAACTGAAGCAGTACTTTTTTTTATATAGGTTGTACTTCCCTTTCTTTATCCTCAAACTAATCCTTAAAACACTCAAAATCCTCAAAATCTTAAAATGATGACATGTACTTCCTGGTCTATGTTTTACCAAGGGACTATACGGCGGAGCAGAGCACCCACAGGTGAAATGCACTGGTCCAGCAGAGTAGTCTACCTTTTCTCAAGGTCACTGGCAACAGCAGCAGCTATCATGCTGGAAGAAAGCTATCCCCACAGAGTGATGCTCTCACAGGGGTAGAGCAGCAACAAAGACCAGCTGTCCAGAGATTCCAGAGCAATCAGCATCTGAGCTAGAGGCTGTGTCTGCCCTGCCTCGAGGGCCTGTGGAGGGCTCTGGGCTGAGCAGCAAGCCACGAGAACAAGCCTCATATCTGGCTGAAGATGTTAAGTGAGCGTGTGTAGTGGTTCATGAGCCAGACCTCACCCATGCATCACCATCAGAATACAACCGAGACATAGTTTTGACCATTAGGCAGCTCTCGATAGTTTTTTGTTCATAGTCATTGTTTAATTTGTATCTGTGGTGTACCATCAGTTAAAGAGAGACTGCTAAAGAAGGCTGGGACATCCTAGAGGGATAGGGTGCGGAGGGGGTAGGGAGGGATCAGGATACGGGGACACATGTATACCTGTGGCTGATTCATGTTGACATATGGCAAAAAGAACCACAATATTGTAAAGAAACTACCCTCCAATTAAAATAATTTTTTTAAAAAAGAAGGCTGATCTCGAAATATAAATTCACAAGGAACATATAGATATTCTATGTGTTTCCTTAATATTTTCTTTATCAAACCCACAGGTTCTTAACTGACCAAAATACATGTCTCTAGTTCCATAAAAACCAGTGTTAAAAAAGAAAACATTTTACTAATAAAATGGAGTTTGATTTTTTAATGGAATTTAAGATTATTCATGATAAAATGGCTTCTTTGAGAACAAATGTTGGTAGATATCAACATAAATCCTTTCTTTCAATTCATCATTTAGGAACAAAAACATGACAATGTAGTCAATAAAACACTTCACAATTTTAAGAGTAAGATACAAGAAGTTCAAGCTTATAAAAAATGCAGTTTTGTCGATGTTGCTACATGTAGTTACGTTTATATTTTCATTTTAATGTACAATTAGTTCCCAGTTATACATGATAGATATCATTTTCTATTTCTGACATCTTAATAATGTGTTTACTTACATAATCTAATTTTTAAAAACTGAATAGCTGATGTTATTTGTTAAATTAGAAAAAGTTTAAATGTATTTTTATAGCTATTATTAAGAGTACATCAGGCTGTATAATGTCACCCTGCTTATTGAACTTATAAGCAGAGTACATCATGAGAAACGCTGGGATGGATGAAGCACAAGCTGGAATCAAGATTGCCGGGAGAAATGTCAATAACCTCAGATATGCAGATGACACCACCCTTATGGCAGAAAGTGAAGAAGAACTAAAGAGCCTCTTGATGAAAGTGAAAGAGGAGAATGAAAAAGTTGGCTTAAAGCTCAACATTCAGAAAACTAAGATCATGGTATCCAGTGCCATCACTTCATGGCAAATAGACGGGGAAACAGTGGAAACAGTGTCAGACTTTATTTTTGGGGGGCTCCAAAATCACTGCAGATGGTGACTGCAGCCATGAAATTAAAAGATACTTGCTCCTTGGAAGAAAAGCTATGACCAACCTAGACAGCATATTAAAAAGCAGAGACATTACTTTGCCAACAAAGGTCCATCTAGTCAAAGCTATGGTTTTTCCAGTGGTCATGTATGGATGTAGAGTTGGTCTGTGAAGAAAGCTGAGCACCGAAGAATTGATGCTTTTGAACTGTGGTGTTGGAGAAGACTCTTGAGAGTCCCTTGGACTGCAAGGAGATCCAACCAGTCCATTCTGAAGGAAATCATTGGAAGGACTGATGTTGATGCTGAAGCTCCAATACTTTGGCCACCTGATGCGAAGAGCTGACTCCTTTAAAAAGACCCTGATGATGGGAAAGACTGAAGACAGGAGGAGAAGAGGACGACAGAGGATGAGATGGTTGGATGGCATTACTGACTCATTGGACATGAGTTTGAGTTGATTCCAGGAGTTGGTGATGGAGAGGGAGGCCTGGCATGCTGCAGTCCATGGGGATGCAAAGAGTCAGACATGACTGAGCGACTGAACTGATGATTGCATATAAATAGTCAAATAAGGTAATCAAAGAGTTTCTCATACAATTAGAAAAGTTCGACGATTATAGGCTCTGCTAATAATCACCAGGAAGTTACATAAAATCCAGGCTATTCTGAAGAAACCAGGACTTTGAGTTATACTTCTAAGATTAAGATCTGTAACACTGGAGTTGCCAATAAGTTCATTTGGGTTTTTTCATAAGATGTAAAGAAAAACGCAAATAAACTTTTTTGGTCAACCCAATAGTATATTAATGTTTTAAATTTATAATTATTTATTATAAAACACATAATATGATGCACTGATTTTTAAAAACCTTAGGGAGTAAGTGAGATTGTGTGCTCAGTCATGTCAACCCATGTCAAGCCCACCAGGTTCCTCTGTCCATGGGATTCTCCAGGCAAGAATACTGGAGTGGTTTGCCATTTCCTCTTCCACGGAATCTTGCTGACTCAGGGATCGAACCCATGTCTCTTGCATCTCCTGCACTGTCAGGCAGGTTCTTTGCAACTGCACCACTTGGGAAGCCCAGTGTGAGATCAGTGAGATTGCATATACTATAAAAGAAGTTTATGACCCAAAATGGATACCTCAGGTAGATTCTGCTATTTTAACCCCATGTCTTCATTTTGCAAATGAGAGTCCTACACATAAACAGGCTATAAGACATGTCCAAGGTATCATAGCTAAGTTAGAAGAAAAGTTTATGACCCTAAATTATACCTGTTTTTTGGACACTGTTGTTCTTGTTTAGTCACTAAGTCATGTCCAACTCTTTTGCAAACCCATAGACTGTACCAGGCTCTTCTGTCCATGAGATTTCTGGATGATGGACGGCAATTATGGGCAAATCCAAAATCTTGCTCCACAGAAGAAACAAAGGAATTAAAACTGTATTTTTTAAAAGGACTTGATAATTATAAAATTCTAAACAATTAATGTAACATAACTAGCCCTTTTAATAAAATCATGAAAAATAGTATGCTCAGGTTTTAAACCCCATTTATTCATAGAAACTCTCCTATTAATCTCAGTGACAGAAAAGATCACCAAAGGCATCAGAGGTGAGAAGGAAAGGTTTAGACTGGTGACCTGGATAGTTTCTCATCTGAAGGCTTATGCAGATGCGGATTCTAACAGGTTGCAGGCTCATCCCCCTGCCACCCTCCTGACATGCATGGTCCACTTACATGGCAATAATCAAGTGTGAGAAAGAACACTGAAAGAATTATAATCTTGGTACCCAAACACAGAAGATGCAAGATCCAGGTGAGGCACGCCAGTCCACAGCAGCGGACAAAATTTTCAACTGCTTTGTGAAAAGTAAAGATATATGCATTTGAATACAGAGTTCCAAAGAATAGCAAGGAGAGAGAAGAAAGCCTTCCTCAGTGATCAGTGCAAAGAAATAGAGGAAAACAATAGAATGGGAAAGACTAGAGATCTCTTCATGAAAATTAGAGATACCAAGGGAGTATGTCATGCAAAGATGGGCTCAATAAAGGACAGAAATGGTATGGACCTAACAGAAGCAGAAGATATTAAGAAGAGGTGGCAAGAATACACAGAAGAACTATACAAAAAAGATCTTCACGACCCAGATAATCATGATGGTGTGATCACTCACCAAGAGCCAGACATCCTGGAATGTGAGGTCAAGTGGGCCTTAGAAAGCATCGCTATGAACAAAACTAGTGGAGGTGATGGAATTCCAGTTGAGCTCTTTCAAATCCTAAAAGATGATGCTCTGAAAGTGTTGTACTCAACTTGCCGGCAAATTTGGAAAACTCAGCAGTGGCCATAGGACTGGAAAAGGTCAGTTTTCATTCCAATACCAAAGAAAGGCAATACCAAAGAATGCTCAAACTACCACACAATTGCACTCATCTCACATGCTAGTAAAGTAATGCTCAAAATTCTCCAAGCCAGGCTTCAGCAATACGTGAACCGTGAACTTCCAGATGTTCAAGCTGGTTTTAGAAAAGGCAGAGGAACCAGAGATCAAATTGCCAACATCCGCTGGATCATTGAAAAAGCAAGAGAGTTCCAGAAAAACATCTATTTCTGCTTTATTGGCTATGTCAAAGCCTTTGACTGTGTGGATCACAATAAACTGTGGGAAATTCCTAAAGAGATGGGAATACCAGACCACCTGACCTGCCTCTTGAGAAATCTGTATGCAGGTCAGGAAGCAACAGTTAGAACTGGACATGGAACAACAGACTGGTTCCAAATTGGGAAAGCAGTATATCAAGGCTATATATTGTCACCCTGCTTATTTAACTTATATGCAGAGTACATCATGAGAAACGCTGGACTGGAAGAAACACAAGCTGAATCAAGGTTGCCAGGAGAAATATCAAAAACTTCAGATATTCAGATGACACGACCCTTATGGCAGAAAGTGAAGAGGAACTCAAAAGCCTCTTGATGAAAGTGAAAGAGGAGAGTGAAAAAGTTGGCTTAAAGCTCAATATTCAGAAAACTAAGATCATGGCATCCGATCCCATCACTTCATGGCAAATAGATGGGGAAACAGTGGCAGAGTTTATTTTGGGGGGGCTCCAAAATTACTGCCGATGGTGACTGCAGACATGAAATTAAAAGATGCTTGCTCCTTGGAAGGAAAGTTATGACCAACCTAGACAGCATATTAAAAAACAGAGACATTACTTTACCAACAAAGGTCCATCTAGTCAAGGCTATGGTTTTTCCAGTTGTCATGTATGGGTGTGAGAGTTGGACTATAAAGAAAACTGAGCACTTAAGAATTGATACTTTTGAACTGTGGTTCTGGAGAAGACTCTTGAGAGTTCCTTATACTGCAAGGAGATCCAACCAGTCCATCCTGAAGGAAATCAGTCCTGAATATTCAGTGAAAGCACTGATGCTGAAGCTGAAGCTCCAATACTTTGGCCACCTGATACGAAGAACTAACTCATTTGAAAAGACGCTGATGCTGGGAAAGATTGAAGGCAGGAGGAGAAGGGGACGACAGAGGATGAGATGGTTGGATGGCATTATCGACTCAATGGGCATGAATCTGAGTAAACTCCAGGAATTGGTGATGGACAGGGAAGCCTGGCATGCTGCAGTCCATGGGGTCACAAAGACTCAAACACGACTGACCGACTGAATTGAACTGTGAAAACAGTTTACAACAACCGAGACATGAGCAAATGCAGTGGCCTGTAATGGCCCGATCAGATTTTAGTTCTCCTTCTGCATTCCATTTACAAACAGGCTCAACTCCTAATAATTCAGGAAATCCCAGAATCCTTTGGCAATTTCAAGAAGAGTGCAATGGACATCTCAGCAAGAAGGCGTATGATATTCTTCTGAAGGGCAGAAGCAGCGTCTCAAGTAATTAATTGGAAAAATAAAACATGATTATATTTGTACCCCAGGTAGGTGATATGGTTTATGCCATTCACACAAAAATTTCATTATCTTTCACTCAAAATGTATGAAATCCAGTGGAAATAGAATGCTGCTAGATAAATATGGACATAGAGCATTTATCTGGATAAATGAATGATTCCTACATAACTCCAAGCCATTAGCTGGCAAACTGGAAAAGAAGAAGATGAAAAAAGAGAAGTTATGTTGGATTAAAGGAGTAAAGGTGAGAAATGAGTAGAATAATGAAAAGTAAGATGAGGAAGCCAGTGAGGACATCTGATGGGGGGAAGCCCTTTCATTGTTATTTATGGGCCACTTTTTCCCCCCATTTATTTTGTCCATGCAGTAAACATCTAACATAGACCCTTGAGTTTTCTAGAGTGGAGAACAAAACATTTAAAGACAGAAAACCTGAACTCAAATTCTTACCTCACGTTGAGCACATCACTTAGCATTTTTTTGTCCTCATTTCCCTTTGCTAGAGAGGAATAGCAACCACTTACTTACAGGTCTTGAGGGAAAGAATAAATAAAATGACCATGTGAGCATACTTGTATAGAAGACAATCAAATATGTTAATTTTTCCAAGAATATTTAAAATTATCTCAAGGAATACTAAAAAAAAAAAAGAATGTATAGAAAAATAGGGACATAATAAAGGAACTATGGAAACTTAAAAAGCCTTGCTGTGAGTTAATAAGCCATTTAAAAGTGCTCATTAGCATTTGATAACCTTTGCAGTTGGTAAAGTGCTGTTCTGAAGATTCTATTATTAGACAAATTGTAATTAATGAAATAAGGAATAATGAAAGCTCAATCTGTCAGAAAATTGCCAGTTCGCAGAATGAGGATTAAGAATATAATTGTGATTTGAGAAAAGACATTAACAACTAAAAGGTCAAGATAGTCCACCCCTTAGGAACTCATATAACAGGAAGTTTATAATTAGCTATGCAAGGGGAAGGTTTCACCTTTGAGCATCATGTAAACTTCTAAAAGAAGACAAGCCATCTGTTTCTCCTACCTGAAAAGATGCCCACCTTTCTGCTATTTGGTTTGGTCATCACCAATACCACAATCAGACATATAATGAATGTTCCAGGCCCCAAGAATAAAAGTGTGTAAATAACTGTCCCTGTGTTAGAATTAATAATAAAAATTTAAAAGGACATCTAAGTAGGAATTCAAGACTAGATATAAAAGAATAAACATGAAAAGTCAAGTTTCCCAAGTTGTGTGGGAGTCATCATTGTTATCATCAGCATCATAGTGTTTATTTTATCAACTGTTATATCAATAAAAATATAGCATTTCTTAAAATTCCTCCTACCAAATTCCAGAAGTCCCCAGAGATTATTTTAAGTATGCTTAATGTTAGCTTCATAGATAATATTCAGTGTCTGTCCCTTTGCTCTAGCCCTGCTCCAATATCTATGCTAATGGCTGCTGGAGAAATCACAGAATCAGTGAGCACTAGCCAAACTAATACTGGAAACAATTCCAGGGCATCATGTCCTCCCCATTTCAAATAAGACTCAGGCTCTTTCAGTTCACATTCCAGCTCTCCAACAAACGGAGAAAAGAGAACATTCCTTACTGCCTCCTGACCTGCCCTGCTCTAAAATCTCCATGCTCAAAATATCTTAAGACACTCCAATAAAACAATTTTCTTTTTTCAAATGTGTGACTATTATGTTGAACAACTGAGGCTTGAAAGAAATTAGAAGGCAAGTTTGTTTTTCTACTGTCTTTGAATTATGTTTGGGGATAGATATTCCCTGACCCTGGATGAAAACTTAGACAGGTGACAGGACTTTTCAGGTCATTCTCAGATGACACAGTTAGTCATGTACTGAATCTGTTCATATTGACTCGCCGGAGTCAACAGCACATATTTCTTCCTAACTCTGTATTTAATGATATCATGCTTGAAATCAGTCATGGCGGGCACACATTAGAAACCAGTTTCCACCACAGAGAACTGCTTACCAATCACTTAACCATCACTGCAAACAATTCTCTGGTTACTGCAAAAAATAAAGCATGCCTTCAGTTTAGCAAAGAAATCACCCTGTCCCTCATAATAGGAAAATCTGCAAACATGCTTTAACGTTGAAGTTTCCATCTTGGTAGTGCTGAGGTTTTCATAGGTGGGGATGGTCTGCGATGAGGAAAGGAGAGTGAGCAGAGAATTTTCTCTCTCATTAACTAGGGTTTCTCTCCATGCCGTCTTGCCACGACAGTTCCAGATTCTCTCTGGACTTAGAGCAGGAGGAGGTGGAGGCAGACTGAGGAGCTGGCCAGTTTTGACTTGGCTAGGATTGTTAGGACATCCTGGTGTGAGGGACCTCTGGCTTGGCAGACACAGAGAGCTGACTCTTTCACTTGCACGTCTGTGAGCTCTTCAGCATTCTCACACTGCTGGGGTCCTCTATGCGTAGTTGGACTTCCATAGCCCTTTAACAACTGTTTCCTGCCCTAGTTTCTTTCTGCTGAGTTTCTTTCCTCGCCCCTCAAGGAAGTCTCTTGTCTGCGTGTGAGCTATGTTGCTTCAGTCGTATCTGACTCTTTGCCACCCCATGGCCTGGAGGCTGCCAGGCTCCTCTATCCACGGGATCCTGACCTAAACCAAATTTACTCCAGCCCTCACACATACATCCTCTGGCCTGACAGGCTCTGAGAACACAGGTGTCCTAGTCGGCTTGGGCTGCTGTAACAAAATGCCACAGACTGAGTGGCTTAAAGCAAAGGCATTTATCTCTCACAGCTCTGGAGGCCAGGAAGTCCAGAATCATGTGAGCACATTTGGTTCTTGTGAGGGCGCTGTTTCTGCCTTGCAAATGGCTGACATCTCTCTGTATCTTCACATGGCAGATGGGGACAGGGGTGGAGAGAAAGAGACAGAGAAACTCTGCACTCTTATCTCCTTCTCTTCTGAAAGAAGAAGCTAATTCCATCATAAGATCCCATCTTCATGACCTCATCTAAATCTAATTACCTCCCAAACACCCCACCTTCAAATATCATCACTTGGGGTTAGTGCTTCAACAAATGAATTTGGGGGGAACATAAACATTCAGTCCAAAGAAGAACACATCAGTAATTCTCTAATATGGTAAGGGAATCAATATCACAAACCCAGTTTTTTAATCTCTTTTGATAATTTTGTATCATATTTTCCCATCTTGCTGTGAATCATCGTGTATCTATGACTCCTTGCTTTAGGCAGAGCTATTTTCAGATTGTTACACAACATATTTGTTGCAAAGACCCATTTCTTAGAACTCAGACTTGGGATTAATGAAAACAGGGCTAGAACGATACTGTCCTCAATCCAGACAAGCAAGGACTTGCCCCAAGTCTTGTACAATTTGAAATGCTATCCTTTTATATCTGGAGAGGGCTGTTAGAATCCATCAGTAGGATGCAATATCCTCAGTGGTACATTTCCAAAATCTGTTGAATTCAGCAATACAAGAAAACTTGGCAAAAGACTTCAGTTCAAGATAGGGTTTATCCTCTGAGGTAGACCATGGTTAAGGTTCTCATGCTTCTGGGACTTCTGACATGGCATGTCAAAGGAAAGTATAATGAATATGTGCTTATGTGTTACCAAGTCACTATCATATAACTGGATACCAAAGACAGAATACCTACTGGTCACACAGCTAGAAGATAAAAGTAAAATTTGAATATTAGATTTAAGTGACAAGGTTCGTCATAAGCAATTTTTTGACCATTTAAATCATTATTCTTTAATTTTAGAGGGACATGTCTGGAGCCCAAAAAGCTCAACAAGATCCTGTTTGGAACTGCCTTCAACCCTGCAGGATGACCTCCCTCATGAACCTAAAGACAGGAGCCAAGGCTTAAGCATTTCTTTCTTGAGAGAATCAGAGGAAACCTGAGAAGGCATACTCATGGAGCATCTCCTAATTGATGATATCTTGTAGACTTCATCCAGAGCTATATACCCTTTAAGCTAACTGCGATAACATATAATTCATATAAAATCTAGGTGTTTCGGTCTCATTCTCTCACATTTTTAAATCCAGTCTTCTATAGCCCTAATTCGTACTGCAGATGTCTGCCTTTCTACTGTGTCATCCACTGCGTTACTGCTGAACCCCAGGTCACACAGACACACACACATACCATAAGCAAGAGAGAGTCAGTGTATGAGAAACATTGTAATATGACCTAAAGAAAACATACATGCATAAATGTAAAATGAACAAATGTTTGGCACACAAAATGTATTCCAGCATATATGATGTATTTTGATATTTGCTGTTTTATTTTCAATAGTTGATCAAATAATTAGTTGATCAAATAATAGGTCTGATTAGTTGATCAAATAATAGGTCTCATCCTACAGTTCAAATCCATTTTGGCCTACATTCAGTTTTCAGATTGTACCCTGGAATCCATTAGTCAATGAAATTCCTTACAGAGTTATCTGCTTTTCTGGCCTACCACTTAACTTTTTTTTCTTTATAAGAATGTCTCATGAAATAATTGTGCCAAGTATTTTCCTTTTTTCTCAATTACGCTCTGAATGTGAAAGGAAAATATGTATCCTCACTTGCAAGTAAAATTAAGAATGAAGGGCTTCTCTGAGAAAGATAAGTGTATATATGCATGTGTGTGAACACAGATACATATAGAAGGATATAATTACAGTGAATATAGATTTTTGTTCTTCTTTACTTAGTTTACAATAAAGGATATTTATCTATGTTTTAAAATTCCTCAAAAAGCTTTCCATAATCGCTTATAGTTCATCAAATATGTATTTCATAAAATACAAAAGTAATCATTTATTCTTAAGATTATCTCCAGAATATTTAATAAAATATTTTAATTATAAATCACTAAATAAAAGAAAAAATAATTAAATTTCTATCACAGTCCTGTGTCATATAAAAATTAATCTAAAACATGTACATAGTTAAAATCCAGATAATAGTTTAATATGAAGTATGCCTTAGTTATCACTCAACATTTTTTAATCCAGTTTTCAGGTAAAATAGGTTACTGAAATGTTCAGCACTTTCAGGCTATTATCATTCAAAGTGGTTTAGAAAATCTGCGAAGTCATCAGAATCCAGTGAAGCTTAATAAAATTCATGGCTAAGGCCATACAAAAAATAAAAACATACCTTACCATTAAATGAGGAAGGGGGGGATCTAGAATGGGTATAGATTTAAACACACTGCACTTGAGGTTCCTGTGAAAATCTTGTGGTAATATACAAATAGACAGTGAGCGCTATACTTGTCAAGCTCAAAAGATATGAAGTGGTCAGACTGTATATTTAGCAATAAGGCTAAAGCCATGACTAGTGAATGAGACAAGACAAGACAAATATAGAATATGGAACAAGAGGAGAAGACCACTGTTAAGTCGCACCAGTCGTGTCCGACTCTGTGCAACCCCATAGACAGCAGCCCACCAGGCTCCCCCGTCCCTGGGGTTCTCCAGGCAAGGACACTGGAATGGGTTGCCATTTCCTTCTCCAGTACGTGAAAGTGAAAAGTGAAATTGAAGTCCCTCAGTCGTGTCCGACCCTCAGCGACCCCATGGACTGTGCCTTCCAGGCTCCTCCGTCCGTGGGATTTCCCGGCAAGAGCACTGGAGTGGGTGCCATCGCCTTCACCACAGTCACACCGCAAAACCAGAACCAGGTCCTTAGTGATCACAGCCCACGTCTACTTCTCTTCCTTTCCGCTCGAGAGATTGTCCATATGTATTCTTCCTTTAAATAGACACCACACTCTATGCATTCCTAAATATGCTGTGAGCTTTTAAAGGCATATATTAATACTCTTCTTCTTCAACTGTATATAAAGCAGAGTTAGATGTTAAAAGAGCTCTGGTCTTCCATTTGCAATCATGAGAGAGTTCATGATTCAGACAACCTTTGACAAGATGTAAACAAGCTTTTACTTGAAGGCATGGAGACTCAACAAGATAGTGAATAATTAGCAGCCCATGACCCAGAAGAGGAGAGAAATCAAGAGAGGCAAGTTTAGGATTTAGCCTCACTTTTCCCCCGGCGCTCCTAAGAGACTGAGAAGCTGAGCAGCATTCTAGACAATATCCCAGGAATCAGTAGAAAAGAGCTGGATTCCAGGACCTGCTTGGGAGTGTGGTGAGGTGCTAGTGATCTAATCGACACATTCTGGGTTAGGGTCTTGAAGGGTTGGCCCTTAGGAATAACAGTGAACCAGAAGTGGTCCTTCATTGGAATGAGATTCAAGCTTTCAATTCCCTCAGTCTCAGAAATTAAATGAAGGTCATCCCAGATGCTAGTACCCAGAGATAACTGTTGAAGCAAAAGTAAATAATCTTCAAAGACTTTAAATCAGGACTCAATTTCTACAAGTGATCTTTAATACAAAAGAGTGTTAGTCACTCAGTCATGTCCAACTCTGTGACCCCACATACTACATAGCCCACCAGGGTCCCCTGTCTATGGAATTCTCTGGGCAAGAATACTAGAGTGGGCAGCCATCCCCGTCTGCAGGGGATCTTCCCGAGCCAGGGATTGAAACTGGGTCTCCTGTATTGTAGGCAGATTCTTTACCATCTGAGCCAACTTTAATACAAAGTCTGTGCTCAAACTGAAAACATTCACACATACGAAAGTATGAGGTAAAATAAATTGGAAGCTGCAGAAACAACAAGTGATTTAAAAGGCCTACAGGGGCTGCAGATGTCGATGTTCTCCAACACAGGCTTTAAAATAACTATGATTACTATAATTAAGGCTATAAAGATATAATTGAGAATTTCAATATAGCTGGAAACTATGAAAAAGGACATAGCAGATTCTTAAAAACACACAGAAATTCTAGAAATCAAAAATACAATCAACAAAACTAAAAACCCAGTGATGGTTTAACACTAGCTTAGAAGTAATGACAGAATTAGTGAAATGCTTCAGAAATAAGAAGAAACAAGTTAGAAATAAAGACAAAGAGAGGGAAAATGATTAAAAATACAGAAGAAAGGTGAAGAGGCATGGGGAACAGAATGAGAAGGTCCAAACTGGCTGTAAATCACAGTCCTGGTTAAAGAGGGGATTATGGGTCAGAAGTGCTATTTAAACAATGGTGGAAAATATTTCAAAACTGAATATTCTAAGACAGATTCAAGAAACTCTATAAACCCAAGAAGATTACATATGGGAAATACATGTTTAAACACATCTTAGTAAAACTAATTATGGGTCAAGAACATACAGATCGTCTCCAAAACTGCAGAGGAAATAAACGTAGATTCCGTCAAAAGGAGTAACAATTACACTGAACATTGACTTTCAAAACAAACAAATGACAACAAAACAGTAAAAGCTGGAGATGGTATATTTATAGTGCTTAAAACAAGTGCTAATTCATAATTCTAATGAAGGTGAAATAGAAACACTTTTGGAAAGAAATTGAGAGATTTCATTACCAAGAGACCAATATTAAAATATTCAAGACATTCTTTAGGTGGGAAAAAATATAAAACCAGATAAATGGTTAAAAAATGAAAAAAAAAAAGAATTAGAAGAAGAAATAGCAAACAAAAACAGTAAATGGGTGAGCAAATATATTGGAATATTGACTACATAAAATAATTAAAGCTAACAATACAAGTAGCATCTAGTGGGAAAGGTAATGACATTAAAATGCTTTAAGATTATTTTATTTTCTGGAAATAGATTAAATATAATAAAATTGTGGCCCCATGGACTGCAGCCTACCAGGTTCCTCCGTCCATAGAATTTTCCAGGCAAGAGTACTGGAGTGGGTTGCCATTTCCTTCTCCAGGGGATCTTCCCAACCCAGGTATCGAACTTGGGTCTCCCACATTGCAGGCAGACACTTTACCATCTGAGCCACCTGGGAAGCCCTATATAATAACATATTAAATTAAATATAATATAAATATAATAAAATGTATTTATATTTTAATGAATATACTATTATATTTAATAAATATTATATTTATTAAATATAATAATAATAGATTAAAAACAATTTAATATTAGAGTTTGATAAGTTATAGATACATGTTGCAATCCCTAGGATAACACTAAAGAGGATGTAAATTCTAAGTTAATTGGATGAGAGGAATGGAAAAAATACAAAAAGTGTCAATCGAAAGGAGAAAAGATATACAGGGCTACCAGGACAAATAGAAATGAACATCATAAAATGGTAGATTTAAATCCAAGGAGATCAGAAATTGTATTAAAGATAAACATTAAGGGCTTCCCTGGTAGTCCAGAGGTTAAGAATCCCCCTTGCAATGCAAGGGACATAGTCTGGTCTGGGGGGGATCCTGGTCTGGGAAGGGATCCTGGTCTGGGAAGATCTCACTTGCCGCAGAGCAGCTAAACCCGTTTGCCACAACTACTGAGCTCACACTTTGGAGCCCATGAGTTGCAACTACTGAGCCCGTGTGCCACAGCTACTGAAGCTTGCACGCCTAGAGCCTGTGCTCCACGACGGGAGAAACCACTGCAGTGAGGAGCTGCAAAGGAGCATGGTCTTCACTCACTGCAAGGAGAGAAAGCCTGCGTGCGGCATGAAGACCCAGCGCAGCCAAAATAAAATAAATAGATAAATACGTCTTTTAAGAAAGATAAATGCTAAATGCTACAGTTAAAAGATGGCTTATTGGACTGAATTTTTTCTCTTAATGCTATATACAGGAGAAATATAGACAAAATTAAAAGGGTGAAAAAGAATTTGCAAACATTTACCAAAAAATTCAGTCATCTTAATGCCTAAGTAGATTTTAAGGAAAACAAGCACTATAAGAGATAAAGAGGAAACTTTTTTGTTGGCCGATGACTATACATATCCATAAAATGACTAAAATTAAGGAGGAAAACAAAAGAGAATATGGGAAAATGAGAATTCTATATATTCCAAGAGAGCAGGAACAAGTACATTTGGAAGACATTCTAGTATCATTTACACAATAAAGATAAAGACATGCATATTTTCTATGAACTGCTTATTTGCTTTCCCCTAAAATTCATGTCCTAACCCAAATGCGATGGTATTAGAAGGTGGGTCCTTTGGGAAATAATAAGGTCATGAGGGCAAAATCCTCACAACAGGATTAGTGACCTTTGTAAGAAGAGAGACAGGAGGAAGCTTGCTTCCTCTCGCTGCTCTCTGCCCCGTGAGGACAGCAAGAAGATGGCCACTGGCAAACGAGGAAGCGAGCTCTCCCTAGACGCTGGATCGGCTGGCACCCTGATCTTGGACTTCCCAGCTCTCAGAACTGTGAGAGATAGATGCTTGTTGTTCAAGTCACCCAGTCTGTGGCGACTTGTTATAGTGGGTCAAACTAAGACAATATGTATGTATGCAGAAAATTATATACATATGCATCAGGATTCATATATTCAATACAATAATGTTCATGGTAGCATTATTCACAATTTTCCCAAACTGAGAACTCCCAAATTTTCATGCCATTAGAAAATAATAAGAAAACTCATACAACAGAGTAGTATAAAGTAATTAAAATTAACAAATTGTTACACACAACATGAAAAACTCACAAATGTCTTACAAATCTAATTTTTAGCTAAAGATACCAGACATATAAGAATGCATGATTTCTGGAAACATACATCGCCATATGTAAAACAGATAGCCAATGGCGGGGGGGGGGGGGAGACTATTTCAGTTAAAAAAAAATACTGAATTTATTAACATCATAAATGTAGAACCTTATTTAAATTCAACTTATTAATCTATTATTTTAATTATGAATCTTCCAAATTTCAAGCAATTATTTTCAGGAGGTTTTTGTAGCTTTATTAAATCCCCTTTATGTTTGAAACTGCTACCTTAATAAATTTATTATACCTGGTTTCCTTTATAAGCATTTCATGTATTTGCCTAACTCCAAACACCTTCCAAGTACTTAAGTAATTCTTATTTAACCAAGGTTGATAAATCTAACCAATAAAACTTAAGATAACATGTATCTTGTTATCTTAACTATTCCAATATTGTTTATAAGCTTAATAAAGTTTCATCTTAAAATTTAAAAAAAGAATGCATATTTTCATTTGAAAGTCACCATTACTAAATTATAACATTTAGAAATACATATGTGGATGATAAAACTGTAAAGAAAAGCAAGGAAGTGATACTAAAAAGTCAGGATATTGATAATCTTTGTGAAGGAGGAATAAAGGAGGTCATAACCAGATAGGAGGTTAAGGAACTTCTCTGAGATGCTGGCATCATTCTATTTCTTGACCTAGGTGGTAGTTAGACAATCACTTTGCAATAATTCATTGGGATATACATTTTTAGCTGTTTTGCATTTTATTCTGTTTCTGTATGTGTGCTTTATTTTATTATTTTTAAATAAACATATAAATAAAAACCTTTGAGAATTTGTAGCCTTACCAAGGTAAGTCCATGTGATCTGGACTAGGTCAGTGAATCAGTCAATTTAAAGTTCATTAATATAAAAATTGGGCTTCCCTGGTGGCTCAGAGGGTAAAACGTCTGCCCGAAATGTGGGAGACCTGAGTTTGATAATATAATAATAATATAAAAAGTATTTAAATAAAGATGCTTCCATACCCAGAACATTTAATTTTCAGATAAAATTATATGCAATCCCACTCCTAGGTATTTGAAATTGAAAGTGTTAGTCACTCAGTTGAGTCCGATTCTTGTGACCCTATGGACTGTAGCCCACCAGGCTCCTCTGTCCATGGGATTCTCCAGGCAAGAATACTGGAGTGGGTTGCCATTTCCTTCACCAGGGGATCTTCCCGACCCAGGGATTGAACCCTGTGTCTCCCCCATTGCAGGTAGACTATTTCCCAAGTGAGCCACCAGGGAAGCCAGGGAACCATAACCCTAACCCTAATGGGAAGCCGAGGTATTTATTCAAAATAAATAAAAACATATGTCCATAGAAAGACTTATATAAGGACATTCATGGCCATTTTATTCACAATCGCCCCAAACTAGAAAAATACAAATACATATCAACACAATTTGCAATATATCTCTACAATATATTGACAAATGATCATGGTGTATCTATTTAAAGAAACACTAGTCTGTAATATAAAGGATTTTTCCTGATTCGCCTGACCACATGAGTGAAACCAGTGGTGTGCTGACAGCTGACTCTTCAGGGTAGAAAAAAGCCCAATTCCTACTGTTTGCCAATTTCCATAATGTAAATATCCCCACTTAAATATTCCCATTTCAAGCTGACAGTGCTTGCGGGTTTGGAAGAGACTCCACTGACTCTCACAACCTGGTTTGAGCTGCCTTATAACCAGTTGAGTCTCACATACATTATGCCAAGGAAAAGAAGGCAGACTCAAAAGAATACATATTATATGATTTCATTCACATGAAGTTCTTAAACACTAAAGTGAGAAAAAGAAATCAGAAAAGTGGTCATATCTGGGAAGGGGCATTCCCTGGGAAGGGGCATGAGGAAATCTTCTCGATTGTGATAAGCATGTATATAACAAAAGTCTACTTGTCAAAATGGTACAAAATTGTAAGATCTGTGCATTTCAAAGCACATAAAGTTTACCTCAAAAATAAATAAATAAATAAAAGGAACCAAGGAAAAACGATGGGATTAATTGAGATAGCAGAAGTAGGTGAAAGGCAAAAGTTGATAACTACTGGATCTGCATGAGGGGTATACGGAGGTTATGTTACTGTGTTTACTTTGCATATGGTAAGTTTTTCTGCAATGAAAAACTTAAAAATAACACATATAGAGATGAACATAAATACATCCAGTTTTCTACACTTGCCTTGTCTTGGATCATAGGTCCTCCAGTTTTGCTTTGTCTTTGTTGCATAAACTGCTCCACACATGTCTAGTTGTTTTACCTTAAGACAAAGACACATGTAAAGCCATTACTGTACATAATTCTAGATTGTTCTGATTTTCCCTACATACAGTTTTCCCCTTTAGCAATTATCTCATCCATACTTAATTGACAGATTTTTTTTTAGCCACCTAAATATATTGTGCCTTTCCATAACATAAAAATCTAGTTGCCATAAAATCAATATGTCCCTTTCTTTTTGCATTCACATTTCACCAATCATATAATTTTCAAAGTTATGTAAGTAAAATAATAGCATACCTGGCACATACAGGTTTGGAAACGAAGACAACCTCAAGTCACTAACCCTTGGCAAACAAACAACAACTTAACTGACATACAGGGCTACCAGAGTGCACCAGAACACTCCTTACCACTTCCCAGGCTCACCGGGTTAACTGGCACTCTCTACACCCTCTTCTAAATACAAAATCTGATGCATATGGCTATTTGATTCCTAGACTCTTTCAATGAAATTTAAAATTCCAAAGTTGCCTGAATAATATACAGTGATATATTTCAACCATTGCTGACTGTGTAAGTATATCATTTTGTCTATTGGAGAATATGTTTTAAGTCCTCATTTATACATATTTCAGTCTTTCATAGTCGTAGTTCTATCCAGCAGTGACATTTGACAACAGAAAGATACACTAATGCCTTATAAACTTGGAATCTCTGCATAAGACATGCCACCAAACTCCCCCAACAGTCTGAAGAAGGGTAGATGCTAAAGAATACAACACACGTTATAATGTAATGAAGTTCTAGAAAACTAACACAAAATGAAACAAATCAGAATAGTCGTTTGGGGAATGGTTAGTAGTTTATTGAGAAGGAGTATGAGTGAATTTTAAATGTATACCCAGGGGCATTCACCCTTGGAAACAGAACCTTTAGACCAACAATCTTATAATGCATTTATAAGAATGGGAGAAAGGAAGAAAGAAAG
Source organism: Bos taurus (assembly GCF_002263795.3). Lineage (NCBI taxonomy): Eukaryota > Metazoa > Chordata > Mammalia > Artiodactyla > Bovidae > Bos > Bos taurus. The sequence continues at coordinate 5,235,187 of NC_037332.1, forward strand.
CTGGGCACAGCTCTATTTTTCTGCTTTTCTAGCCTGAACTCACCTTAGACAGAAGGTTCTTGTCTGCTGCATTGTTTTACTTCCTGGAGAGGAAGTTAGAATATGAATAAAGAATGATTTTTTTGTTCTGTAAGAGACAGATGTCAGATGTACTCTGGCCAATGGATATCCTTCAGTGGCTAACAATGGGCCTTCCGCTTCGTCCTTTGAAAGTCAAGAGAGCAGAGAGAATGACAACTCGGTGACGGACAGGCCCACAGAATAGCTCTGTGCACCTGCATGGGCTGGCCATGGAGGCCCACAGCGCCATTCAGGTGTACTTTCGGAAAATCTAGGCAATATGACCTTCTCCATCTCTCTCAAGGTTAAGAATACTTAATTTCATATATAATCAGAATAACAGCAATTCTTTATATCACTTTTAATTGGCACCAGGAAATAATTGCTTCACATGGATTATCTCATTTGACCTTCCCCCAAATCCTGTATGTGAGATGCCATTATTATCCATGGTTTTTTTGTTTGTTTGTTTGTTTCTTTCTTTTTTCTTTTTTTTTCTTTTTTTAAATTTTATTTTATTTTTAAACTTTACATAATTGTATTAGTTTTGCCAAATATCAAAATGAATCCACCACGGGTATACATGTGTTCCCCATCCTGAACCCTCCTCCCTCCTCCCTCCCCGTACCATCCCTCTGGGTCGTCCCAGTGCACTAACCCCAAGCATCCAGTATTGTGCATCAAACTTGGACTGGCAACTCATTTCATACATGATATTTTACATGTTTCAATGCCATTCTCCCAAATCTTCCCACCCTCTCCCTCTCCCACAGAGTCCATAAGACTGTTCTATACATCAGTGTCTCTTTTGCTGTCTCGTACACAGGGTTATTGTTACCATCTTTCTAAATTCCATATATATGCGTTAGTATACTGTATTGGTGTTTTTCTTTCTGGCTTACTTCACTCTGTATAATAGGCTCCAGTTTCATCCATCTCATTAGAACTGATTCAAATGCATTCTTTTTAATGGCTGAGTAATACTCCATTGTGTATATGTACCACAGCTTTCTTATCCATTCATCTGCTGATGGACATCTAGGTTGCTTCCATGTCCTGGCTATTATAAACAGTGCTGCGATGAACAGTGGGGTACACGTGTCTCTTTCCCTTCTGGTTTCCTCAGTGTGTATGCCCAGCAGTGGGATTGCTGGATCATAGGCAGTTCTATTTCCAGTTTTTTAAAAACTGGGAAAAGTAGCTCAGATAGTTTAAATAACTAACCCAAGATCGCCTAGCTAACAGAGGTAGAGCCTGGATTCCAATCCGTGCAATCTGACTCCAGAGTACCTATTATTAACTACAGACAAGTAAATCGATGAACACGCTGCAAGGAGCCAGGGGAAGTGTCAGCAAAGTAGGATCCCCTTATTTGATCCCCTTAGACTCAGTATTAACTAGGAAGTAAAAGATGCAGCTGATGAATCCTGGCCAGAATTTGTCCAATGACACAAAGTCTCCAAAAGATGATGCAAACAAAAGTACTGTGATTGCTGTCCTGGGAAACTAGCAGAGGAATTTTTAAACCACAGGATTAAAAATCAAGAAGATTAACAAGAGTGTAGCAAAGGAAGGGAAAGAGAGCGAGGCGAGGTCTGAATGTGTTAACAGCATTCTCCTGTATTTTAGAACATTGCATTTTTGCTCTGCGTGTGTGCTAAGTCCCTTAAGTTGTGTCTGACTCTGCAACCCTGTGGACTGCGTAGCCTGCCAGGCTCCTCTGTCCATGGGACTCCTCAGGTGAGCATACGGAAGTGGGTTGTCGTTTTCTCCTTCAGGGGTTCTTACTGACCCAGAGATCAAACTCCCTCCTCTTACGTCTCCTGCATTGGCAGGCAGGTTCTTTATCACTAGTGCTCCCCTGGAAGCCCATACTTTTACTCTAATTTTATAGGGAAAAAAAGGAAGGATATTCATGTGTACCATTTCATATTCTTGTAGCTTACATCAACATGACTTATCAGAATTGAAGTGCCTCATTTAGTATATACTGGGTCAATTTATTTTACAACTTTGATGTTTTCATTTTGCACGAATGCAAATGCGTTTGCCTCCTGGCCCTGCGACAAAGTAACTGTTAACAGAAGTAAAACACATGCACAGGTATGAGTGTTTATATAGATACAGTATATATATTTACATTTCTATCTTATCAAAATACACATTTCTGACAAGTTGGAAAGAACAGACCATATTCAGTCTATCACCAGCAAACACAATGTTCCATGACCCCTAAGATAAATAATAACAAGAACAAAAATTTCTCTGCAAAAACTCCTTATCACCTTGAGATTCTTTTCCCAAGATCAAAGGTACACATATTATAAGAAGATAAGGGCATAACTAGCCAGATGACCTTGGACAAGTCACTACAATTCTTCTTATCTTAGGACAAAGGACCTGATTCAGGGCTGTGACTCTGAGTTCTCCTTCCATCTTAAGACTGTCTCCACTGCAGCATGGCTGGGGACAGAGGGTATGATGAAAGAAACTTCTCATGTGTTCATTCTACCTCCTCCCTCCATTTCCCCCATTCTGCATGGAGGCGCCAACACCATCGCAGAGGCTGAACAAGACAATTGACATCTCTGATAGTTTGCTGCTAGGATTGCATCCAGGATTTGAAAAGCCATTAGGCACTAGAGATATGTATTCCAAAGTCCTGGAGAGTTCAAACTCTTTGATAAACTTGTAAAAATCTCAACTGAGTAGGAATAGGAAAAAGCATCTGGGTAACACTTACAGGAAGCTCCAGCTGATGGGGAATAAATGGGCTCTATACTCAGCAACAGCTGCAACAACAGAGGGCTGAGCCTTGATAGGTGGACATGCACAAAACAAGCTGAACTGGGGCCTGGAATTCCCCGAAATGAAACCTGAGAACTATTTAGGTTGACCTTCTCTCTCTCAGCACAGTTGACCCTTAAGAAATAAGGAACAACACATCCCAAAGCACATTAAACTTTACAACAGCAGTTTAAAAAAAAGAAAAGATTGGAAAATGCATGAGAGTTCTCTTACAATACTGGAAGAATAAACTGGTTGACTTGACTGCCTTCTGTTTGAGGGAAAAAAACAGAGAGATTATTTAAGAATCGTATATGCTGGGGCTGCTGTGGAATGCACAGTTTCTAGAAAACAGACTTATCTGTTATTATCATCAGGCTTCCTACACTGCAGGACTCATTTTTACATGGCAGTCAGGGTTACAATGACATGAAACAGAATGCCATGAACTGTAATGAGAAAAGTTGATCTTTAAAAAATAAAATGCAATAGGGAGAAAGATTGAAGTGTTTGGGAAAATACACACAAGCAGGTACAGTATAGATGGGGAAATACGCTCTTTTTCAGTAATGGCAGTCTCCTCAATCATATTTTGCAGAAAATTGAAAAAAGAATTTTCATAGCAGGGAAGCCATGTAAGCGGCATCACCTGCTGGAAAAGTATGTCAGGATATGTCTTAAAAGGTTGCTCTAAAGTAGGTTTCCCACGTGGAAAGCAAGGCTAGTATGAGGCGTAGCCCCTTGGATTACCCACTTCCATCCGGCCTGCAGTGACGGGCTTGGGGTAGGAGACAGAGCAGCACCGGGAACGCCTGTCCTGGATAAGAGTCCTCTTCTGACTGTGACTGTCACTCAGCCCTCTCTTTACTCTGTTGGATACTAATGTATACCTCCTTCAGTTCAGTTCAGTTCAGTCGCTTAGTCATGTCCGACTCTTTGCAACCCCATGAATCGTAGCACGCCAGGCCTCCCTGTCCATCACCAACTCCCGGAGTTCACTCAGACTCACGTCCATTGAGTCAGTGATGCCATCCAGCCATCTCATCCTCTGTGGTCCCCTTCTCCTCCTGCCCCCAATCCCTCCCAGCATCAGACTCTTTTCCAATGAGTCAACTCTTTGCATGAGGTGGCCAAAGTACTGGAGTTTCTTAGTTTTGTTAAAACTATGCCTCACAATCACAAGCATACAAGAAACAAGTGCAGTCCTCAGGATGATCTGGCAGGAAGTGCTGGGAAGGAAAAGCTCCGTAATTGTTCAATGGGCAGAAACCTTAGAAGCCATCTAGGCCCTAACCTTGCAAAGGCTGCCTTAAGCACTGTGTTCTTTGTAAAGCAATGGTCAGAGCAAATAGAGATCAGAGACTGCACTGATTCTATATCACTAACAGAATGGGTACAGACACGATGACTTTATAAACTATCTTACACTGACTGCAACAACACAAAAGAATGGCGTGCCCTCTCCAGACTTTAGTATAGCCACAGTCGAGAGCAGTGTGGAGGTTCGCTAAAAAACTAAGAGTAGAATCATCATATGACCCTACAATTTGACTCTTGGGCTTATATCCAGATAAAACTGTACTTTGAAAAGATACATGCACTGTAGTGCCCACTGCAGCACTATTTACAATAGCCAAGACATGGAAGCAACTTAAGTGTTCATTAACAAGTAAATGAATAAAGATACGTCACACACACACACATCAGATATACACAATGGAATATTACTCAACCATAAAAAATAACACCATTTGTAGTAACACAGATGGACCTAGAGATTTTCATACTAAGTGAAGTAAGCCAGATAAAGATAAATATCATATGGATAACACTTGTATGTGGACTCTAAAACTAAAAAGATGTAAATGAACTTATTTCTAAACCAGAAAGAGACTCATAGACATAGAAAACAAACTTATGATTACCAAAGGGGAAAAGGCGGTGGGGGGAGGGATAAATTAGAATGTTCAGATTAACTTATACACACTACTACATATATAATAGATAACCAACAAGCACAGGGAAATAAATTTTCTAAATTAAAACAAAAAATGCTAAAACTCAAAAGAGTTGTCCATAATCAATATCGTCTTCTCCCATCCTCTCTTAAATCCACCTAGAGAAGTCTTTGGCCCCAACACTAAGAGCTACTGTTACTACAGGCTCTAATAAGTCCTGTTGCCAAATCCACACTCAATTCTTAATCTTCAACCTAGTTGACCTTTGAGCAGTTTTTAGGAGAGTTGGTCACTTCCTCCTTGAAACACTGTCTTTACTCAGATCTGAAACACCATGCTCTCTCGCTTCCTCTCCTGCTTCACTGGCTAGTCCTCCCTACCATCCCTCCACCCTTTTCCATCCAATTAGCCTCTAAATACAGAAATGAATTTGGTAAGAGATCTCTGTAATTCATTGTGTGGTATTTCAGTAATTCAACAGCTTAAGGCAAAACAAACAAAAAGAAAAGCACTAAATATATGTAAATGGGATGTAGGGAGAATATGTTTCTTAGCAGAGGAAATATATTTCAGGAGCTGCCTTTGAAATATGGGTGGACTCTATGTCCTCAAGTCTCCTGGAAAGCTGGCTGCTACCATGTTCTTATTACTTCTGCCATGTAGAAAGCAGAGCAAATGCCTCTCCAAAGCCCTTCATTTTATTCAAACGCTGAAACTCCACTACAGGATGACCATGGAGTCTGGGAATCACAGACACACATTTGCCTCATTTTAGTGACTAAATAATGCCTATAGTTGATGGACATCCAGAGCAACTCTGTCGGGATGGCACACCATCCCACTGCATCAGAGTGGTAGGGCTGGAAGTCTGGGCACAGGCTGATGGAAGAGCGGTGTTGTGCACCATGATCACTGCAGCTTTGCATAACACATTCAACTATACATTGCAAACGAGGGATGACACAGCGCCACACCATGTATTTTACGGTAATACCCATAAACTACTTATCACGGGTATTTACCCTCTGTTTCCAAGATTTTATCATCACCCTGCATGCTACAGACTGAATGTTTGTGTCCCCCCAAAATCCGTCTGCTGAAATCCTGATCCTCAGTGTGATAGTATAAAGAGGTGGAGGTCTTCAAGGTAATGGTTTATGAGAATGGAGCCCTCGTGGATGGGATTCGTGACCACAGAAGAGAGGCCCTTTCCCTTTTCCACTTTGTGAAGACTAACTGTTGAATTGGAAGCAGGCTCTCACCAGACACTGAATATGCCAGCACCTTGGTCTTGAACCTGCCAGCCTCCAGAACTGCGAGAAATAAACTATTGTCAGGTATAAGCCACCCAATCTATGGCATTTTGTCATGGTAGTCACGTAGATTAAGACAGTGGAGAATCCACACATGGTGATAAATGTGTTTGGACCTGTTCTGGTCCAGTTCAAAATACAATATGGGCTGGGTCCTCAGCTCCCAAAAAACAAAGGCGGTGTTGACCTCTGCAAAGCTGTCCAAATAACGAACAAGGAAATGAAACTCACAGGGTCCTTGCTGTATTATTGGCATAGTTCTGGAAACTTTCACACACCTACTCCACCTAACCCTTATACTCTCTCAAGGCAGACACAGTGCTTAAGCCTCATTACAACCATATGAAGGGAGTACTAACACTTTGGGTGTCAGGCGGGGGGTGGATCCCTGGTGGCTCAAGGGTAAAGAACCCACCTGCCAATGCAGGAGACATGGGTTTGATCCCTGGTCCAGGAAGAACCCCTGAAGAAGGAAGTGGCAACCCACTCCAGTATTCTTGCCCGGAGAATCCCATGGACAGAGGAGCCTGGTGGGCTACAGTCCTAGGATCACAGAAAGTCAGACACAGCTTAGTGACTGAAAGTGAAAGTGAAAGTGAAGTCGCTCAGTGGTGTCCAACTCTTTGAGACCCCATGGACTGTAGTCTACCAGGTTCCTCTGTCCATGGGATTTTCCAGGCAAGAGTACTGAAGTGGGTTGCCACTTCTTTCTCTAGGGGATCTTCCCAACCCAGGGATTGAACCCAAGTCTCCCGCATTGTAGGCAGACGCTTTACCATCTGAGCCACCAGGGAACTACAACAACTAACACTTTTTTAAGCTCCAACAGGCTAAAGAACTAAGATTTAAACTCATTTCCTCTGCTTCTAAAATGAATGGTCTCTCCTCCATGCCACACTATTTATTCCAATTTTACAAATGAGTCAACAAGGACTGTAAGAGATTGAAAAGCTGGCCTAATGTCACATAGCCAATCCTTGGCAAAGCTGAAATTCAAACTTGGGTTTTTCTAACTTCAAGTTCCATATTCTTTCCACTATATAGCAGAACAGTTAAAACCAGGGATAAAAAAGAAGATAGAAAGAAGCCAGGAGGGAATTTGGGGTCTGTGTCTTTATACTGGACAAGAATAAGCTCAACATGATAAAAGAAATAGCAGATATCAGAACATTCATTATTCTGCATTTGTACAGCCTTGAGTGGTTGAATTGGAACCATCCCCAGAATGAGGACCAAATTAATGCTGAAATCACTGCAGTTATTCCAGAGGTCAGGATCACAGTGCTAATGAGGTCAGGGCCAGGACTTCAGACTGCCCAACTCCTCTCTGGTCTAAAGCCAGCCTTCAAAGTTCTCCCTATAATGCCAACTCAGAAACTCACCCTGTTGGTTACAAGTAGGACCAGGGAGAGAGTAAGAGTCTGTACACTGTTAACATTGTCAGGAAAACAAAGCTGGAGCACATGCCCTACAGCATGGGCATTTATTTTATGCTGGGTCAGAGACACTAGTTTTATATTATAATCAAAGGAGAGCCTTCTATACTGAGCAGAGGAATAAACAACGTGAGCTTCAGCCATGGATTCTATCAGATGCAAAGCTCTAGGACGTGTAATAGAACCATCAGAGCCTACGAAGAAGACACACTCCATGGTGCTGCCCCTCCAAGAGTCTCTGTTCCTCTCCCCTTCCCTTCTCCTCACCCTGCAGGTACAGAGCTCTCTGGGACTTGCCCTTGATTTCTCTAGAGATTGGGCCACTGAACCATAATATTCACAGCAGTACTAAAAGTGATCAGGCCTTTTCTTCAAATATAGTAGGCATTCAGACCAATTTTTTTAGTTGATTTACAATATTGTATTAGTTTCAGGTATACCACACAGTGATTCGGTTATTTTTTCTAATTATATTCTAGAAGGCAATGACAGCCGACTCCAGTACCCTTGCCTGGAATATCCCATGGATGGAGGAGCCTGGTAGGCTGCAGTCTATGGGGTTGCTAAAAGTCAGACACAACTGAGAGACTTCACTTTCATTTTTCACTTTCATGCATTGGAGAAGGAAATGGCAACCCACTCCAGTGTTCTTGCCTGGAGAATCCCAGGGACGGGAGAGCCTAGTGGGCTGCCGTCTATGGGGTCACACAGAGTAGGACACGACTGAAGTGACTTAGCAGCAGCAGCATAGGTTATTACAAGATACTGAATCCAATTCTCTATGTCGTATAGTAAGCCCTTGTTGCTTACCTATTTTATATATAGTAGTTTGCATCTGTTAACAAGGGGTTACTTCAGAGAAACTAAGGTTTTAAATTCAGTTTGCTGTTGCTGCTGCTGCTAAGTCGCTTCAGTCATGTCCGACTCTGTGTGACCCCATAGACGGCAGCCCACCAGGCTCCCCCGACCCTGGGATTCTCCAGGGAAGAACACTGGAGTGAGTTGCCATTTAACTATTTAAAAATAGCTAAGGTTTTAAGTCCAGAAGAACCTCTATTGTCCTTCATGAATCACAGCCTTGTTGTGGCAAAGGGGCTTGTGTAACTCAGTGAAGCTATGAACCATGCCATGCAGGGCCACCCAAGACAGCTGGGTTACAGTGGAGAGTTCTGACAAAACATGGTCCACTGGAAGGGGGAATGGCAAACCATTCTAGGAGTCTTGCCGTGAGAACCCCATGAACTTAAACAGTATGCTTTGACCACCTGATGTGAAGAGACAACTCACTGGAAAAGACCCTGATGCTGGGAAAGATTGAAGGCAAAAGGAGAGGGCAGCAGAGGATGAGATGGTTAGATGGCATCATCGACTCAATGGACCTGAATCCGAGTGAATTCCAGGAGATGGTGGAGGACAGGGAGGCCTGGTGTGCTGCAGTGCATGGGGTCGCAAAGAGTCGGACATGACTTAGAGACTGAACAACAACGAAACCTCTATTAGACGGGAAGTGTCTGTTCTCTGTTGAGCCCTAACGGTATTTAATGAAAAGAGATCAAGGGATAGATGAGTGTCATCATAGAATGGAGGGTACAGTGAGTACTAGCCTTTATTAGTCTATGTTCATAAAAATCACAAGTGACCTTTTTTAGAAAATTATAAGAAAACAGCACAGCAAATATTACACAAAACTGTTTTCCTTTTAGGGAGGAGAGCTAGGAAAGTATTGCATCCTCTTGGAAGATCTCACGTGGAGAACAAAAGCAGCTCTGTGCGTACTTTACTGCCAGGTGACTGTGATTATACTGACTCATTCTTCTGTCCTAAAAAAGGTTGGTCTCTGAGAAAGACAACTGGCTCCTTTGCTAAGATTTCCTGGCAGCGGGAGCTTAGGAGAGTCCTAGGTGCTTTTTCACACCCAGTGCATGTGAGGCCAGTTTTCTAAAAATAAGTATTAGTTACCTGCTCTGGGAATCAGCGTTGTTTTAGCCCTTAGGTCCTATAACCTAGTAGCCATAGCCCTTACTTCCTACCTTTCCGTCTTGATACACATATTTCTACATGCCCATTGGCAGCTGAGAGTTGATCTCTACTTTCTCCAAAGGGCTTGGTTATCTATTTAAACACTCCAAAAGCTCATGGGAATTGCACACCCTCACTTTTTGTCTCTGGCCTGCCTGTTATTGTGGCATGGGTATATTGAATGTTATGGCTGTCTTTCCCTTTCCTGAGTTGCTACCCAAACAACAATATCTAATAATGCCAGAAAGAGCCATCAATTCTCTCTCTATATATATCCATAAGAATGAGCTCATCTGTAAATGAAGGATGGAAGGTACCACAAGTCTCCAAACTTTTGATGGTTTAGTCTAGCAATGCCTTAGAATGTCTCAAACTACATGGGAAACATGTCTGTGGACACTCAACACTGCGTCCAGTGAATTAGTCACCTACTTATTAAAGACACACACCCTACTATAGTGCTTGGCACATCTATCTGTGCTAAACATTTCCTGGCTCAGATGCTGTGCTGGCGAGAGGTCAGCTGGACACATGTATCTGTGTATGTGGGCACTGGCTCCTTCCTCTAGGATCACTGTCTGAGCCCTCACTTTAATTACAAGGAAATGATCAAACCAGTCAGGATCATGGTCCACTGCCTCTGTGTGAAAAGGGCAACCACCCTTCCTTCTGGAATGTGGACATGGACATTAGCTGCCTCATTAATTGAATCAAACCCACCACTACAGCTGAAGTATCCACTTCCAAAAAGTCTTGCTCCTCTAGCCACGTGGAGGGGGAAAGGGACTCTATTCCCAGTATCGCAGGCACATCTTATTCCACCAGGAAAAAGAAAGGTATTCTCTGTAGGACTGAGTGCTCAGAAAGTCACTTTGAATTAGGGAGGATGGGCTGAGGCATGCTCTGCTCAAAAGGAAAATAGAAGCTGGATTGACCAGAGGCAAGTATTTCCTTCCTCTATTTTCAAAAGACCTCCCTTCTTGACTCTGATTTTCCACCAAGCTCCGCAGTTTCTTTTATTTAGTTCACAAAAATAGCAGCCAATGCTAAGATTAGGACCTGAAAACTGAAACTGGAAGCATAAGAGAGATGCAAGTTGAACCTTCGGACTTGTCTATTTGTCCATCTTCACATGTAGCGTTTTCCCCCTCATGCCCTAGTTCTTTGCACTGTATGCCAATATACCAGCTTCTCAAAATGCTGACTGTTATGGGCTGACAAATGTCATCAATTAACAAGGAAATACAGAACTGGTTTTATTTTTTAACATCAATGGATGTTTTATCTTATTTTTGACATTAATGGATTTTAGCCAGAATTAATTAGTATTTTATTGATATCTCAAGGTTTTCCTTAAAGTATATATAAGACAACCAGCTAGAGAGTATTCAAAAGAAATACATTTATTATTTGGTCACAGTAGGAAAGACTGGAGAATTTCACGTTACAATTCAGTTCTAACTTTTGCCTAATTTATCTTTGGAGTTCATGGCTAACTTCCCTCACAGTCTGGGCCTTTCTATATGAGGACTTAACTGGAACCCCATAATCTCTACTGCCATCTGTACTTCCTGTCTCAATAGCCTCACCTTGAAACTGGGCAAGTTCTCAAGGATACAATAAGTCAAAGTCAAGCTGAACTACTTTTCAAAGGCTTTTTGGTGTCCTTTTCTAACCAAAGGGACTTTGTTTACCTTGACTTCCAGGGGCTTAGAAAAAATTAGCCTTGCTGCTAATGCTGCTAATACACAATAACCCCTTTTCAAATTGCCTAAATGTTAAACAAATGCCATTCATAATTAACTGAAAATGATCAAATGCCAGATCTGCAGCATTTGAGATCTGTCTTTTGACTCTGTTTTAAAAAGTTGGTTGTTTACTCTGGCAAACAGGAAAACAAAAGAGCAGCATTATTTTTTTTTCATCTAAAAGCTATGAACGGAGGAACTATGCATGAGGCTCCAGGGTCTTTTCTACTTATTTGTTGAGTGGCCTTAACCTCTTTAAGCTTTCATTTCTGCATCTATAAAGTAGAGATAATCTATGAGATATGAAAAACATGCCTGGCACATAATAAACACTGATGAGACGATCGTTAATTATTATGAAGGTGGTTTATGACATCATTTCCAGATACTACCCAACCCAGGGAGAAACAGCAACATGCCTGTTCCTTTAAGGAATGATCAAACTCACCACACAGGAGCACCATTCTGCCACCTTTGTCTTCACCGCAGGCTCTGTTCACGCCCTGATGGCACAGACGGTCAGGAATCTGCCTGCAATACGGAAGACCTGGCTGGTTCAGTCCCTCGGTTGGGAAGATCCCCTGGAAGAGGGCATGGCAACCCACTCCAGCATTCCAGCCTGGAGAATCCCCATGGACAGCGGGGCCTGGCGGACTACTGTCCATAGGGTCGCAAAGAGTCAGACACAACTGAGCAACTGAGCGAAGCACAGCACAGCTTCACCAACCCCCGCAACCCACGAGCCATCAGATACCTCCCACCTGCCACTCGGCTGCCTCTGACCTACCATCAGGGCCAGCTTCTATTCCCTCCTACAGGTATCCCCTCTTTTCAAAAGCTTGCTTTATAGCACTTCACTCTTTACAAAAGATCTACATTGGTACCTGTTTTCCTAACAGAAAGAAATCTGAGGAGGATTTTCCCTTTACAAAACAAGGTGAAAAGCAAAAATAGCGTTCAGTGTTTGGTTTGCAGGGGGTTGTCAGAGAGGCAGTGCAGCGAGCGTAGCACCAGGAACTACCACACTCAGCATCTCAGCATCGAAGTGCCCTAGATCGGAACTGTGTCTGTGAGCATGTGGTCCATCTCTATTTATTTTGTGCATTCATTAGCAAGGCGTGTCTCAAGGTAATTGCTTTTACAATTCACATTTTGTCTCACAAAAGTTTCACAGGGATTCTCCACTTGCAGATAACAGAAGAAACCTGTATTTCTTTTTCCCATTTCCTGCTTTCTTTTTCTCCCGCCTTCCGTTTTCCTTGACTGTTCTGCAGATAGAATCGCTAATTAGCATAGGCTTTTCCTTCCACTCAGAAAATAGACCAATCTCGCCACAGTGGCCTTTGGTTCTCCCGCACTGTTTTCATGCTAGTTGTTTAAAAGCACTTTCTTTGCTACCACAAATGACTATATTTCTTTTTTTATTCAGAATGCTTGAGGGTGAAAACAGACATGATCACTAGTTGCCTGAGGTTTTGTTGTGTCAAAGCAAAAAGTCATAACCAAAGCCAGCTAGCTACTTGCTTCAATCATTTGTCCTTATTCTGCAAGTTCATCTCTCATACAACTGCTCAGAACATCAAAGGCTTTTGTTTTTTTACTAATAATACTCATTGAATGTTGCATATGTGCCTGGTATTATGATGAGTATTTTACTTGTAGTATCTCACTGGCTTCTCATCACAGTTCAAGAGATGATGATGATGATTCCTATTTAATAGAAAAAGGAATAGAAAAAATCTGAAGCTCAGAGAGGTTATCCAGCTTTTATGTGTCTAAGGATACAACCACAGATCAGTCTTGCTTGAGAGTCAGTCCTAAAGTCCATATCCTATGTATTTCTTATAAGCTTGCCAGTAGGAAGTCTTCTGGAGAAGGCAATGGCAACCCACTCCAGTACTCTCGCCTGGAAAACCCCATGGATGAAGGAGCCTGGTAGGCTGCAGTCCATGGAGTCGCTAAGAGTCAGACATGACTGATCGAATTCACTTTCACTTTTCCTTTCATGCACTGGAGAAAGAAACGGCAACCTACCCCAGTGTTTTTGCCTGGAGAATCCCAGGGACGGTGGATCCTGATGGGCTGCCGTCGATGGGGTCGCACAGAGTCAGACACGACTGAAGCGACTTAGCAGCAGCAGCAGCAGGAAATCTTCTAGGCTTGCTGCTAAGTCACTTCAGTCGTGTCCGACTCTGTGTGACCCCATAGATGGCAGCCCACCAGGCTCCCTCCGTCCCTGGGATTCTCCAGGCAAGAACACTGGAGTGGGTTGCCATTTCCTTCTCCAATGCATTAAAGTGAAAAGTGAAAGTGAAGTTGCTCAGTTGTGTCTGACTCTTAGCGACCCTATGCACTACAGCCCACCAGGCTCCTCTGTCCATGGAATTTTCCAGGCAAGAGTACTGGAGTTGGGTGCCATTGCCTTCTCCGCTTCTAGGCTTATGTAGGTTAAAATCAGAGTGTTCTCAGCTGGGATCCTTTCTTTAAAGAAACAAGATTCCATTTAAGAAAATGGATATAGAAGAAAACAAAATCTGCCTTTTACCTCCTATGGGACTGTGTCGCTTATCTCCAATTAAAGACAGAACAATCTAAAGTTTATTTCAAGACCTTACCACAGGGTCATAAACCTCTGAGTTTCCAAATGCATATGTACACCAAGCACAGTGCACATCTGTTCTCTGAGTGAAAAACCTAAGTGGTGGCTGTTGAGATGAATAATAATCCAAATGGATGTTAAACTTTTACTGAACTCATAGACACTTAGTCCCCTTTAATCATTTTGTATTTTCTCTCATCAATGGATGACTAAAGTAAAGCAGTCATCATATGAATATCAGATAATATTTTATGTTAAAAGTATTTACACTTCCACAACTACTGAGTCCATGTGTCATGACCACTGAAGCCTGCGTGCCTAGAGACTGTGCTCGGCAACAAAAAAGCCACCCCAGTGAGAAGTTCGTGCACCTCGACTAGAGAGTAGCCCCACTCTCTGCAACTAGACAAAGCTGCAGCAAAGACCCAGCACAGCCAAAAATAAACAAACAAGCATTCAAAGAGAGAAGAAGAAGAAAGGGGATAAAAGCCCCAAAAAAGGATTTGCACAAAAAAAAAAAAAAAAAAGGATGGAGATCTGGATATGATTGGATTTGAGGCTTACTTCATAATTTTGACTTCCCTGGTGGCTCAGATGGTAAAGCGTCTGTCTACAATGCGGGAGACCCGGGTTCGATCCCTGGGTCAGGAAGATGTCCTGGAGAAAGAAATGGCAATCCACTCCAGTACTATTGCCTAGAAAATCCCATGGACAGAGGAGCCTGGTAGGCTACAGTCCATGGGATCGCAAAGAGTCGGACACGACTGAGCAACTTCACTTTCACTCTCACTTTCATAATTTTGAAAGGCCGAGTCGCCCCAGTTATTTCCAGTTGCCTGAAACTATGTCAGGTCTCTACATTCTAATGTCAGCTCATGGTTTTGTGGATATGGTATAGCTTAGGCATACAGAATGCTGGTGCTGGAATCATGACTCTCCTACTGACAAACTGTGTCATCTAGGGTCATGTGCTTAGCTTCTCTATTCCTCTGATCCCTCTTCTATAAAGTAGGTAATGATAATGTCTGTTGTTGGAATTTTTAGAAGTATTGTATAAGATTCTCTAAGAACAGTGTAGGGCACAGAGCAAATTTTCAGTTAATCTTTGCTTTTTGCTTGGTACCCTTGGTAGAAGCAAACCCAATCACATTAAGAGCTCACAGTCTGAATGGCAGGATTACCTTACTTTGCTTATGAGCAGAATCCTAGATTTAATCTAGCCCCTGAGAAATGGTTTCCCAGGGGGCACTAGTGGTAAAGGATCTGCCTACCAATACAGGAGATGGAGGAGAAGCAGGTTTGATCCCTGGGTCAGGAGGATTCCTGGAGTAGGAAATGGCAACCCATTCCAGTATTCATGCCTAGAAAATTCCATGGACAGAAGAGCCTGGCAGGCTACAGTCCATGGGGTTGCAAAGAGTCAAACATGACTGAGCATACACATACATTGAGAAATGGAGTATTTCCTACCATGTCAATAAACAAGGATGTCACAGCCATAAGAGATTCTGGACCTCCAAATGTGAATTTCTGAGCCTGGAGGGCACCCAGGAAGGAGAACAATACCTGCTGTCTGGTAGCCATTCAGATCAGATCAGATCAGTTGCTCAGTCGTGTCCGACTCTTTGCGACCCCATGAATTGCAGCACGCCAGGCCTCCCTGTCCATCAGGCTGCAGCTACTCCTTATGGTGAGAACTGGGATCTGGGGAGAATGTGAAAAACTCAGGATACTGACCCAGATGGCTGAGATGCATATGAAAGGAATGATTTCAGTGAGCCCAGACTCTTGCATCTTCCCATACACACAAAAGCACTAAATTCCTTAACTTGAAATACCTGCTGCTGCTGCTGCTGCTGCTAAGTCGCTTCAGTCATGTCCGACTCTGTGCGACCCCATAGATGGCAGCTCACCAGGCTCCCCCCGTCCCTGGGATTCTCCAGGCAAGAATACTGGAGTGGGTTGCCATTTCCTTCTCCAGTGCATGAAAGGGAGAAATGAAAGTTAAGTCGCTCAGTCGTGTCCAACTCTTCGAGACCCCATGGACTGCAGCCTACCAGGCTCCTCTGTCCATGGGATTTTCCAGGCAAGAGTACTGGAGTGGGGTGCCATTGCCTTCTCCGTGAGATACCTGGTTCTCCTTAATTAACAATAATGTTTTACTATTCAGACTCTCTGCCCTCTGTTGCAAACTCCTGTATAACCTGACTCCTCCTCACTCTCCACCTCCTTGGAGCAGTTTCTCAAGGTTACTTGCAGTGTTGTCTCCTGGGTATGAAGTCCTAAAAATTCCCTCTGAATAAACCATAATTCTTAACCTTTAGGTTGTGACTATTTTTTAAGTCAACTCCCCACTGCTCTCCTTGCAGCACTCCTGATTCCTCTTACTATACTTCATTTTTTTCTTTTTTTATGACACTTATCACCCTCTAACACATTATATTCTTTACTTATTGTGTTTACTGCTTATTAACTGCCACCCCAGTAGACTGCCGGAGAAGGCAATGGCACCCCACTCCAGTACTCTTGCCTGGAAAATCCCATGCATGGAGGAGCCTGGTGGGCTGCAGTCCATGGGGTCACTAAGAGTCGGACACGACTGAGAGACTTCACTTTCACTTCTCACTTTCATGCACTGGAGAAGGAAATGGCAACCCACTCCAGTCCTCTTGCCTTGAGAATCCCAGGGACAGGGGAGCCTGGTGGGCTGCCGTCCATGGGGTCGCAGAGTCGGACACGACTGAAGTGACTTAGCAGTTAGCAGTAGACTGTAAGCTGAACAAGAGCAGAAATATTTATTTTTCTCACGACCATACTCCAATGCACAGAATAGAACATGGCACAAAGTGATTACTCAATAAATATTGGTTAAATAATGGATAAATATCAAGATAGTTTGCTGTCTTTCTCAAAATTCCTCCCATCTCCCACTTTTCTTGAGCCTCATTTCCCTTTCAAACTCTTCCCCAGTGAACAATAATAATATAATGACTTAAATTTATTATTTCTTGAATTCCAGATATCATGGCCAGGCTTAAAAATGCATCATCTCATTTAATCCTGTTGAAAAAGGAGACAGCAGATGCAAAATGGGATTCTTTGTGCTTAATACCTAATCTAATTGCAGTCTCAATCCCCCAGGAATGTAACCTTTAACCTGTCAACCTGGAATTACCTGGTCAGCTCTAACTAAGGGTAATGAGGCCCAAAGGCTCTTCTGTTCCCCTTACAGAGGACAACCTCACCTGAATCAATTCATTCTTTGCTAATAATTTCCTTTTTCCTCCCTCTTTCCACATAATCTTTCCTTTCCTACAGCTTAGTAAACCTCTTTTCTATCTGGTAGATAGATGCTGCCTGATTCATGAATTGTTTAATAAAACCAATGTGATCCTTAAAATTATTTAGTTGAATTTTTGCTATTTAATAATCCAATGGAGTAAGTACTGTTGTTCCCCTGATATTATGTTGTGGCTACGCATTCTGGGAAACAAACTCATTCAGAAGGACAATGCAGATACTGGAGTGCAGTTTATTACACCGGCGGGCAGAAGCAGAGTCTCCATTTAGCCAAGGACCCTGACCAGTTTTTGTGAAAACTTTATATACTCTAAGTGTATGTGCCCAAACCCACCTCCCCAAATTCTCTGAAAGTAGTCTGAACAAAGGAAAAGAAAGACACAATCAAAGTTAACCCATGATTTGTATGCCTTAAGCCTAGGTAGTTAACAGTGGACAATTATCAATAGGCCTGTGGTCATACCCCAATAAGTATAATAGAATTTATGATTCTATTCGGTTACACAGATAATTAGGGTATTCTTTTAGGCGATGGAGAGTCTAGGTACGAGCCCTGAGGCTCTTCCATCCAGGGGTCTGGTTTTCCAGTTGGTATGTCATTTCCATAGATACTGGGCATAGAGCTCAAAGTCCACAGTCCAGCTCAAGATGGAGTCCTGCTTTCAAGATGGAGCTTGTTCTGTCTGTTTCCTCCTTCAATTACAGAGGTTTAGAAAATCGAGGCACTTATCCAAAGTCATACAGCTTGTTTAAATGGGGACGTAGTTTAGAGCCTTGGGCACTGTTATTCTGGCATCTGAGTTCTAAACCATGACATTACAGTCTGTGACTGTGACTGTGAGCCTGGCACAGTGTTCTTTCCTATGAATGATGAATCTGAGTCCAAAGGATAAACCTACTCTCATAGGAAATGCTTTATCTGCACACGCCAAGAGCAGAATCCGCACAGTCAGTAAAATAAAGCTTGAGGTTGTCTACATTTACTGGCAGGCTAACACAGCATTCTATGGTAATAACATTGCTATCTTCTGGTTCACTGCATTCACTTCATCATTGTGAACAAAACGTCCCAGTGCATGCTAATCTACTAACCTAACCCCAGAGTGATGATAAAATGAAATCCTGCCATAAGCAGCAATCACCAGTCAAGATTAATTAACTTGAATGATCCGCGATGATTTGGCTTTGCAAGAAGTTTGACGTATAAGATTCCGTAAGAACAGTCTTTGAGCTATTGGAGTAATTAATTCCACTGGCACTAAAGGAAAAGCCCTTGGGATTTGCAAATAGACCTGAGATTTAAGCATTTCCCTGTTTCTGTGGCAACAGTGGCTTCAAGGACAACCAGTCAGGGCATGGAGTTATCG
The DNA here is from genome assembly GCF_002263795.3 of Bos taurus. Lineage (NCBI taxonomy): Eukaryota > Metazoa > Chordata > Mammalia > Artiodactyla > Bovidae > Bos > Bos taurus. The sequence continues at coordinate 5,253,774 of NC_037332.1, forward strand.
AATTCCCTTCCCCCTTGTCTAGCCTTCAGCACCTCTAGTTTGCTCAAAGCAGAATCATTTAGCACATCTAAGAATATGCCTCATCTTCCAGGTGTGTGCAGGATTCAGAGTAACATGTATAAGAGTGTTATCCTAGAGCTCCCAGGTAATGAGACTCGATAAACGATACACAAGAGAGGAAGGGATGGGGTTGAAGTCAGGTGGTAAGCATTGCAACAGTTAATGATCAAAAATGACCCATAGAAACTCAGATACAGCTGGCTATCAATCTTGATGCTTATGACCTGAGAGCAATGCTTGACAGAGAGGGGATGTGATCACCATCATCGCTAATCTGGGACTGGGGAAGCTAAGTGGGACCTGTGCTGCACGAAAGACCTCTCTACCATTATCTTCCCATCCTTCCTTTAACCCAATAGATTTTAAATACCCATTCAACAGAAAAGTGACCTTTTAAAGACTAATTCTTCTGTTCAGGACTTACCTATCTTATTAGTATATCAAACTTATTTCAGGAATAAATAATTCCTTTTATTATTAAGTAATAACAGATGAATTAGTATTTCCATAAATGAAAGCTGGAATTGAAAAAGTGCCATGGAGTGACATTTTACTAAAACTGGTATTTAGCAAATATACAGTCACTTAAATGATCTTCATCTGAAGAATAACATAATTTTTTGGCAGCAGGGTGATTAAATAAAGAAAAATTGCAATAGTCTGATATACTTTAGTACTTGTTTGAGCTGTATGAAATAGCAAAGCAGGGGAGCTGCTTTTTAGTTACCTTATAGGAAACTGATATTTTTACTTCTATGCACCTAAAAATCTATGCATCTTGGCTAAGATGGTAAACATTGGAAGGGTGAGTGGAGGGAGGGAGGGATGGAGAGATGGATGAATCAATTCATTCAATAAATATTTAATGAGTGTTTATTATGTACCTGATACAAGTAAACACAGTGTGATCAAAAACAGATAAAAATGCTTGTGCTCACGGAGCATATCTTCTAGTGGAATAGTGGTTAGATGGCTGAATAAATTCTAAGTGGATATAGGAGCTCCCAAGTCCCCACTACACTGCCTCATAGGCCACAAGAGTGCATTTCCTTTAACATGGATAGACCCATAAGAGTTAGTGCCCAATGCTATAGAATTATTGCTGACAAGGGGATCAAACTTCCCTTTAAACTGATGAATGCCAGATCCCATAAATGGGGTTCAAGGTTAAAGCTAGGAAGGTATTACAGTGAAAGGCATTTATTCCTTCTCTGAGTGATTAATAGACATATCTAAAAAGAACCAAGTGCACTCTGAGCTGAAACGTGATTGCCAAGCAAAAAAAAAAAAAAGCAAGCAAACAAAAAACCTGGGATTGGCAATTTGTTCATGAGAACACCCTTGAATTTTGCAAAAGCAAAAGGAGTGGGAATTATTCATGAATGGAGATTATGGAACATGTAACTCTGGTTTCTAAAAGAATTAGGCCTGCTTAGGAATCCTTGAGGTGATTTCATGGTACAACCAATAAAACAGTGGGACCAGACCTTTAACTACTAATATTCACTAGCCTTGTATGTATATTTAATGATAAAAACAGGAAAGACCACATCTCTCTTGAATCTATATTCCTTTTTGGGGATTTTAAAGTGAAGTAAGAAAAACTAAATGCATAAATCCTTTAGTACAGAAACTTTCATGGGGCTGGAGCAGGGAGATAATTAAGAGATGGAAATTAGTTTGCTGATAATACCATGGTTAAATTCCCCAGGGTCAGCTATTATTGTCAGGTTTTCAAGTTTTGAAACTTAATTTTAATCATAGTACACAGGACTGCTCAGCCCTTCAGGGGCCCATTTCTACACCGACCAAAATCATAAGATTCTGGTGTATAAACCAGACTGCCAATACGAACCTATGTTGGAAGTTATCTCCTAGCAGGTGTTTATGCCTTCTGATGGGCATAAATACTCAGTCCTACAAATTATCCATCAAAAGACTTAAAACCAAGTAGACTGTATAATCTCAAGACATCAGGGTTCCAACAAATGAAGGAAATAATGGATTGTTTTCCTTTAGGGAGACAGTCCAGCACCGAAGCTAAGTGATTAGGGTTTGGGCGAAAGACCAGGGCTGGATTCAGAGTTCACCTACCACCGGCTAGTGACTTTGAGGAAGCTCACTAGTGCTTATTGCTCTCTTCTGAATATGGGAATAAAAAGAGTCAATACATTTAAAGCACTAAGCACAATAACTGACACACAGGAAACAGTCAATAAATGTTCAGCATTATTCTGTTTGTAACTAAAGACTTGCTATTGGTTTTCTGGGAAAAGTTTGTCTTAATAGGGTTGTGAAAATTAATTAAGATGCTCCATATTAATTATTGAGGAAAAGAAATTGATTTTTTTGGAATCAAAATACCCGCCACCTAGAGAGTAGAACTCAACATATTAAAATTTCCCAATTTGAAGATTGCATTCATAAGACACACTAAACACCCCAGGATGATATTTTGATCAGTCCTTTTTCACCAGTCATGTTCTAAGCATGACTTTCTGAGCCTGGCAGCCTGATCTGGCCTGGGGGTGGTTTCCTAAATCCCTGGGGAAGATTAATTCAATAGGGGTGTAGCAAAAACAAGACCAGGAGCTGACTGTGGCTCGGACCATGAACTCCTTATTGCCAAATTCAGACTAAAATTGAAGAAAGTAGAGAAAACCACTAGACCATTCAGGTATGACCTAAATAAAATCCCTTATGATTATACAGTGGAAATGAGAAATAGATTTAAGGGCCTAGGTCTGATAGATATAGTGCCTGATGAACTATGGAATGAGGTTCGTGACATTGTACAGGAGACAGGGATCAAGACCATCCCAATGGGAAAGAAATGCAAAAAAGCAAAATGGCTGTCTGGGGAGGCCTTACAAATAGCTGTGAAAAGAAGAGAAGTGAAAAGGAAAGATATAAACATCTGAATGCAGAGTTCCAAAGAATAGCAAGAAGAGATAAGAAAGCCTTCTTCAGCGATCAGTGCAAAGAAATAGAGGAAAACAACAGAATGGGAAAGACTAGAGATCTCTTCAAGAAAATCAGAGATACCAAAGGAACATTTCATGCAAAGATGGGCTTGATAGAGGACAGAAATGGTATGGACCTAACAGAAGCAGAAGATATTAAGAAGAGATGGCAAGAATACACAGAAGAACTGTACAAAAAAGATCTTCACGACCAAGATAATCACGATGGTGTGATCACTGACCTAGAGCCAGACATCCTGGAATGTGAAGTCAAGTGGGCCTTAGCATCACTACGAACAAAGCTAGGAGAGGTGATGGAATTCCAGTTGAGCTATTCTAAATCCTGAAAGATGATGCTGTGAAAGTGCAGCACTCAATATGCCAGCAAATTTGGAAAACTCAGCAGTGGCCACAGGACTGGAAAAGGTCAGTTTTCATTCCAGTCCCAAAGAAAGGCAATGTCAAAGAGTGCTCAAACTACCGCACAATTGCACTCATCTCACACGCTAGTAAAGTAATGCTGAAAATTCTCCAAGCCAGGCTTCAGCAATATGTGAACCATGAACTTCCTGATGTTCAAGCTGGTTTTAGAAAAGGCAGAGAAACCAGAGATCAAATTGCCAACATCTGCTGGATCATGGAAAAAGCAAGAGAGTTCCAGAAAAACATCTATTTCTGCTTTATTGACTATGTCAAAGCCTTTGACTATGTGGATCACAATAAACTGTGGGAAATTCTAAAAGAGATGAGAATACCAGAACACCTGACCTGCCTCTTGAGAAATCTGTATGCAGGTCAGGAAGCAACAGTTAGAACTGGACATGGAACAACAGACTGGTTCCAAATAGGAAAAGGAGTACGTCAAGGCTGTATATTGTCACCCTACTTATTTAACTTATATGCAGAGTACATCATGAGAAACGCTGGACTGGAAGAAACACAAGCTGGAATCAAGATTGCCGGGAGAAATATCAATAACCTCAGATATGCAGATGACACCACCCTTATGGCAGAAAGTGAAGAGGAACTCAAAAGCCTCTTGATGAAAGTGAAAGTGGAGAGTGAAAAAGTGGCTTAAAGCTCAACATTCAGAAAATGAAGATCATGGCATCCAGTCCCATCACTTTATGGGAAATAGATGGGGAAACAGCGGAAACAGTGTCAGACTTTCTTTTTCTGGGCTCCAAAATCACTGCAGATGGTGACTACAGCCATGAAATTAAAAGACGCTTACTCCTTGGAAGGAAAGTTATGTCCAACCTAGATAGCATATTCAAAAGCAGAGACATTACTTTGCCAACAAAGGTCCGTCTAGTCAAGGCTATGGCTTTTCCTGTGGTCATGTATGGATGTGAGAGTTGGACCGTGAAGAAGGCTGAGCTCCAAAGAATTGATGCTTTTGAACTGTGGTGTTGGAGAAGACTCTTGAGAGTCCCTTGGACTGCAAGGAGATCCAACCAGTCCATTCTGAAGGAGATCAGCCCTGGGATTTCTTTGGAAGGAATAATGCTAAAGCTGAAACTCCAGTACTTTGGCCACCTCATGCGAAGAGTTGACTCATTGGAAAAAACTCTGATGCTGGGAGGGACTGGGGGCAGGAGGAGAAGGGGACGACAGAGGATGAGATGGCTGGATGGCATCACTGACTCAATGGACATGAGTCTCAGTGAACTCTGGGAGTTGGTGTTGGACAGGGAGGCCTGGCATGCTGCGATTCATGGAGTCGCAAAGAGTAGGACACAACTGAGCGACTGATCTCATCTGATCTGAAGTTTATCCATTATGTGATAAGTTCTACTTGTTTCAGCCTCAAAACTGCAAGTGAGTTTTTCCTGACCATGGTACTAAATCTCCCACCTTTCAAAAGATGAAGAAAGGCATGCATATATATCCAGATCACTTGAGCTGCTGGTTAAAATTGCAGACTCTTGGAATCATTAAAATGGTGGCTATCTCAGGGCAAGGTGGGGTAAGGTTGGCCTGGGAAGGGGCATGAGCAAACATTCTGAGGTGTTGGAACATTCTCCAACTTTGTCTGGGTGGTGGCTATGTATATTCAGACGATACATACATAAAAATTCACTGAACTTCATGCTAAGCCTTGACAGAAAACAGCAAAATTCCATAAAACAATTATCCGTCAATTAAAAAATAAATAAAAAATTTAAAAATTCACTGAATTGAGAGACTTCTGGTTTCCAGTACTCCATATAAGGAGTTTGGAATTTGCCACGTCATCCTTTTGTTTGTACTGAAAACAAGTTAAAAAAAAAAAAAAAACTGAACAGACTGAAGAAGAAACAACTCTTCTTGGATCCATAAAAGAGAGGAGGACACAGGAGACAGGTAGAAGAATAAAGCGAGTCACAGCTCACTAGAGCAGAGACTCATGAGTGGAAACCGCCTCAGGTACAGTGATGCCTTTTTAGATACAACATCAAAGACAAGATCCATGAGAGAAATAATTGATAAGCTGGACTTCATTAAAATTAAAACCTTTTGCTCTTCAAAAGACAGTATCAAAAGAATTAGGAGACAAGCCACAAACTGGAGGAAAATGCTTGCAAAAGACATTTGATGAAAGACTATTACCAAAATACACAAAGAACTCTTGAAACTCAATAATAAGGAAACAAAATCTAACTGAAACACGGGCCAAAGACCTTAACAGACATCTCATCAAGATACACAGATGATAAATAAGTGTCTGATAAGATTCTCCACATCATTTGTCTTCAGAGAAAAAGCAAATTAAAACAATGAGATATCACTACACACCAATCAGAATGGTCAAAATCAGAACATTGACAACACGAGATGCTGGTGAGGAGGAGGAGGAGCAACAGGAACTCTCATTCACTGCTGGTAGAAGTGCAAAATACCACAACTATTTTGGAAGACAGTTTGGTAGTTTCTTATAAACATCGTCCTACCATACATTTCAGCAATCAAGAAACTTGGTATTTATTCAAAGAAATTGAGAATTTATTTTTACACCAAAACCTGCACATGGATGTCTCTGGCAACTTCATTCATAGTTGCCAAAACTTGGAAGCAACCAAGATGTCTTCCGTAGGTGAAGGGATGACTAAGCTTTCTACACCCAGACAATGGAATGCCCTTCTGTGCTAAAAGCAGATGATCCATCAAGCCACAGGGTAACGGAGCCGTCTTCAGCGCATATTACTAATTGAAGAAGGCCAATCTGAGAGAGCTACATACTGTATGACTCCAACTGTATAACATTCTGGAAAATATAAAACTATGAAGATAAAAGACAGGGTTGGGGAGTTCAGGAAATAAATAGGCAGAGCACAGAGGATTTTTAGGGCAGTGAAAATACTCTGATATTAAAATGATGGACATATGTACTATACATTTGTTCAAATCTACAAAATATACAACACCAAGGGTGAACCCTAAGGTGAACTATAACCTTTGGGTGATTACAATGTGTCAATGTGACCTCATTCTTCGGAAAATGTGTACCATTCTGGAGAATGATGTTGATAGGAAAGGAGGCATGTGTTGAGGCAGGAGCAGTAAGGGAAACCTCTATACCTCCCTCTCAATTTTGTTGTAAACCTAAAACACCTCTAAAAAATTAAGTCTTTTAAAAATTCACTGAAATGTGAACTTAAGGTGAGAGCACTTTATACAGGTATGGGACAACTCAATAAAAAGATTTAAGCATCAAATAAAAATGTCTGGCCTCACCTCAGACCTTCTGAATCAGAATCTCTGGGCAAAGGGCATGTTAGTCTTCATTTTTATTAAGCACCCTCGGATAATTCTCATGTACACTGAAGTTTGAGAACCACTGATATGAAAAAGCACATTTTGAATATCGAATACAAAGAAAAAATAATCTGAAATCAAAACATTAGAGAAATGCCACATAAATACCAGTTTTCATATATTCTGAAACCTTAGAGCTTTGAGTCAAGAAAGCAACATCTGTTTCTCGTACTGTCTGCTAGCTCTCTATATGCAGCTCTAAGAAAAATTGAAAAGAGGTGTTGGGAGGGGAGGACCCCGCAGAGAGGCTGCAGCGGGGCTCAGCTCTTTACATTCACCTTGTGGCCAGAGCCTCAGGCAGAAGAGCTCGCACTTCCAATCTGATAACATCAAGAGCCACTCAAATTACTGGGGGTTGAATTACAATGCTCTTTGGGAAGAGCTCTTGTCAAGAACCTACCTCCTCCCAAATAATCAGGGGTCTGTTCAGGAAAAAGAAGAAAAAGGATCTGCCTAATGGAGCTTTTTGAAAGCTAAGATAAAAGACTTTCTTCCGTGTTACTGCCTGCAGAGTGTCGTGATTCCAAATGAAAAACTCTCTGGCTCTCAAACAGATGCTCTAATGTTTGAATGAATGAATTCAGAGCCTATTTGGAGACCCGTCCAAGACCACTGCAAGGATTTGCTTACAAAAGGCTCCTTTTGCTTTAGTGTTGCTTTACACGGCATCATTTTCTTGTAATACTCACTGTGGTGTTATTAGGGATGTTAAGCAAGAAAAGGTGAGCTTGCCTTCAAGGGCGTTATCTGCCTGTATTTACAGACTCGGGGAGGATATACAACATCCACGCCACTGTGGAACAAACTACAAGACTCTGGTTACCCACCTCTTAGGTTTTCCTTTTACAGTTGTGGACGAATGTGGCACACTTCGATAAAGGAGGCCCCAACTGAACAGACCTTCTCTGAGCTGCAAATCCACAATCTGTCCTGTGGCCAGCATGGCTAAGGTTACAGTGAAAAGTGATCCCCAGCACAACTTTCATGACTAAACCCCTTCGTCTCTAGCCCTGTCCCCACTCACAATAATCACGTTCTTCAGTTTGTGCCCCACCCCCAAGAGCACACCTGTTATTTCCAACCTCTAATAACAGAGTGCAGACTTCCCTGGGGAGATAGCAAAATAACTCGAGGTATTTATCAGTTGGCAACACCGCGCTTCCCTCGGAGACTGTTGTATGTACACAGAGATTTCTTCTCACATGAATCATAGCATTTTCCAGCTGGAAAGTCCTTGAGGATTAATCTAGGGAGCCGTCTCATTAATACAGAAACACAAGCCCAGAGCAAACTTCCCTCAGGTTATAGAACGAGTTGGGAAGAAAACCTGAGCTTCAGTGAATGTCCTCTGGCCAAACCAGGATTGCCTAGAACACAGGCTTTGTCAACAACTCTCAATTCTTCTTTTTTAAAAAACTTTTAGAGCAGTTTTAGATTTTCAGCAATGTTGAGTCAAAGTAGAGAGATTTCTCATATAACTGCCCCATCCCCACACATGTCTCCAAGTCCTTTCTCAGTAACTCTAGGGCAGTTCATGGAGGTTAAACCAAATTAATACCTTTTTCCTGTCTATTTGTCATATATTTTTTCAGGATGAGACATCACATCAGATCAGGGTCACATTAGGAAAACGTCACAAATGTCCCTATCCTCCTGCAACCAAACTACATTTGTGTTTACATCTTCCCAACAACTAATCCCATTCCCTCCCTCTTCATTGTGAATCATGACTTCCAGTTCCCTCCTAAATTCATGAATCTCTCCAGCTCTACTTCTCTGGAATCCATCACACAGGTTCTTCCAGGCCACAGCACACGTGTCAGTTATGTTGAAACAGTCCATGTCTTTTCCCCAGTGTTTATCCTCAGTTTCCAGGCGCTTCTCTGGTGGTCCCGTGGTTAATTGCACTTGTGGGGGCATGGGTTCAATCCCTAGCTGGGAAACTAAGATCCCACATGCCACACAGCCTGGCCAAAAAATAGGGGCAAAGAAGCATCATCAGTTTTTTCACATGAGAAAGCACTGGGTCGTCTTGGCATTCTTACTAGTCTCTGGTTGCATTTCAATGGTCTCCTACAAACTGAATGACAAAAATGTCCACAATATTCAAGAAGCTGCACATTTTCATCATGCCCCATTGTCCCCAGCAATGAAAGCACATGTTCAGGATGAGTCATCCCACTTCCTGCCAACAATAATTGGCAGCATTCTGCAGCTTCCTTTACACTTCTTAGTCTCAGCTATTACAATTTGAAATCTCAAATCATTCATGATTTTAGTAAAATCTGCAATTATTATAAGCAAATGCCTTGTTTCATATATTGACAGACAGAGGTGAAATAAACATATAAGCAACTTAGAAATTTAGCATTGGCAAGTCATAAGTATCTTAGCTTCATTTGTTTTTTAAGAAGCATCAGAGGGGCCTATGGCACTTTCAGATAACCTAATTTAAGATGGGGAATCACATTCTTTCCTGATATAATATTCTTCCAAAATTCAGCAATGTTGGCTACTTTATATAGAATTGTATTTAAGTTTTGATGAATGAGAAAGTGAAAACAGCAAATCCAAGGTCAAGGGGCATCAATGGGAGAACAAGACTGCACTGCATCAAAGGTGCCTAACCAGTGAACCCAAGTCTACCAACAGATCTTGAAATCTTTCTTGACAGATTCCTAAACTGTCACCACTACACTCTGTGCCTAACCAAGCTCCCCGTACATTACTTTCCAGGCCATTTTTCCTATGAGTTCCCGGATATTAAGCCTTCTGTCTCACCCAGCCTCTCAAGACCTTCATATCAGCATTACTCAAGGTCTACTCCACCTCACTCCATTCTCCATTCATAAAGAGATGGCAAGGAAATGGATATGAGCCACAAAATGTCTCAAGCTCCTTGTCCGAGGTCTTTTCATTTTTAATTTGCAAAGAAAGGCAGTATTAGTGGGAAGAAGAATGGATTTAGTGTCAGAAAACCCAAGATGAAGTCTAGTTCTGTTACTTTACAGTTCTGTGACTTTGGGAAAAGTCACTGAAATGAATTAATCTTGAATTAATCTTACAGAGTTTCACTTTCCTCATCTTTTACACTGGTTTGGCACATTGGTTTACTGCGAGGAACAAAATCCATTGAATGGACTTTTAATGCTCTATGAATGTAAAAGACCGTAACGCTGGATACCTCTAACACTGAGAGCAAAGCGGCACTAAAGGGCCTATTGGGCTTCAGTGACTTCTTTACAAAAGATAATCATGATAATCATGTCCTAGATCCATGTTCTCAAAACTTTTCCCTATAAATCTGTATTAGGAAAATGGAGAATGAACCACCAACTGGGCTAAATGAGAGAAATTTATTTGAAAATTTATGTCTACTTTTTAACCCATGTTTTATTTTAAGATAGTTTAAATTTCCAATCAAATAACCCTGATGCTTTGGGAAGATATTTACCACCTGTTCTTTCATGCCCTCTGGCATCCTTGAGTCATTGGTTGTAGCCCTCTGCCTTCCTCATCTGTATGTCCTGGGAAGTTCTCAGAGCTATAGTGTAGCCCTCTGTTTACTGGTCTTCCTCCTCCAGACAGGCACTTTGGTTTCTTTCTTGTATTATCCCTAGAGCCTAACCTAGTGCTTGCTGTATTGCAAACATGCTGTACACATTTGCTGAATTAATCAGTTAACTTCCTCTTTTCAAGAAAGTTTTTGAGTTGGTTAATAATTAATGTCCTAATTACTATTTGATTTCTGCTGATACAAATGAAAAAGGCGGGACTTACTCATGGTCCAGTGGTTAACAATCCACCTTCCAAGGCAGGGGATACAGGCTGGAGTCCTGGTCGGGGAACTAAGATCCCACATGCCATAACTAGAGAGCCCGCACTCTGCAATAACAACCCAGCACAACCCAAAATAAGGAAAGAAAACAGTCCAATGAAAACTCTGAAAATTAAATGGTTAGGCCTGAATCCTACGTCCAATGCTGGCTTTTAGCTCTTCCATCCAGCATCCCAGCCATCCTTTCCTGACTCTCAACAGCCCGCTGCGCAGTAGGGATGTTCAGTTCATCACTACTGGCTGGTCTTCACATACGAGCAACATTGGTAACTCATTCTGCCATTTGATTTCTATAACCCTCAAGTATAAATTTAAGAAACCTTTCTCCAGTCCTTGTTCCACATTCCACAATGACGGTTTCACACACACACACAAACACACACACAAGTTTCCCTTTGAAACCAATGAGTATACTGTGCCAGAAGATACCCTCGGGATGAGGCAGGAAGGCAGGGAGAGGAGAGAAAGAGAATCAGAGTCACCATCTGTTGACAGCGCTCATGGACAGAGCCAGTTTTGAAGGTTAATGACATGTCACGCATCCTCTAGCGTCTGGTAACAAGAATAGGCTGCTCTCCCAGAATTTGATAGAACAGTTGTTGCTCCGTGGAAGATGTAACATGTCAGCCAGCACTCCAGCAGAGTCCAGGAAGGCGATTCCTGCCAAAAGCTGGATGAAATTTAACAGCGGTCCAGGAAAAACAACTTTTACCAAAATTCAAAGGTGGAAGCGATAATTTTCCCTGAGGTCAGTAAAGAGGCTGTGAAACATTGACTTTCCAAAACGACCCTGCCTAATGGGTTGTATTTTTAAAGTGCTCTCGAATTTCATCAGCAACTCTTCAATATACATCTACTCCTTTCTCTACCTATTTTCAGAAGAATAGGGGTGTAACCCTCTAGTAAAAACAGTTCCAGGGGTTTACCAAAGATCCGCCCATGGTTTCTTTGGTTAGTTAAATTATTGGTGTTGCAGCTGATCCAGGGAAAATCTGGGTCTCAACTTCATTGACAGCCTACTGTTTAATGACTCACTTTGCTGTCTCATCAAGAATTCACCCAGTTGAAAGGGTGCACCTTTTCAAAACTTTCCCCACATCTCATCTTTTCTTGCTTTAATTTTCAAAGCCCTGCTGAGCAACCTTTGAAAATCCGGGCCCTTTACCACCTGGCACTTGAGGGATGTCTTCAGAGGGGGCAGCTCTGCTATTTTTGCTGTTAACCTAAGAACAAACTGTCTAGACCCAGCATGCAGTAGAGTGGATGGACCAAGAACAGAGCAGTGAAATTGGTGAGCTCCCAGCTCCTTCAGATCCTGTCTTTATAGTGTGACATCATTGTTCTGCTTGAAGTAAAATGTCTTTTTTAGCTCTGCCTAAGTTCAAAAATAAGTATAGAATACAAATTTAAAAATTAAATGATTGCTTGATTACTTGCCAGTTTGAACATATCCAACCCTCTCTTATTTAAGATCAGACAGACTGTAAGAAACAGCTCTTTGCAGGAAATCACCCTCAACAGAAAGCCCTTTTCCTTGTAACTTCAGCAAAACTATATTTCGTAACTAACTTTTAAACCAAACACCACCCGTATCTGTACTCATCTCTGGCCCAGGCACACCTTTCAAGTCTTTTTATCACACAAAACTTTGCCTAACTTGTTGATTCTTTCAGTAGATCAAAGAAGCAGAAATGAAAAATAAGTAGGAGATGACCAGGTCTCTTCCCTGGCTGCCCATTCAGTAATCTCCCAAACAAACTGTGTGAACAAGGTAACATCGAGAGGGAGACCACAGGAGCCTACACCCAGCGAGGGATTCAGACAACTCTGACCCTTCATCTCGATGATTCACTGAGATGACTTGTCTTCTTCCCTTTAAAACATTCATGGTCGAGCAGAATCAGGGGGTGGATTTGGGAGGGATGCCGACTCCACCATCCCCCCAGATTGCTGGCATTCTGATTAGAGGCAACTTTCCTTTCTATCAACGTGTGTGAATTTTGCAAGCAGTGTAAGTGAGCTGTGAGCAGTGGGACCCAACTTGATAACAATACCAACTAAAGTCTAGTGACATGAGGTGCTAAAATGATCACCTGCACAGAAGTCAGGAGGTCTGGGTTCATTTCAGGCTCTTCTTTGTGACTTTGTGTAAATCATTTAACCCCTCTGGATCTCAAATTCCTCAATCCTACAATTAAACTCAAGTGTGTTTTCAGCCACTGAAAATAGAAGGGAATTTGTCTAGATCAGCACTGTCCAATAGAAAACTTCAGCAAAGGAGGAAATGTTCCACATTTGTGCTATCCAGTATGGAAGCCACTGGCCATACTGAGCAGCACATTAAATGTGAGTACTATGACTAAGGAATGAATATTTAATTTTATCTAATTTTAATAATTTGCAGTTGAAAACAAATACATAGCTAGTGGTTGCTATATAGGTTCAATTATTTCTAAATTGCTTACTGAAAGTTTTGATGATTTCTAAACCTAAACCTGCTGCTGCTAAGTCGCTTCAGTCGTGTCCAACTCTGTGAGACCCCATAGATGGCAGCCCACCAGGCTCCCCCATCCCTGGGATTCTCCAGGCAAGAACACTGGAGCGGGTTGCCATTTCCTTCTCCAATGCATGAAAGTGAAAAGTGAAAGTGAAGTCGCTCAGTCATGTCCGACTCTTAGTGACCCCATAGACTGCAGCCTACCACGCTCCTCTGTTCATGTGATTTTCCAGGCAAGAGTATCGGAGTGGGGTGCCATTGCCTTCTCTGCTAAACCTACCTAATGGCCCACAATAAATCCTTATTATTTTGCCTACCCTGAAATTTACTTCACAAAGTATTTGGTATATATTAATAACGTTAATCTTTATCAGTGTAGCAATTAATCATCCTAATAAAAAATGGAATCCCTACATTCTACATGAGTAAGATAAAACACATGTGAAAGAATTTTATGAACTCTAAAATGCTATGAAAATATAAAGCATTATTAATAAAATATCATACCTAAATACACACCTTTGCCAAGTGCCATCTGTCCAGACCAATGGAAATTCCTTAATGGAGCCCTGTGATAGTCCTGAAAACACACTTTCTGAATACCTTCTTGCACTGATATTTAAACAACCAAATTGTAGATTCCTTTTCTTTACATCACATTCATCAAGGGTTTCAACCTGAATATTTCCATAACACATACAAGAACACGATGTCTGTTAATTATGTAATGTCTTACAACAGTTGAGTGAGTGCATTTCTTTCGCTTTTAGACTTTGCCTAACACCAGTGAAACTCATGCAACATTGACCAGGGGAAATCCAAACGGGCTGATTCACCACAGGCTCATACTCTCGCCTGTGCCTGCATTTGCCTCTTTTCACCTCTGCCCCTCGGCTTCCTCTCACTGAGCTTCAGACTGTCCTCTAGCCCTGCCCACGTGGCTTCCTGACTAATGTTCCTCTCGGAGTCCCAACACTCCCCATCTCTTCTCTATTCTGTCCTTGTTTCCCCACTTCTGGCACATTTTCTTAGTTCTCTACCCTCTGACCATCTGCTTTATGATGACCCTGAAATTTCCTCCTGGGTACTGGAGAATTCCATGGACAGAGGGGCCTGCGGGGCTGCAGTTCCTAGAGATGCAAAGAGTCAGACATGACTGAGTGACTAACACACACACACTGACTTCATGGGCAGCTTAAGCTGATACAACCTTGAGACCATGCCTCTGACCCTTCCTCAGCTCCCCAAGGTCCAGGATCCAGACCATGGATTTTGATTTGAAGGAAAGGCCTCTCTTACCAATTATTGAGGGACAAATCATTTCCCACTTTATCTTATTTTTAAGTGATTATGGAGTCTTCTACATAAAGTATACAGTTCATAGCTTGGAAAAGGTGATTTTAAAAAATAGCTTTATCATATGGATAAGTGACATGCAATAAATGACACATATTTGAAGTGTACAGTCTGTTAAATTTTGACATACGTATATACCCAAAAGCCATCGGTACAACCAAGACTGTAAGTATATCCAGTGTCCCAAAGTTCCCTATGCCCCTTCTCTTTTATCCTTCACCATCACCCTTACCTGCCGCTCTCACTTTTGCCCTAGATTCAGGCACTACTTGTCTGCTTCCTGTCACTATAGATTATTTTTAATTTTCTAGAATTTTAAATAAATTAAATCATACACCATGTACTCTTTTTTTCCCTAACTTCTTTCCTTTTTTATTAATGAGTAGTGTTTATTTTCGGAGAAGGCAATGGCACCCCACTCCAGTACTCTTGCCTGGAAAATCCCATGGACAGAGGAGCCTGGTGGGCTGCAGTCCATGGGGTCAACTAGAGTCAGACACGACTGAGCGACTTCACTTTCACTTTTCACTTTCATGCATTGGAGAAGGAAATGGCAACCCGCTCCAGTGTTCTTGCCTGGAGAAGCCCAGGGACGGGGGAGCCTGGTGGGCTGCCGTCTCTGGGGTTGCACAGAGTCGAACACGACTGAAGCGATTTAGCAGCAGCAGCAGCAGCAGCAGTGTTTATTTTAGGATATACCATAAAATGGATTAACTTATCATTCATTCATCTACTGACAGACATTTGAGTTGTTCTCAGTTTGGACTACAATAGATACAGCTTCCATGAACATTTAAGAACATCAGGCCTTTCTGTGAACATGTGACTTCATTTCTCTTGGGCAAATTCTGGGAGTAGAGTGACTGGATCACTCTTTTAAGAAATTGCCAATATTTAGCATACTCAGTCTTTTTAATTTTAGTTATTCTAAGAGGTGAGAGATGCATATTTTCCAGTTTTTTAAATCTGCCTCATAGTTGCTCTATCTCACTGATGCTTTATCTATTTTTTTTTATTCCTTTTTTTCTTTATCTTTCATTTTGAATTCTTTCTATTGTAATGTCTTCCAGTTCACTAATCTTTTGTTTTGCAGACTCTTAGTCTGAGTGAACTCCGGGAGTTGGTGATGGACAGGGAAGCCTGGCGTGCTGCGATTCATGGGGTCGCAAAGAGTCAGACACGACTGAGCGACTAAACTGAACTGAATTGATCCACTGCTAATTCCACTACAGTGTGTTTTTCATCTGAGACATTATAGTTTTCATCTCAGCAATTTCAAAAATAATTGGGTTTTTTATCTTCCAGGTCTCTACTTAACATCTTTCCTCTAGCTCTTGGACAATGAAACACAGTTATTAACTGTTTTAATGTCCTTACCTGCAAACTCTAATATCTAGGCTAATTCTGTTTTTGGTGTCCTCATTATGGGTCATTTCTTCCCGTTTCTCTGCATGCCTGGTAACTTCTTAATAGATGCCAGACATTTTGATGTATTGTGTGATGGGTATTTTTGCATTCTTATAAATATCTTTGAGTCCTGAGACACAGTTATATTACTTGGAAACAATCTGATACTTTCAAGGCCTATTTTTGAGATTTATTGGACAAGACTAGAGCAGCATTTAGTCTTAGGCTAATTATTCCCCATGACTGAGGCAAAATCTAAGTATTCTATCCAATGTGCCATGAATTATGTTTTTCCAACCTGGCTGACAGGAACAGGCACTATTCCCAATGTTTTGTGAACTCCTAGAAATCTCCTCCTAATCTTTCTGGACAGTTCTTTCCAAGCCAAAGAGTAGTTTTCTCATACACATGTACTCATCACTATTCTGCTTCAAACTTAAAGCTCAGCAGGCCCCTGAGCCTCTCTCCGTTGCAGTTCCTCCTCTCCAGAACTCTGCCCTGCAAACTCTGCCTTTATCTCTTCAGCCTATCAGCTCCATATCCTCAATTCACAGGGTCCACTGGCCCAATCTGTGTTCCCTTTCCTACACATCAACCTGAAAACTCATTCAGAGCAATAAGTTGGAGCAATTTTAGAGCTTATCGTGTTTGAGCCTCATGCTGCAGAGATCACTTTTCTGAATTTGCCTGGTCTCTAATGTCTTTATAATCGTGTTTCATATAGTTTGACTTTTATTTTTCCCTCATTGTTTCATGGTGAAGAGTAAATTTGGTCCCAGTCTCTCTATACTGGCCAGAAGAAGTCAATTATTTCTTTTTGAAAATTATTTACTTCTACCACATATCCTCAATATGAGGAGAAGAAATAAATAAATAATTTTATCCTTACAGGAAAGTTGACTAGTTAAGTGAAATCTATCCAGACAGTACAAAGCTTCAGTGGAAAAGTGGGAGAAACTGAGTGGCCTTCTACAATGTTTAGACTCAGAAGTGCAGAACTTTCTGGAATAGGATAACATAGGGAAAGTCAGGAAAAAAGATGCTTCTGAGCAAAGACTGGGATTGTGAGTTCTCTAGAGGATAAAAAGAGAGTGTGTACAGGAACGCACGTGGCATTCACTGAAACCCGCCCCCGCCCCCCTTCCTCCCCAGGCTCTAACTGCTGCTTCCTCCGGCACACTGAGCAGTCTGAACCGCTTCTGCCCTTGCTCCTGGTCTTCACTCTGGTCTCTAGCCAGTCTCATGCCTTTCCCCCATTTTCTTCCCAAGCCACGTCTCTTGTCTCTCACATCATTTGTCTTACTCAGTTAAAAAGGTGGGCAGGAGTTGGTCCAGAAAAGCTGCCCTCCACTATAGATCCAAAGGCCACAACCTTAAAAGAGAGGACAAGACTGTCCAGGACCTTTATCAGTTTAGACGGCTCAGTGTAACTGGTGATGACTTTCTGATTTTTTTTTTTTTCTTTTATTTATTTATTTTTTGGTCAAATGGATGTGAATTTCAGTCTTAACCTAAAAACATGTGCCTTCTGGGAGGGATAAATTAGGAGGCTGGTATTAACATACACACATTGCTATACATAAAATAGATAATCAGAAAGGACCTACTGTATAGGACAGGGAACTCAGTATTCTGTAATCACCTACATGGGAAAAGAATCTGAAAAAGGATTGATATATGTATATGTATAACTAACTCACTGTACTGTATACCTGAAATTAACACAACATAAACCAAATATATTCTAACATAAAAATTTTTAAGGACTATAAAAAATTCAAACCTGTGCCTTCTGAGTACCCACATTTAGATAAGGGTAAGACTGAAATACAGGTAATACCTTACCTCTTTTAGGTAGAAAAATGAGGTTTTAAATAGTGTCTTTCAACTGACTGACTTCAATATTCAGTCTACTCTGACAGCACGTCTTTTGATCACAGCAGTGTAAAATTTACAGAGAATAGAAGTAGAGTAAAACTCAGAAGAAACACAAGACATTCCTGAATTAATGGAAAGATGCCATAGGTCAGATCACATTCTCAAAACATGGCTACATGAATTAACAGGCCATTATAAAAAGACTAACAACAACAAACATTAGTTCTGATTCCAATACCAAAACTATAAAAGAATGACACCTTTCATCACAAAAGGATCCAATTGAAAAGTGCAGAGGATTTTCTCCTCTTGGAGTCATCACAAATTTATTTCTGCATGGGACTATGCAGCATAGAAAGAAATGGCTGAAAATTCAGTTCAAAAAGATACTTGGTATCACACAGAATTTTTAAACCTTGATTTAAAGCTGGTTTCATTTAAACTGATTTATCTATGTAGACAGAAACAATATTGTAAGATATGTAGATAGATGGATTATAGGTGGATGTAGAGACACATAGATATCTGCAATATATCATTATTTTCACATTATTTTTTTCTTTGCATTGAACAGCACACTGGGAGAGTAGGACAGATCATGGCTCAAGCAGAGTTTTAACAACAGTAACAAGAGATAGGCTAATGTCTGATTTAGAGACGCATCTCCCTAAGCATGGTCTGAGAAGTAGCGACATCATAAGCATATGGGGCACTTGTGCAAATACCCAGGCCCCTCCCAGACATAGCACATCAGAATCTCCAAGAGAGTAGCCTGGATTCTGCATTTTAACAGACTTCCCTAGTGTCCTTACTTCACATTAAGACTTACTCCAGGTTGCAAGCATAGACTCTAGAGCCAGACTTCCTGGGTTCAAAATTCAACTCTAGTGAATAGATAGATCATTCCACCTCAGTTTCCTCCTCTGCAAACTGGAGGTGATGGTATTAATGGTACCTACCTCATAGGATTAGAAAATAACTAGATGAGTTAACACAGAAAGTCCTCAGAATTGCACTGGGCACCATATAAGTGCTAGCTGTGCAAATACAACAGGCATGACTTAGCCAACCAGGCTCCAAATTACTACATCCAATAAGTACAGGAATTCAATGGGAACACAATATCAGCAATAAGTTACGGGGAGTGAAAACACAAGTGGGACCCTTTGCATTCCCTTTAGCATACCATCTGGGGGTCCTCTGTGGTGTCGCATTTCGCTTTGATTGGCAAAAGACACCCTGTTGTGAAGCTGTCTCTTGCTGCCCTGGAAGATATGGCCTCAGGAGAAAGTTATTAGTCGCTCAGTCATGTCCAACTCTTTGCGACCCCATGGACTGTAGCCCACCAGTATCCTCTGTCCATGAAATTCTCCAGACAAGAATACTGTCTTGTCTGGAGTATTCCACAACTCCACAGGGTAGCCATTTCCTTCTCCAGGGGATCTTCCCAACACAGGGATTAAACCTGGGTCTCTGGCATTGCAGGCAGATTCTTTAGCATCTGAGCCACCAGCCCTGCATCTAGAAGATATGGCAGTGCCAAGTAATTCCCCTTCCATAACCAGAACTTCAGTGCTCTCCTGAAAGTTCTACTGAATCCTGGGGCATTGCCCTCCCCAAATAAACACCATATGCCTCTGATGCAAAAATGATTCTTCATTCATCTCTCGTCCAGAGGCCTCGGCTAACCCGGAGGTGTCCTGATTGCCTAACCACCCTCTGGATCTCATGTGACTCAGGAGTTTCGACCTCACTCTTACTGGCAGGAATTCATGCTGGGTTGGCTCCATAATTTGAATTTTAGTGTATGTGCTGCTGAAGTGAGCACAACTCCACAGTTTCTAGCAAAGACTAACTCTTCAGAAAAATTAGTGGAGGAGATTCTCAATAAATGGGATTCAGAAACTGTTCTTATAAGTCCTTGAGTCAGACAAGATGGACAGCTGAATATAATAAGCCACTGAATGACGTCCCATCTGTGACTCTACAATTTCTCATCCAGCACAGGCAGGATGTGACACGTGGGACAATGAGAAGTCTGCCAAGGTGTGTGCCAAGTCTCTTCTGAACCAGTTTCAAGTGATCAGCCTCCTCCAGCCTCTGCTTTTCCATCCAACCTGACCTCCTGGTCCATAACTTCCATGTCTCTCTAGCTCCCTCATCCCTCTCTAAATTCAGTCCCATTCTTAATCGATATAAATATCCACATCATAAAGCCCAACTTCCTTAACTCTACCCCAATCTTCATGCTCTCCCCCTCTCTCCCTCTCTCTGCCCCAAACATACTGAACTGCTTGCAGGTTCCCAAATATGCCTCTGTCCCTCTCCGTACATCTTTCCGTATGCTGTGTCTTTTCCCTAGGACATCTTTCTCTCCACCTTGGCCCCACCCATTACTTGACTCATGCCAACTCATTTTCTCAGAATTCACCTAAGGCATCACCTCCTCCAATGTCTTACCTAATCCAGTCCCTCCCAATTACACATCAGTCAGGCCCTTTTCCGGATAAGGCAATGGCACCCCACTCCAGTACTCTTGCCTGGAAAATCCCATGGATGGAGGAGCCTGGAAGGCTGTAGTCCATGGGGTTGCTGAGGGTTGGACACAACCGAGCGACTTCACTTTCACTTTTCACTTTTCATTTTTGTGCATTGGAGAAGGAAATGGCAACCCACTCCAGTGTTCTTGCCTGGAGAATCCCAGGGATGGGGGAGCCTGGTGGGCTGCCATCTATGGGGTCACACAGAGTCGGACACGACTGAAGTGACTTAGCAGCAGGCCCTTTTCACACTGTAAGTCCCAGGTATTCATTGTCTTTTCTTCTGAACTCTAAATCCTTAAGGAACCATGTTTTGTTCATTCTTGTACCACCAGCCCATAGCTGAGGGGTTTACACTGGTGCTCAATAGGTACTCAATACTTATTAGAGATGAGTATGTGGGGTGGTGACCATGTATTTGAGACCACCATGGCTGGGTAGTTCCATGGAAAGAACACATACTTTGGCCCCAGATACACCCAGGCTTAAATCACAGGTCGATCACTTGCTGTCCATTATGTTGGTCAACAAATTACTAAACTTATTTAAATCCAAGTGGTACATCTGCAAGTGAGAATGATAATCCTTACCCTTCAGATACATTTTAAAAATATTAAATTAGATAATATATTCCAATCATTTACCCAGTGTCTGATAATAAGGTAGTTTTTAGTATTATCATGTTAATGATGAGAATCAGAATTTACTCCTCTATAAATCAGATCAAAATCAGTCATAACTCATAGACAATGTGTTGCAAGTACCTGAAAGAGACTGAAGGCTCACACAAGTATCTGAGAATGGCTGCACACACCTGAGGGAGACTCTCGGGATACTAGTTCCAACAAATCAAAGTCTCTTCAATAGCCCAATTAATTTCAAGTCATTTGGTTCAGCTTTCAGTCAGTGTCACTATGGAAGAAATTCTCAGACGTGCTGACAGTAGCATGGCCAATGTAACATGATAATGCTAATTAATTACTATCCCTGATGTGGTTGGTGTTTAGTCATTAAGTTGTGTCCAATTCTTTGCTACCCCATGAACCACAGCCTGCCAGGCTACTCTTTCCACGGGATTTTCCAGGTAAGAATACTAAGTGGGTTGCCATTTCCTTCTCCAGGGGATCTTCCTGACCCAGGGTTCAAATTCATGTCTTCCGTACTGGCAGGTGGATTCTTTACCACTGAGCAATGGGAAGCCCATTACTAACTAAACGTGATGATAAATGCTACATATGTCTTTTTTTCCCCCTTTTACTTAATCCTTAAAAGTGATAAGGCACTCACTGTTGCCCTTATTTGACAGTTGAGACTTCCCAAGGTCACACAGTGACTGAGTAGGACACTGCCTCCAAGATTTCAGAGGCAGAGTCACTTTGCTACACTTTTTGGTGTGATAACTCATGTTGATGGCATGGGGCTAACTTGAAAATTTGTCACCGGAAAGATCGTCTACCCCTAATTTGGTTAATTTTGTGATTTGAATAGTCTTCAGCAGTGGATCAGAGAGGCTTTTGACTTCAAACTTTCCACTGGAGCTGGCATTACCATGGTCTGGGACATGCTATGGATCATAGTTCAAAACAACAAGGTTTTAGTTGCTGCTTTTTCAGGCGTGAAGTCATAGACTAGAGACTCTAAAAAGGCAGGGCAGGCATTGTAATGAAGATGCAGGTTTCGGTGCTGGTGAAGGAACTTCGATTCCCATCATGGCAGGGCATGGCTATGTCAACTGGGGGTTATTTCCACTGTGTAGCTAACCTGATTCTTTGAGCAAAAGCAGTTGGTTTTTCTGTGCCCAGTGCCATAATTCCAACCTCATAATTCTCTAGTAGGAAAGTAGCTTATTCTTAATCCATTAGTTCTATAATTCATCAGTTTTTTAATTAATTCATTCATTTATTTAAAATTAATTCAGAATGCAATTCATCAAGCACTTGCCATCTAATGGCACAGGGGCAGGCATTACGCTACAGGGGCAAGAATAGATTTTTCAAGTCAGGTAAACATGGCTTTGTATCCTGCTTTGTAATTTACTAGATAATAACCCACACTGGTATAAATGGATATTAAGGGCTTGAGTTTTGGAGTCAGACAGAACTGGCTTTAAAATTCAGCTCTCCCCACTTATTAGATCTATGACTTTGGACAAGATTCTCTAAGCTTTAGCTTCTCCACCTATAAAATGGAAAGAATAACACCTACCTTATAGAATTCTTGTGGAGAGTTAAAATGAAAATGAATATAAGGCACCCAGTATAGTCCCTGACAGAAGGTAGATGCTCAATAGATTTACTTCTCTTCCCTCTCGCACTAGGTTCCAAGCACTGTAGAAATAGATACATTTGAAATTTATAACTTCCATAGAAAAAGAGAATAAAGGGAAATGAAGCTAACATACTGAATATCTACTTTGTTCTAGGCATTTCCATGTGTTGATACCACTAAGTTTAAATAAATGCATACCTACATTTATTCACTCATTCATTCATTTATTCACTCAATAAATATTTCTTTAGCACCTGCTGTATTCTAGGCACTTGCCTAGGCCCTGAGTGAATGAATGAATAAAATGGACTAAGTCCTGGTTGAGCTTACATTCTAGAGCCCCATATCCTTTGTGCCACACCTTGCTGCATAAATAGCTTTGGAAATTAAAAATATAAAGAGAATATTATGTCCAACTTAGAAATCAAGGAAGTTTCATGTAGAAGGGAAAAGCCTACCTACCCTAGACCTCAAAGGACCACAGGGTTCAGAGATGTATGATGAGAAGAGGGGTGGGTGGAACCAAGTACACAGTCGCTTAGAGGCAAGAAAGGACAGGACCTGGGAGGAGGCGGGGAGGTTGACCTGATCATCAGGTGGGGTGGGTGAAAGTGAGTAACAGGAAAGCTTTCAGAAGCATATATGGAAATCGGAGAGCGGTTCATACTGAAAAGCAGACTGAAGAGTCAAAATTTCACTTGTAGAACGCTAGAGTAATTTATTGAACAAGGAGGTAGCTATAATATGATTAAGGAGTTGCTTCACATGTTTTAATTGGACAACAGTGTATAAAATAGATTAAGAGAGGCAGGGAGACACTGGAGACAGTCTTAGGAGGTTGTTGATCAAACATTACTGGGTATGCTTGGAGATTTCAGTTGTTGTGTTTTGGCCAATGGCAAAACAGATCATCAGAAAATTCAGATAGATTCTTTTTCATCAGCGTTTACAAAGGTAAAACTGGAGTTTTTTTTAAAAAAGCTAGGAAAGAAAATCTGTTCAGCTGAGAAAGCACTACATGCTGTCATGGAAGGGACCAATTCCTTTGATGTATGAAAGATACTCAGTCATGTCTGACTCTTTGCAACCCCATGGACTGTAGCCTACCAGGCTCCTCCATCTGTGGGATTCTCCAGGCAAGAGTACTGCAGTGGGTTGCTATTTCTTTCTCTAGGGGATCTTCCCAACCCAGAGATTGAAGCCGGGTCTCCTGCATTGCAGGCAGACGCTTTACCCTCTGAGCCACCAGAGAACTCTGGGGGTTGGTGATGGACAGGGAGGCCTGGCATGCTGCAGTCCATAGGGTCGCAAAGAGTCAGACATGACTGAGCAACTAAACTGATGAAAGATACTTGGTGTCTTCAGTAGAAGAGCAAACTAAATTAAACATAAGGAAGGGTGCATATATGCACAGTCGCTCAGTCATGTCTGACCCTTTGTGACCCCATGGACTGTAGCCCACCAGGCTCCTCTGTCCATGGGATTCTTCAGGCAAGAATACTGGAGTGGATAGCCATGCCCATCTCCAAGGTATCTTTCTGATTCAGAGATTGAAACTGTGTCTCCTGCGTCTCCTACATTGGCAGGTGGATTCTTTACCCACCGAGCCATCTGGGAAGCCCAGGTGGGGTAAAACCTGAGACAACAGGCCTCACGGCAGAAGTTTTACACTAAGTTGATTCCTCAGTTCAGTTCAGTTCAGTCGCTCAGTCGTGTCCGACTCTTTGCGACCCCATGAATCGCAGCACGCCAGGCCTCCCTGTCCATCACCAACTCCCAGAGTTCACTCAGACTCACATCCATCGAGTCAGTGGTGCCATCCAGTCATCTCATCCTCTGTCATTCCCTTCTCCCCCTGCCCCCAATCCCTAGCCCAGAGCTTTAAAATGTCTGCAAGCAAATTCTGATTCCTCAATGGCTTTCTGTAATAAAATTCCTATCATAAAGTAAGAATTAAGTTAAACATTTATGTGAGAACACTTGCAAAGTGACAGATACTTCCAGCCCATTTTTGGCCATTACAGGAAAAAAAAAAAAATGCGTTCAGTGCAGTTGATGTTCTTCCTGGTCAGGAGTGCTACTGGCCCAGGTTGCTGTCAGCTGACAGACAGCAATCCATTTGCAGGTCAGCAGATGTCACACAGCATTCTGCCTTCAAAACATTACCCACTTTGCTACCTGGGTTTTCGCAAAATCGAACTCAGACTACTCCGGATTGAGATTATTATCTTCCCTTCTCCCAACTCCTTCCAATTCCATCCTTTCTTCCCCCAGCCTTCTATTTATTCAACAAAAACTGCTCTAACACTACTCTGTACTGGGATCTCTGCTGCAGGCACCACTAAGCAACAAAACCTTGGAGTCACCTTTAACTCCTCCCTCTCTCCCAGCTCTCACACTTCCCAGCAACAAAGGCCTCTGAGCCAACCTCCCCCAAAGACTCCTAACTGATGTTCATCACTCTCCCTGCACCTGCGCTCTCCTCTAAGCTCTCTTCCAGGGATGGATCCAACCTGGAATCTTTGAAAGCCTTGCCACTCAAGGTGTGGTCCACAGATCAAACCTGGCTGCCAAAGTTATCACCTGGGAGCTGGTTAGAAACGCAGACTCTAACAACAGAATCTGCATTTTAACAGAATCCCCAGATGATTCATATGCGCGTTGGAATTCCAGACCCACTAGCTGAACACATAGATCTGATCCTGTCATCCCAGTTGACATTCTATTATCAGGACCAACAAATTAGAGCCCTCAGGCCTCATCCGGCTCACCACCTGTTTTTGTATGGTTTGTGAAGTAAGGATGGTTTTTACATTTCTAAATGATTGAGAAAGAAAATAAAGAAGGATATTTCACAACACAGAAAAATTGTACAAAATTCAAATTTCAGGGTCCCTAAATCCAGTTTTACTGGGACACACTTTGCCCATTCATTTACATATTGTCTACAGCTGCTTTTGCAGTAGGATAGCACAGTTGAGTAGCTACAACAGAGACCATTATAGCCAACAAATCCTAAAATATTTACTTTTGGGCCCTTTACAGGGAAAGTTGGTTGAGCCTTGTTCTAAGGAGAAAAACACATGGTTAAAAAAGAAGAAGAAAAAGATCTGCAAGTTATGAGGTAAGAAGGAAAAAAGAAAGGCCTGAACAAATGCTTTCTCTCCTGCCTGCCCATAACAGGTGTCAAGGCTGCTTTACCATCCCATATGTCATGCTATTGATATAGTCTTTAAAGAATGGAGAAAGATTCCACTATTTTCCTTCCATTTCATGGCTGCTGATTTCCTTCCTTAGAAAGACAGAGGGTAGGTTTTAAACAAGATGAGAGAAAATTATCTTGGGGGTTCAGACATGAAGTGGGGCTCATGAGGGACTTGAGTGGACTGTCCCCACTTAGGTTCTTATCCCTAAGGCCAAAAAAAAAGACATCTCCTGGCTCTGGAGAGCTACACGAATCACCATCACCACAGAAGCTTAGTACTCTGCTGTGGACAAGAACTCTTCCACTGGAAGGAATGTCTGAAAATTCCAAAATTCAGTGTTTTAAATGTAAACAACAGCCCACCTGCAGGCCGTCCCCTAGCCACATTCTCTGATGTTATGGCCCTCAGTTCAGTTCAGTTCAGTCGCTCAGTCATATCCAACTCCTTGCGACCCCGTGAATTGCAGCACGCCAGGCCTCCCTGTCCATCACCAACTCCTGGAGTTCACCCAAACTCATGTCCATCGATTTATGTCCCTAGGAGACATTAAAAAAGATCAGTTCAGATTTCATTCATTTGCCAAATGCAGACCCTTTTGGAGTAACACTGTCAGAGCTATTTCTAGTGGCTTGCTCTTTGCTTAATTGATACATTCCGCCAGAGTCACTTTATACCACTGACAAGCAGGTGTAAGAAAATAGTCGGAATTCCAGTTCCATTCCAGAATGAGAAAGAAGGGGAAGTTCATGGATTAGGAACCTTCCAGAGAAGTTGTCACAGAAGCACCGAAGAGCTTAAAGCCAGAAAGCAGTCGCCTTTTCATTCTTCTTCCCCCATCCTTATCTTAACATTTTCTGGAACAGCTAACAAAATGATTTTGCACGCACCCAATAGCAAATTATGCTACCAGTTGACAGCTGAGTCAAGTACTTGAGTAGACGCCTGGGCTGAAAGAGTGAATCAAATATGGCTCCTCTCCTGGAGAAGTTGACTGACTTGTAGAAAAGTCAGAGGCAGACAACACAGTATCTAAAGCGTTACAGTGCAGAGCGAGCAAAGGAACCATGTGAGCCAGAGGGACACTGAGCTCAGGCTGATGGGGTCAGAAAGGTTTCCCAGAAACAGCATTTGAGCTGAGCTCTGAATCTGCCAGATAAAGGGCCCAAGTGTGAAAGTGAAAGTCACTCAGTCCATGGAATTCTCCAGGCCAGAATACTGGAGTGGGTAGCCTTTCCCTTCTCCAGGGGATCTTCCCAACCCAGGGATTGAACCCGGTTCTCCTGCATTGCAGGCAGATTCTTTACCAGCTAAGCCATAGGGGAAGCCACAGAGGGCCCAAGGCCAGGATTAAAAAGCGTATTCAATTTCTGTGCTTGTGATGGGTCTGTTAAGATTTTCTATTTCTTCCTGGTTCAGTTTTGGAAAGTTGTATTTTCTAAGAATTTGTCCATTTCTTCCAAGTTGTCCATTTTATTGGCATATAGTTGCTGATAATAGTCTCTTATGATCTTTTGTATTCCTGTGTTGTCTGTTGTGATTTCTCCATTTTCATCTTTAATTCTATGGATTTGATTTTTCTCCCTTTGTTTCTTGATGAGTCTGGCTAATTGTTTGTCAATTTTATTTATCTTCTCAAAGAACCAGCTTTTGGCTTTCAAGGCACAAAGATATCAAAGATGAGGTAGTTTAATCCATTTGAACTGCTCAAGGGGAGGGGTAAGAGAATAAAGGAGAAAAGCCAGAGTCAGGTAAAGAATGGTGTGTTTGCTATTCCAGAAAGTTCAGACTTCGTAATGAAGACAAAGGGGATGTATGGTAGTGTTGCCGGTGGGGCGACATGATGACAGCTGTAAGTTAGAAAGCAAATTAGCACTGAAGGAGGGAAGGCTAGAGGCAGGGAGAACTGTGAGAACGCTGCAGGGAAGAAATGATGGTGACTATGAGGCAGGAGAAGATGGGCCCCTCCCACCGCCACCCAGGGTAAAGCAATTGGACATTCATTCCTCTGGACTGAAACTCCAAGGCAAGAATAGCAGGACAATTAAGGAAGAAGGCTGGGCTCTGCCCAGACCATATATTTCTTATTCCTGAAGTCAGAAGACCTCCCTGACCACACATGAGCTGGAAAGGCTCCTTGGAGGGCAAAAGGGGGTCATGTCAAGGGATGTTCCCTACCCACACACCTCTTCAGTAAAATCCATTTTGGCTAAGAGATGCATGCACACACATGGAAAGATCCCGAGAGCTATCAAATGTGGACTGTGAACCAAGCAAATCAAATGATTGGCTAAAGGAAAATCCATTAGAAACAGCCCATAAAAGTAATTCAAACTTCCATGAGGGTGCAACTCAGGGACTCTGAGTCTGCCTGGGTGTCTATCCACACATTCTGTACTTTTTTTCCTCTTAATAAATACTTTACTTGTTTCACTACTTTCCACCTTTGTAGGAATTCTTTTCTGCAAAGGCGAAGGACCAGGGCCCTGGTCACTGTCCACTGGTCTAGTGGCTAGGATATGGTGCTTTCACCGCTGTGACCTCGGCCCATTCTCCGGCTGGGAGCCCAAGCCCTGCTCCAAGCCACTGCAGGCCAAGGGAGGTCACCCGAAATCAACTAGAACCATGGGGAAGACAATGGAGATGGAAAAGAACACACCCCAGGCTACACCATAAGGCCATGCAGGTTATGCCCTGCACAAAACATTCTTCCAAGAGGTAAGTGGTTGCTAAAAATCACACTGTGGTCTGCTGGCCAAGTATTGTGGGACAGCCTTGGGGAGGAAACGGATCCTTTTTTTTACTTATAAGCCAGACATTTTGTTAACAAAGGTACCATTTTGTTAGTCTCACAATGTCATCATATGTATAGGCAATGTTGAAGACCCCATCCAAGACGAACATATTCTAGAGAATTTTAGGGAAGAAAACAGCTGATCAGCTACAGGAATTAGACATAGAGAGTCAGAGGGGTCACTCCCAAGTTCAGCCTGAACACCTTGTCATTCGCTAAGGCAGGAAGTACTTTTTCAGTCCTAGCCCATCTCCACTTTGCCTATTCAACCCAACTCCTTTTGTGCAACCAGAAATTTCATACACACATTCAAATAAATCTGTTCAAATAAAAAAGAAATACATTTTATTTGTATTTGCTGTTTTTCACCTCTGATTCTTTATCTTTTTCTGCTTGTATTTACACCACATCTGAAATAATATGGCATAACAGGAAGAAAGTGTATTTTATCATGGGACAAACCATAAATCTCAGTTCTGCCAACAGTTATAAGACCCTTCACTCTTCTGAGCCTCAGTTTATTCATTTGTCAAATGGAGATAATGCTTATTTGTAGGATTGCTACACAAGCCAGTGAACATAAGCCACCTCACCTAGCATCTAACACATACAAGCAAACACTCAATACTTCCAGCTACTGTTGGTGTTACTTACTGATCAGATGTTCTGTCACTTCCTTCCTTCTCCACTCCCATTTTCTGTTTCTATGTCAAGCTCTCTAGTCCTGTCAGACCTTCCTTTTATACAGTCAACCTTAAGACACCAGTAAACAGCTTGCAGAAGTGCTTGTCTAGTGGTCAAACTTTCCCACCTAAACAACTTCTCAAACGTGCAAGTTCACCTCGTAGATTGCCACTGAAAATTCTAAAAACAGATTAAAAATACAACTCCTGAAAAATAACAGAGTTCCAGTGGTGAGGATTAATAACGTATAGGCTCATTTGGGAATTCTTCCTGGAATTTATCAGAAAATGAATAAAAGTGATCGAAGAATAATCCAGATCTTTTTAGGCTATGTAGCTTAGACAACTTTTTAGAAGCAGTGATAACTTACATAGTCTAATTTTGAGCATGTTAAATTTATACTATGTGAACGATACTATGTTAGATGATTTAGGGACATCTTAAGGAAAAGGAAAGCATCTCTCCTCTCGGGAAATGGGACTTTGCTTTCTATTTCCAGTTAGGGAAACTGAAAAGTTGAATTCTATTTCAATAAAACATTTAGGTAGGAAGCAAGATCTTAACCAAGAATTTTTAGTTAATCTTCAGCAGCCAGTGCATAAAAAGATGTTACTGGAAAAACTTTCAGATTTGTTTATCCTTAAATAATGTGGTCCAGTTTCATTCTGAGAAAAAGAAAATAAATTCCACTGCGGGGTGGGGGGAAAGGTTTGCATGACTGGCTGAGTCATACTGTGTAGATTTTTTCCAGTAAGCTACATTATACTGGATGCTGTTCAAAAGGGAAAATGTCAAACACACTGGGGTTCAGTCTGGCATGTGGGTGGGTTTACTCAAGCACAGAAATCAAATATAGGCATTGGAGCCAATACTTTAGAAAACAACAGAATGGCTTATAAATCAGAGCTGGAATTTCCAGAAATTCTCTTTCAGCTGAATCCTACAAATGTAATATAAATGAGAAATACACAAGTGTGTATTCTAATGGCATTTATTGTAATTCTTTCTTAGAAGCCTAATGTAGAAAAAAATTTAGACATTAAAAAATTCAGCCTTCCTCCCATACAATAACTCCTATGAGACATATCTCTGAAAAGTTTTCATACCTCTGCTTAGAATCTTCTGGTAGTGGAGCGCTCCCTGCCTTGTAGCCCCTCTTCCTTGGTCAGACGATGCAATGCAGAGGAAAGACACTGGAATGATGAAAGTCAAGGTGATAACAGTAGTTACATATGGATGGTGACATTATGGGGTTTGTTGCTGCTATTCTTCTGCTTCTCTGTATTTTCTAACTTTACTATAATGAGTTTGCATTTCCATATTGCAAAATTATAAAGAATTCAAATACTAACTAAAAGATTGTTCCAATCCCTTAAAAATCAAGCCAGAGTAAGATTAATTGGCTGCAAATTAAGCACTGAAATGCCCAACGCTTCAAAAATCCGTGACTAGGGATTATCAGTTTCAACCACACCATTATGTCAACCAAAGTGCTATTGATCAAATTGTTTTCAGCTCAGTTGAAAGTATTAGTTGCTCAGTCATGTCCGACTCTTTGCAGTCCCATGGAATTCTCCAGGCAAGAATACTGGAGTGGGTTTCCATTCCCTTCTCTAGGGAATCTTCCCAACCCAGGGACTGAACTTGGACCTTCTGCATTGCAGGCAGGTTCTTTACCATCTGAGCCACCAGGGAAGCCCATATTGCTCTTGGTTAAATTTTATCTTTAATCTTCCCAGGTGGTGCTAGTGGTAAAGAACCTGCCTGCCAATGCAGGAGACACAAGAGATACCGGTTCGTTCCCTGGGTAGGGAAGATCCCCTGGAGGAGGGCATGGCAACCCACTCTGGTATTCTTGTTTGGAGAATCCCATGGACTGAGGAGCCTGGTGAGCTATACAGTCCCTGGGGTCACACAGAGTTGGACATGACTCAGGCAATTTAGCATGCAAGCACAGAAATCTGAATACAATTTTACTGTAGAACTTTACATTTGTCTTTGGTAAGTTTGATCATATGGCCTTGGTTTCTTTCTGCTATGAGGTCTGGAGCATTTAAGATGTTGTAGGAGATATGAGATTCCTGAATGGGAAAGATCATGTTGTCGAGGGAAAGATCATGTTCTCCTCATTACTGTTTCCACACCCACGCCTTGCAAGTCCTTCAGCTTCCCATCCTGTTCCCAGTAAATTATTACCCAATTCCTAACAAATAATATACTTTAAAAGAAATCATAGGCATTCAACATCTACTATGTGTCTAGTGCTTTCACAGAGATTCTTCCATTTACTCCTCAAAATAATCCTGATGGTGCACGCATGCTAAGTTGCCTTAGTCTTGTCCAACTCTTGGTGACCCCATGGACTGTAGCCCACCAGGCTCCTCTGTCCATGGGATTCTCCAGGCAAGATAATGAAGGTGGTTGCCATGCCCTCCTCCAGGGGATGTTCCTGACCCAGGGACTGAACTGGCATCTCTTGTGTCTCCTGCACTTGCAGGCGGGTTCTTCACCACTAGCACCACCTGGGGAGATTTGACCTTGTTGGTAGGTACCACTATCTTCATTTTTAAAGTGAGAAAAGATCTTAGATGAAAGTAACTTTCCTTAGGTCACAGAGTTACTCACTGACAAGGGTAAGATTAGATCCTACATCTGAGTGGCTTTCATACAAGTGCTGCCTCTGGGTATTTATCAGCCTTGGCTGCCTGTCCTTATCCTTGCCTCTCTGGTCTCAGTAGATGCTGTCACTTATTCTCTGATTTACAACACTGACCTGGATGCTCAGACTTTTGTCCTTTGTACCATTCACACTAATGCTGGAGGCAGTGCTTTCCACTTGTCTAGAATTTGAATCTCCAACATATGAGCATTATCTTAAAGATCTGTAAGAGATCACAGTTGTTCATTTGTGTCTTTTGCTAACTTTAAAACTTATGAAATACCAAAACAGATTTTTTTTCAGTCTTATATTTTTTCATAAAGATAATCTGAGTACTATATATTAGAAAACAATTCTTCCTCTTGTGCATGGACCTATTTTAATGCATTTTGTCAGATACCTTGCTGAAATCAAGACCAACTGCATTCTCCTGCTCTATAACTTTAGTAACTCTCAATAACTAAACAGAAAATCCAACTTATACTGAACTGTACCAGCTCATGAATCTAAACAGTTCAAAGACAGAACTGAGTTGATGCAGACTTTACTCAAGTAAGGTCACCAAAACCTGGTCTCTCCATTTTTTGGTTTAGTGAAGTTTTTGGTTTCAATCTCAGTCTTCACCAGAAAAGGCAATAGCAACCCACTCCAGTGTTCTTGCCTGGAGAATCCCAGGGATGGCAGAGCCTGGTGGGCTGCCATCTATGGGGTCACACAGAGTCGGACACGCCTGAAGCAACTTAGCAGCAGCAGCAGCTCAGTCTTCACATGGTACAAAATAATTGCCAGCATTTCCAAACCTACATTCTTCCATATCTACTGCATACAAATCACTACCACTCTTTTAGGAATTACAGGAAGCACATATATAAGGAAAAGAGAGCCCTTGACTATACAAAGACAGCATAATCTAATCAAATATGTGCTTTACTCACGCCAGTATTCTGGCCTAGAGAATTCCACAGACTGTATAGTACATGGGGTCACAGAGTCGGACACACCAAACAACTTTCACTTTCACTTAGTATAATACTGAGTCTGGACTGAATTTAGAGCTTGTCCTTGAGTAAGTCCTTCAAACTCGGTTTCCTTAATTACAAGATGAAGTTTCTATGTAGTTCCTGAAATTGATGAAATCTGAACATTTAAATGAGATGATGTAAATATTGGGTTGGCCAAAAAGCTCGTTCCGGTTTTTCCATAAGGTGTTATGGAAAGACCTGAAAGAACTTTTTGGCCAACCCAACAAAAGGCTGAGCATAATACCAGGAACACCGGAGGTGAACAGCATCTTGGCAAAGACAAGTATACAAACAGTGACAATATTAGTAGAGATACACAGTCTACAATATCAAGATAAACTAGGAGTCAGAGGCTCATATTTGGTTGGGATTATGGTGCTAGAAGGCAATGGCACTCCACTCCAGTACTCTTGCCTGGAAAATCCCATGGATGGAGGAGCCTGGAAGGCTGCAGTCCATGGGGTCGCTGAGGGTCGGACACGACTGAGCGACTTCACTTTCACTTTTCACTTTCATGCATTGGAGAAGGAAATGGCAACCCACTCCAGTGTTCTTGCCTGGAGAATCCCAGGGATGGGGAGCCTGGTGGGCTGCCGTCTAGGGGGTCGCACAGAGTCGGACACGACTGAAGTGACTTAGCAGCAGCAGCAGCAGCATGGTGCTAGAAGGCAGTTCATAATGAGATAGTATCAGAGAGTGAGTGAGAGTAAGAGTGAAGTCGCTCAGTTGTGTCCGACTCTTTGTGACCCCGTGGACTGTAGCGTACCAGGCGTCTCCGTCCGTGGGATTCTCCAGGCAAGAATACTGGAGTGGGTTACCATCTCCTTCTCCAGGGGATCTTCCTGATCCAGGGAACGAACCCAGGTCTCCTGCATTGAAGGCAGACGCTTTAACCTCTGAGCCACCAGGGAAGCGTAAAGTAGCATGCTAGCATATAAAGTAGTATGCTAATACAGTTAAAAGACAATGCAGTAGAACGTCTTATTTAAACTTTTGATAACAGAACAACACAGAAGTGGAAATCTCTGTGAAATCTTTTTTCTCTTTTTGGTAACAAAACATTAATACCTTATACTAGTGTGATACGATAAGGTTTAAAGAATAAAATACAGAGCTACACAATACACTTGAGATAGGAGAGACTGTCCTAGAACTTACAGATCAGAAGCAGATCTTAAAAGGATAAATGAAATTTTGAAAAGTAACTCTAAAAGAGAACAGCTTAGGGCATACTCAAGCTACAACTGGGGTGTGTGCGTGCTAAGTCACTTCAGTCGTGCATGACTCTGAGACATCATGGACTGTAGCCTGCCAGGCTCCTTGGTCCATGGGGATTGTCCAGGTAAGAATACTGGAGTGGATTGACAAGCCCTCCTCCAGGGGATCTGCCCAACCCAGGGATCAAACCTGCGTCTCGTATCTCTCCCGCACTGGCAGGCGGGTTCTTTACCACTAGCGCCACCTGAGAAGCGCACTACTGGGGTAGAGGTCGTCAATAGTGGTGACTGGAGATAGACTCAGAGAAGCCTGAAGCCTGTTGTGGGGGCTTTGGATGTGAGGAATCTGTGTTTAATTCATTGAAAGAGACCTCCCTGAAGGTTGTCGAGTAGAAGAGTGGCAGGACAAGGGTTATATACATGGCTATACAAAATGGACAGAAGAGCCGGGGCACAGAAGGCAGAGACAAAGCAGTGCCAGGGTGACAGGGCGGAAAAGATTCACAGAAATAAGATTTCAGGGGTAATATCTGCGAGGTTCATCAACTGATTGGATGTTAGGAATAAAAGAAAGTGAAGACTCAAAGTGTACTTGTCTTCTAATCTGGATGTCTTAAAGAATAAAGATGCCATTTAGAGAATTAAAGAACAAAAGCAACTTGGGGATGTCTAGGGGAAAAGAGGAAGAACAATGAATTTGGTTTCTGACATGGTAAACTCAGGTACCTATGAAATATCCAGATGGCCATGTTTCAAGAGGACTTGAAAACATTTGATTAGAGCAAGAAAGAAAGATGTGGACAGGAGACAGTTCCATTTTTTAATTCTTTATTTTTTCTTCCCCTGCCAATTTCTGTTGTTGTTCAGTTGCTAAGCCATGTCCTACTCTTTGCCACCCCATGGACTGCAGCCAACGAGCCTCCTCTGTTCTTCACTATCTCTCAGAGTTTGCTCAAAGTCATTTGCATTAAGTCAGTGATGGCTGTCTAGCCATCTCATCCTTTAGTTTCTAGTTTGACATATAACCTGAATTTCCTAGCACTTCACCAATCTATAGCCACATTAACAATAAGGACACAACTTTCACTGGTTATTGCCCACATACTGACCTCAGAAAGTCTCCTTGACCCCCACGTCCACCCCCTCAGGAAGAGTGGTCCACAAATCCCCTTCCTCGGGGGGCATGGCTGTGTCCCCACGGGGTCTGCAGCCGCCTTCTGGTGTGGCCTCCGGCACACTGACACCCTCATGCATGACAGTCATGGTCTCCAGAGGTGTGAGAGCACATCTGTCCCTTTAGTGTCACTCCACTCAAAGGATCCCCAAAGCAGGGCTATCTGTGCCTCAGGGATTGAGAGAAACTGATGAGTCAGTCTATAACTCTTGTATGGGATCCACACAAGGATCCGTTAAAAATGGACCACAAATTCTGAATGTAGATTACTGTTCTCAAAAGACTCCTCAAAATAGACCTATGTTGAATGGATCTTGACTAATTTACAAGACACTTAGGTGTGAGCCATAATTAAATACTTTTGAATAAATGATTGAATATCATTCATAGACACTGATTCACAACTCAGTAAGTCAATCAATGTTTAAATCAAACATCTAGAGTCTCTGCTGTAAAACCGCCATTAAAACTTTATCTTCTTATCTGTTGTATCTTCAACATTTTTGCATTCTAATTATGAGAAATAATTGAGAAAACAATCTCCTTTCCCTGAGCCGTAAGAACCCACAGAAGAACATATACATTTATTCCACATTTTCTTTCAGTGAATAAAACAAATGAACTGTATCAAATGATTCATGGAAAGCCAAGAAAACAGAGCAAATGTTATTGCCTTTCTTAGACACACTGTTACCCACAGTTCAGATAGGATGGTAATCTCACACTTCAAAACTCTGACTTCTGAGCCAGGATGTGATGCAGTGAAACTAGAAATTCTATAAACTAAGAGGTGAGAATCCAACTTGGTACACTGAAATCCAAAAGAACCAAGAATCAAAAAACAGACAAAGCACAAGCACTAAGTGAGCTTGACTGTCAAGGTAAAGTTTAAAAAAAAAAAGTGGCAGGGGAGAGGGAGTTTTGATTCTAGAGAGCTTTTCGCCAAGGGGCTTTTGCATTTGGGGCCAAGTTGTCGGTTACTATAGGCAGTTAAGTAAATCAGTGTGTGATTATTCTGACATGTGCAGAGCACCTTGCCTTTAAATAAAATTTTCTTATACCATATTTCATTTCATCTTCTTAAGCAGAGCACAGGATGGAAGACATAGGTGAAGAAAATGGTTCCACATATAATCAAGCTGCCTGATAAATTTTGTGGGTATGGAGCCAACACAGTGCTATGAATTCCAGTCAATGGGTACCTACGTGAAATCTGTGTGCTTTAAACATCCGGAATACATAGAGCTTGTGGTTCACAGGTGCTGAGTTTAGCAGATGTGCGATAAAAGGTATCACCTTACCACAGAGTTTGTATAGAGTAACCTCCTGAAGCAATTCACACAAATTCTCGTGTGAGGGTAAAATATGGGGGTAACACCAATCTGTCAGTTTGGGAGAGAGTGAGCTCCCTGCCTCTTACTTCCATGAAGGAGGCCAGCTCGTGTACAACCTGTTGGCCCCATTTAATTACCCAGGTTTATTTGTCCTGGCTGGGAATCACGAGTAAAAATCGAAACGCTCTAGTGTTGCACCTGAGAGGGTTTATCTCTCTCCCTGGGAGACAGCCAATGTCAAAACTATAAACAACCCGATACCTGAAATAGGCGGACAGCTTTTAAAAGTCGTGACACAAACAGAGCCTCTGTTTACATTTCCTTATGTGAGTGAAATACCAGCGCACACCAGAAGTCTTTGATGAGCTTGGGGTTTTTCCACGCACGCACACACACACATCCTGCCTCACACCCAGCCCCTTGGTCGACCCCCAGACACCTTCCTTTCCAACACAGCCATTCAGCCCACTATACATCTGTTCTGTGGGAACTGAAGCCTCCGGGAAAGTACCCAGAATGTACTCAGATGTGGACACATATTTTCCAAGCCTGTATTCTACAGGTGGAGAGTTTACTGTGCTCCAGGTAGCATAAGATCAGTAGGCACGGTGTGGCCAACACTCATATTCTTTAGTAACTTCAGTAACCCTGAAGATAAATTATCCAGAACAACCTGGGAGAGGGTATGACTTTTTCCATTTTATAGATGAGTTAATTAAGATGCAGAGATATAAATAGATTGTTCAAAGTAAAGTGGCTTTTAAGTTACAGAAGTAGACTATGAATCAGATGTTCCTTACGCCAAACTCTATGTTCTTGCTGCCATACCACTCTTAGCTCTCCCGTCTCCTTTAACTTGTCTATTGATGTCAATCAGTATTTACTCTGATGCTTAAAAAAATAATCCTATCCAGTGAGTGTGCGTGTGTGCTAAGTTGCTTCAGTCCTGTCGAACTCTTTGCGATGCTATAGACTGTAGCCCGTCAGGCTCCTCTGTCCACTGCGTTCTCCATGCAAGAATACTGGAGTGGGTTGTCATGCAGGGGGGATCTTCCCAACCCAGGGATCAAACCCACATCTCTTATGTCTCCTGAATTGGCAGGCAGGTTCTTTACCAGTGGGAAACCCATTGAGTGCACATATAAATCAAATAAACAACCCAATCCAAAAAAAGAAAAATCATCAAGCAAAGTACAACATCCCTACTTATCCACAAAGACAGTTCATTTTAATAGATCCTGTGACCCACTCAGGTTTCCTGAGAAACAACAAAGTTATTTCTCTGAGCTACTATTCATTTTCCATTTGATATTTATTTCCCAAACCCATGTCTGAACTGCAATTCCCACTGAAATGCAAACATAACTATTTGATGTTCAGAACAAATACATTGTTCTCAGAATAAAACATCAATTTACACACACTTTTAAAAAATCATTTTAATGAGTCAGATACCCAGAGCTAAGCATCAGCGCATCACTGTTTCCAGTCCAGCTTTTGCAGTTTTCCCTGCCCTCTCCACAGTATTATTATGACTGTGCTCTGTGTCTTATGCTCTTTTCAAACAGGGAACCAAGTTTGGAGTGATCCTCTGGATCAGGATTTGTTTTACTGAGTCTGAAGTTGAAATG
Source organism: Bos taurus (assembly GCF_002263795.3). Classification (NCBI taxonomy): domain Eukaryota; kingdom Metazoa; phylum Chordata; class Mammalia; order Artiodactyla; family Bovidae; genus Bos; species Bos taurus. The sequence continues at coordinate 5,292,097 of NC_037332.1, forward strand.
AGCAAATTAGCCATGAGAAAATACAATCTTATTTTCTTAACAATTATAATGCTCACTTGAAAAATAACTGAAAGATGCCAGCACCATTCTGGAATTAAGAAATAAAATGAATCTATAATGAGCACGGTACCAAGCAATTCTCCATTGTATACAGAACTAATCAGGAAGCAACAGTTAGAACTGGACATGGAACAAGAGACTGGTTCCAAATAGGAAAAGGAGTACGTCAAGGCTGTATATTGTCACCCTGCTTATTTAACTTATATGCAGAGTACATCATGCAAAACACTAGGCTGGAAGAAGCACAAGCTGGAATCAAGATTGCCAGGAGAAATATCAATAACCTCAGATATGTAGATGACACCACCCTTACGGCAGAAAGTGAAGAGGAACTAAAAAACCTCTTGATGAAAGTGAAAGAGGAGAGTGAAAAAGTTGGCTTAAAGCTCAACATTCAGAAAACGAAGATCATGGCATCTGGTCCCATCACTTCATGGGAAATAGATGGGGAAACAGAGGAAACAGTGGCAGACCTTATTTTTTGGGCTCCAAAATCACTGCAGATGGTGATTGCAGCCATGAAATTAAAAGATACTTACTCCTTGGAAGGAAAGTCATGACCAACCTAGACAGCATATTCAAAAGCAGAGACATTACTTTGCCAACAAAGGTCCGTCTAGTCAAGGCTATGGTTTTTCCAGTGGTCATGTATGGATGTGAGAGTTGGACTGTGAAGAAGGCTGAGCGCCGAAGAATTGATGCTTTTGAACTGTGGTGTTGGAGAAGACTCTTGAGAGTCCCTTGGACTGCAAGGAGATCCAAGCAGTCCATTCTGAAGGAGATCAGCCCTGGATTTCTTTGGAAGGAATGATGCTAAAGCTGAAACTCCAGTACTTTGGCCACCTCATGTGAAGAGTTGACTCATTGGAAAAGACTCTGATGCTGGGAGGGATTAGGGGCAGGAGGAGAAGGAGACGACAGAGGATGAGATGGCTGGATGGCATCACTGACTCGATGGATGTGAGTCTGAGTGAACTCCGGGAGCTGGTGATAGACAGGGAGGCCTGGCGTGCTGCAGTTCATGGGGTCGCAAAGAGTCGGACACGACTGAGTGACTGATCTGATCTGATCTGAGGGACACAATGTCTCTACCTTTGACTATTTCTAAGAAAAGATAAAGTTAAAACCTCTTCTTCCTAGAATTTTGTACAAGGCAGAGGATGTGGACTTAGGGTCTTGAAAGCCTCTACCCAGACTCTATGATCCTAAGGCCATTGTTTTCTCTTGATTATGCCCTTCTACTTAAAGCCATCTAGTGTCTCCTATCGTCTACAACATAAAAAGCAAGTCCCCTGGAATGATTTTCTAAGCCCTTTGTATATTACACAGTCCTCATGCCACTTACTTCCTCACAAATTTTATTCAAGCATCACCAAATTACTTCCCTATTCCTGAAGATACCATGAAGTTTCAAGTTTCTGTTTCCATTCATTCACTCAGCAAATACATATTGTCTGACATATATCCTCAAACCTAGTAGCAAGCAAGAGGGTTATGATGGTGTCTAATATTTAAATACTATTAGCGGCAAACTTTTCTTGTATGTTCAGGATATACTGAATCCTATGTTAAGTATTTTACATATATTATATTATAATAAATACTTTACACATGTTATAATTACTTATGAGCTTCTCCAGTGGCTCAGACAGTCAAGAATCCACCTTCAAAGCAGGAGACCCAGGTTCAATCCCTGGGTCAGGAAGATCCCCTGGGAAAGGGAATGGCAACCCACTCTAGTATTCTGGCCTGGAAAATCCCATGAACAGAGGAGTCTGATGGGCTACAGTCCATGGCATCGCAGAGTTGGACATGACTGAGCTGCTAAGCACACACGTGATAATTTACGATATACAACTTATTTATCCCCATTTTATGGATGAATAAACTAAGGCACAGAAAGTTTAAGTACATTGCAGATGGTCATAGAGCTCATCAATTGAAGAGCTGGGTTTGTGTGATTCTAGAGTTGCTCAAGCTTATAACCACCAACTCCCTCTCACTGTCAGTTTCCTCTGTCTGAAATCTTCAGGCACCTTCCTCCACTCCTGCATCCTTTTTATAGGCTCCTATTGGCTGCAAAAGTAATCCCCAATTATCACCTCCTCTGAGAAGCCCTGCTTTACTCCCTGGGATGCTAAATCACGCCCCCTCGGACCAACACTATTCCTGGATACATTTGCTTTTTCACCTGTAAATCCAACTCTGCTTCCTTCCTGCTACACCAAGAAAACAGCATAAATTAGTGTTGGAAAGGATTACTCAGTAAGCAGTTACCTACTTAGAGGAAAAATCAATCTAGATGTTAAATCAGACCATAAACCAAAATAAACGCATGTGGATTAAAGCATTAACTTTTTTTTTTCTCAAAAAAGAAAGAAATCAAAGTGTGAAAGAACTAAAATCAGAACAAATATTTATCATCACCATGGAGGGGAAGGAGCATCTATGTTTCAAAGGAAAGAAAGGCATCATAAAGGAAATGGATTTCACTATGGATTTCACTATGTAAACCTATCTGCACTGTCTGATGTTGAAATATAACCGACATTACAAAGAATTTTTAAAAACTGGAAAAACATATTTGTCTCAAATGTGATAGAAACAAAACTTTCTACTGTATGTAAAGTTACTGAAATAAATGGAAATAATACTATGATAAACTACAGCCTCACACAGCAACATGAATGAATCTGGCAAACAAAATGCGGAACAAAATAAAGTAGTCACGAGTTCAGAGTAAATTTCCACTTCGTAAAGTTCAAAACCAGGCACCACTGAAATCAATTGTTTATGAATGTCCAGGCAGGTAATAAAAATATTAAGAAAAGCAAGGGAACAGTTTATCACAAGTCAGGGCCGTATTAACCGAGGATGGGGGTGCATAGGACACAGTGGAAAAGAAGGTGGTGGTCAAGAGGGGCTTGTCTTGGGGGCAATGTCCTTAACTTGAGCCATGGTCGCATGGGCACTCACTGTATGCGTGCATGCTAAGTCGCTTCAGTCGTGTCCGACTCACTGGACGATTATTCTTTAAACTGTTCATATGTTTTAGACACTCTTTCATATGTACAGTATCTATCTCAAAATAAGAAAAGGGAAAGGATCTCAAAGGATGAGTGGACAAAGGAGGTTCCTAGAAAAACCCCAAAAAGAGCATACGCAAATGACTAATCATTTTATGGGAAAATACCTGGCTTATGTGAATCAAAGACATGCAGTTTTTCAAACAATACAGTGCTGTTTTCTGCCTAATTTTTATTTTTGTCTTTTATGACAGTACTCAATGTGTAGAATAATATGGTGAAAAGGGTACCCTCAGACACTGCTAAGGAAGTGAAAACAATTTGGTGATATTTGTCAAGGATCAAAACCAGTCTTTAACCTTTAACCCGAGAATTTCACCTTGGGGTTATCTGTGAGGAACAAGCCCTAAACTGAAGAGGAAAAAGCAATAAACACCAGAGAATACCAGCTAAAAAATTCTAAACATTAATCTTCTGAAGTCTAATAAAAGGGAAACGTGAGTAACTTACACAAGGGGTAGCACCAGGTGGAAAACAAAAGAATGTTTCTAAAGAATTCTTTAATACAGAATATGCTGATGTTACATTAAAAACAATAAGCCGGACACTAAACTGTATTTATTTTTTGGCACATCTGCATAGAAGTATGTTAAATCTTCCACCTAGAGGTAAAAAGGATTGGAAGGAAATACACAAAAATGTTAACTGTGGTTTTCTTTAAAAGGTGGGAACTATAGCAAACTTTCTTTTTCTCTCTTTTTAAAAATTTCCTTGAATATTTTCAGTTTTTTCTAATGAGAATACATCTTAAGTAATTTCCTTCCTTCTCTTTCTATATCTGTCCGTCTTTCATTCAGTCAAGGCTCTTTAAGCTACTGATCCTGACCCAACAAGAGTAGATTAAGCTACATGTTAGCCAGAATTTGGCCTGCATTGACATTTTCCCATTCGCATTAGCTCTCTCTTGCTTTACACCTGCATCCCAGCCTCTGACCCACAGTTTTATCTCCCAGACTCACTCTCCACTTCTGCTTTCCTACCTTGCTGTTGAGCTAGTGCGTGCTCAGTCACTCAGTCACGCCCAACTCTTTGCAACTCTATGGACTGTAGCCCGCCAGGCCCGTCCATCCACGGGATTCTCCAGGCAAGAATCCTGTAGTGGGTTGCCATGCCCTCCCTCCAAGGGATCTTCCTGACCCAGGGATAGAACCTGTGTTTCCTGCATCTCCTGAACTGCAGGCGGATTCTTTGCCCACTGAGTCACCTGTTGAGCTGGACTGACCATCAATTTTCTGACATTCCCATTATGGCCCCTGCATCAGCTCTCCAAAAATATCCCGAAGGAGAACCCCAGCGTGCACTGCGCAACCTTCCTGGGACTTAGAGATACAAAGATGCTCTAAGTTTCAGTTCTTTCTTTTTTCAATGGTGACATTTAATTAATTAAAGGTAAAACTCTTACCCAAGCCATTTTATATTTAATTTTATTATAGTTCTTTGTCTCTACTCATTCCCTGCCAAGCCAACAACTTTGCCTAAGAATGTTTTTTAGGAACCCTGCTCTCAATTCTTATGTGCAATTAATCCCCTTTAGCAAGTATAGAATCCAAGAGGGTCCTAAAAGAAGGCTAGGCATATGCACTGAGTAATAGCCCTGGAGAGATGGAAAGAGGAGAAACCAGAGTGTGTGAGAACCACCTTGAGAAATTGAAGCCAGAGTAACTGAGAAATCCTCACATTTAGGAACCAAAGAAACAGGGCATGGAACTCTTCAAAGCCACTCTCGAGATTTGTCCCAAACCTAGGAGGGTGAATCATGACAAATGAGACCTGCGCCCGAGGTGCGACTAACAGAGAGTTCCTAGGTGGATGGCTTTAGCTTAGCTCACTGGCTGACTCAGTGAAAAGCTTCGGACAGTTCTGTGCTTTTGCATTTTGAGAATGTGATACTTGATGGACTGTTTCCCTTGGCTGTTCAGCCATCTAATGAATAAGCAGTGTACCTCCCCCGGATTATCCTAGAGTAACCGGCTGAATTGCATAGGAAAAAATATGCACATACACCTTCAATTTCTTAGCTGGAAATGCCTCCTCTTTGTGCCCTAGGAAGACCCTCTTCCTTTCAGTATTTTTCTGCAGGCAATCTAGACCAGCGGCTGAGGAGAAACCTGTTTATCTTTACCAGATAAAATGCTCCCTCCAAGTTTAAAAGCTTTTATATGCCAAGACACATTACTGAAAACACCTTTAAGCTCAGCTTCTGACAGTGGAGTATAGCAAAATACAAAACAATAGCTATGTACTGTGCATGAAATCAGTGGTTTCCTCACAAACTAGAGGACGTGTATGTAACACAACATGTGATTACATCTTGAAGAAGCCTGAGCAGCAGTGGTAAGCTAACAGTGTTATCACCATTCTCGTTGTTAAATTCATATCCAAGGACAGAGGCTGGCTCATTTCTACTGATATCTTCCCCGACTATCAGCAAGCAAATGGATATGGTTTTTGTTCTACCTTTCTGGTTCAGAAAAGGCCCCCAAATATACACAGGCTTAGACCCAGGCAGCTGTTCGTCCTTACAATTTCCTTTTAACTGCAACATTTTATCCAGAAAAACCGCAGAGACTCTGGCTGACATATCCCATGCTTAACTCTGTGTTGAACATTTATGGGCCATTTAGACCTCATCCGCATTATAATTTGGCTCTGTGCCCAAAACGCCACACAAGTTTTAGGGCTTTTTGATATATGACATCAGTTATTACATTTCCATAGCTTCCCAATATTTACTAGCGTTTTATAACTTTATTAAATAATTTTCTTCAACTGCCAAAGGGATGCCATCACCGTAGGGATGTAATTTTCTCTGTCCCATCTGCAGGTTTGTTGGGTTTCATCAAAGGGGCACATTTCCCATTAAACTTTGTAGTACGTACAGTCATTAAGGTGACAGCTGAGCACCCTCACAGTCATAGTAAGAACACTGACGGAAATTTTACCCTGAGCCATTTGAAACAATTATTGGAAAAAGCTTCAAGAGAGAGCGAGTGGCTTAGAAAATGTAAATCTGCTTCTTTAAGCGGATGACAAAAGAAGAATATTTTGAAAGTTCAGCTTGCTTTCTGGATATCTCTGAGCTGCAACAATTAGAGGAGCAGGGTGATGGGACTTCTCCAGTGTCTTAAGAGGCAGCCCTGGGAACCCAGATCCTGATCTTGCCCCCGGGTCTTCCGTGCCGGGAAAGATTTGCACTAAATGTCAATACAGAGCTCTAATCCCTCCACTGATTTCTATTTCCTCCTCAGGGCTGATCACAGCCTAATTATAGAAATTATCTTTCATTCATTTTTATATCTGTTTGTTGTCTTCCGCACTCAAACCACAGCAGAGTAGTGAGTTCCATGGAACCAGGTATCTCCTCTGCCTTTTATTTCATCTTCTGAGCATTAAGCACAACGTCTGGCACTGTGCTCTGCTGCTGACTAAATGAATAAATCAAGTAGGTGATGCAATTCTTCCCTTACATACAGTCTTCAAACCTGTAGACTCCCAATTATCCAAAAAGAAAAAGAAATGAAACAAACAAAAAATACTGCTTCCCTTCAGGGAAGATAAAGCTGCAATAAGTTTGAATTAAATCATTATAGGAATTCAATATTGTTGACTTAAGAGAGTTGAGAGTTAAGTTTTATTGGGGGCAACATGAGGACTGCAGCCTGGGAGACAGTACCCCAGAGAGCTCTGAGCAATTGCTCCAGAGAGGCAGCAGGGAGGGGCTTCCCTGGTGGTCCACTGGTTAAGACATCACCTTCCAATGTAGGGGGTGTGGGTTCCATCCCTGGTCTGGGAACTAAGATCTCACATGCCTCGTGGTCAAAAACCAAAACATAAAACAGAAGCAATATTGTAACAAATTTAATATGGACTTCAAAAATTGTTCACATCAAAAAAAAAAAGTCTTAAAAGCAAAACAACAAAAAAGAGGTTGGAGTGCAGAAATTCAGTATAGACATGATTTTGGTGAAGGGGGAATACATGCAATCAAGCACATATTTTTCCAGAAGGTTTCCACTAGTCTTGAATCTTCATTAGTCATGAGGAACAGTCATCACCATGAAGGATTTTAGTGCTTTTCTAGATATGGGGAGATACAAGAATTAGGGTCATAAAACCAGTTCCTGAAAATTTCTAACTCTCTGAAGACCTGTCTTGCCAGTTTTTCCCTGAGCACAGAGTGCCTCATTTCTGCTCTCCACCCTGAACTCCTTTCAGAGGGTGTTGAAGGTCAGCAGATGTAGCAATACATGATTTAATCATTATAAAGGTAAACATCTCTGAAAGAGATGGGAATACCAACCACCTGACTTGCCTCTTGAGAAATCTGTATGCAGGTCAGGAAGCAACAGTTAGAACTGGACATGGAACAATAGACTTGTTCCAAATTGGGAAAGGAGTACGTCAAGACTGTATATTGTCACTCTGCTTATTTAACTTATGAGTACATCATGAGAAACTCTGGGCTGGATGAAGCACAAGCTGAAATCAAGATTGCTGCAAGAAATATCAATAACCTCAGATATCCAAATGACATCACCCTTATGGCAGAAAGTGAAGAACTAAAGAGCATCTTGATGAAAGTAAAAGAGGAGAGTGAAAAGTTGGCTTACAGCTCAACATTCAGAAAACAAAGATCACGGCATCCGGTCCCATCACTTCGTGGCAAATAGATGAGGAAACAGTGGCTGACTTTATTTTTGGGGGCTCCAAAATCACTGCAGATGGTGACTGCAGCCATGAAATTAAAAGATGCTTACTCCCTGGAAGGAAAGTTATGACCAACCTAGACAGAATATTAAAAAGCAGAGATATACTTTGCCAACAAAGGTCCGTCTAGTCAAGGCTATGGTTTTTCCAGTAGTCATGTATGGGTGTGAGAGTTGGACTATAAAGAAAGCTGAGCACCAAAGAATTGATGCTTTTGAACTGCAGTGTTGGAAAAGACTCTTGAGAGTCCCTTGGACTGCAAGGAGATCCAACCAGTCCATCCTAAAGGAGATCAGTCCTGAGTGTTCATTGGAAGGACTGATGTTGAAGCTAAAACTCCAATACTTTGGCCACCTGATGCAAAGAACTGACTCATTTGAAAAGATCTTGATGCTGGGAAAAATTAAAGGCAGGAGAAGGGGATGACAGAGAATGAGATGGTTGGATGGCATCACCGACTCAATGGACATGAGTTTGGGTAAACTTTGGGAGTTGGTGATGGACAGGGAGGCCAGGCGTGCTGCAGTCCATGGAGTCACAAAGCAGGGACAAGACTGAGTGACTGAACTGAACTGAACTGAAAAGGTAGACAGGTAGATGGCAAATGCTAGTTTGTTGTTGACAATACGCAGAATCTTTTTTTAATTTTTTTAGCAGTGCTGTGCCTAGTCACTCAGTCATTTCCAGCTCTTGCAACCCCATGGACTATAACCCCCCAGGTTCCTCTGTCCATGGGATTCTCCAGGCAAGAATACTGGAGTGGTTTGTCGTGCCTTCCCCCAGGGGATCTGCCCAACCCAGGGATCAAACCCAGGTCTCCCTCATTGTAGGCAGATTCTTTACCATCTGAGCTACCAGGGAAGCCCTTCTCTTTTTTTTTTCTGTCAACCACTCTTGGGCCAGGATTCACGTAAGCCATCAGGAATATGACAGCCATTCCTGTCAATCACCCCACCAGCCCCTCCCTGATGGCATGGCCCAGACAGATTGGTTTACATGGTGGACAGTTTTGTCTTCTCTAATATTGCAAAACAGCCAGCTCTTGATTCAGCTGATCCCCACATCACAGCACTTGACTCACTAAATCATATTTCAGTAATGAATGCTTTGACGACAAAAGAAAGAATGTCCTCATTTGTCCCACATATTCTATGTGTGAATGATGCCAGTTTTCTGTATGGGAAGACATGATCCACAAAAGTCTTAAAAGGGAAAAAACAAAAATATCTGGCCTTGCATTTTCAGAACTGCTTTTCTAATCTAAGTAAAGACAAATCTGAATTAAACCAGGTATTGAGTCAAGATATATCCATATTTCAAATAAAAGGGAGAGTATTCATCCAAGAAGTTTATTACTAAGTATGTTTACATGGAAAAGTCCCTCTGTTTGAAGCATGAAGCCATACTAGTGATCCAATGAGGCACTGGCCAGAAGGAGCAAATCCTTAATTGGACCATAAGAAGATGACTAGAAGGATAATAAGAGTACCATTTCTAAATATGTTTTTCTATTTCTTAAAAAAAAAAGCCCATATATGTAGTATCTAGAATTGAAATTTATAAACAGAACATCAATATAAGGGTATTGTGATTAATTATAATGAATATGCATTATTGTCCGTTACTGACATATAAAAAGACAAAGGATAACGAAAAAGCCATTATTTAATGAAAAGAAAAATGCTAATGAAAAGAAAAAAGATTTAATGAAAAGACAAAAGCTAACTACATAATTTCAAATACAGGAGGGAATTGTTTTCCCAAGAATCAACTTAAGGTATTAGTTATTCCCTTAATATCTTATTTTCAAAAGAAGAAGTAATTTTTGTTTTCTTATAACTCATTTTTTTTCATTAGTTCCACAAAAGGAAAATTTTATGGTATGCTTTCAATTTTTGGTCTCTTGTATTGACTGTACCTGTATAATTTCTTTTTGTTGTATTAATAAGAAAACAATAGAGCCTTGCTAGAAGTTACTATATAAAGAAAATACAAGGTAATAAAAACAGTTCATATGTTTTTTATTATCCTGACATTCCCTCAGTCTGAAAAATCAATATTAATTAAATACAGTACAGTAAGTAGGTTCATAATGGTGAAATGAAAAGAGCAACCAACTATGGCCAATTCTATGGTGCCTAATTACCGATTTATATTACCACATTCTTGAAGTTCAGCAAAAATATTCAACCAGAATTCTAGACAGGCAGAATAGTGCATTTCCTGCAACGAGTTCCATTTTCCCTTTGACATAAACGTATATGAAACAGACCTACTATATTCATTCATCCAACAAATATGCATTGGCTCATACTATGTATCAAGTACAATGTTACATGTAAGAGATACATAATGATGTCGACCCCATTCACTATCCAGGGATGAAGAAAGATAGCTAATAGCTACAATGTTGTTTCGTCACTAAGTCATGTTCAACTCTTTTGTGACCTCCATGGATTGTAGCCGGCCAGGTTCCTCTGTCCATGGGATTTCCCAGGCAAGGATACTGGAGTGTGTTGCCATTTCTTTCTCCAGGGGATCTTCCTGACCCAGGGATTGAAGCTGTGTCTCCTGCATTGGCAGGGGGATACTTTATCATGGAGCTACCAGGGAAGCCCAGTAGCTACAACAGACTGAGGTGAGCACCCACAGCTCAAAGGAGAGCACAGTCAACTGTGTCAGGAGGAGCCATCAGGGTAGACCCCTGGTGAAGAGTAACTTCAGCTATCCCATGCTCCTATCACCGCCTAGCTGCATATAGAAAGGTGGTTTGCAAAGGACTGTCAGCAGATATATGCTGGTTTTTGCCACTTCAGAGCAAAATGAAATGAATTATTAAAAATCAATGTATCTCCCTGAAGTTAACTTTATGTCATTTGAGGATTTCTCTTTCATCCTAAAGTTGTGTTCTTCTAATTTTCTTATCTCTTTTCTTTTCTGAAATCATGGAAAATATACAAGGCTGGTTTTGCCTCTTTCATTGGTCTAATAAGTAGGAGGCAACTCGGTGTGAATTCTCCAAAATACTTAAGTTTTCCTTGTCAGTGAAATCCAGATGTGCAGAAACCACTCTGATGGAGCAAAATCAGTTGGACCATGAAGAGGACACAGATAAGCTTGTTGATTCATCAGTTGACTGTTAGCAAAGTTTTCTTTTCCAGTGTGTTCCAGAGGAGCAGTAATTAAGTGAATTAATCAAAACATCAAGATGAGACATCACTGAAAAATACATATTTGAATCCTTTCCATTTTAACTTAAAATGTTTGTTCACCTATGTTAATCTATATGGAGGATCTTTGACTTTTCTTTTCACTGGACCTGCCAGTGACTGAAGTTCTAAGTAATCCTTCTTGCATGAACCACATCCAAAACTCAGGGTACAGAATGTACACTTTTAGTTTTTTTTTTTTTAACTAGCACAACAACTTAAAGATAATTATGAAGCAAGATGTCTGGACAATCAATCTAGAATTTCATAAATTCCACCCTCCACCATTTTTCCAATTCATCTCAAACCTCATTCAAAAGGCAATTTGATACTCAGCTTTATTGTCTTTAAAAATATTCCTTACGTTTTCACAAAATCAACTCTGTTTGTGCAAGTGTAATTCAATGTTTACATAATTATGGCCAGATAGGCAAATTTAGAACAAACACCACTGACCCTTGTTTGGTGTGTGTGCTATTTAGAAGGTGGTGACAAAAAAGCATGAACCTGCCAGAGCAGGGCATCTGACTTTAACGTGCAGGAGAACCACCCAGAGAGAACAAGAGGGCGGAGAAGGAGGTGGATGTGGAGCACATCCCTCTCCACAGGTACATCAGGAGTACACCTTCAGACACAGAAGTGCATGCGGAACACCAGCTGAGAGCGGACAGGAGTACCCAACCAGTGGAAAAGAACATAAAGAACCACGCAAAACTCGGTAGGATGAAGGAACTAGGGGGAAAAACAGGAGTGTTAGTAGGGCTGAACCTGCTCTCGGCAGGTGGGGAAACTGAAGCAAGGGTCCGATCCCCACATCAGGGCAATTGTCTGAGTCACAGGAGAAACATTTAAGGCTGAGAGTGAAACAGCTGATCTGCGGCAGCCTAAATGGAGTGAGAATCAGACAGCCCTTGCTGCAGCCATACATACCCCAGACAAGGACGCAGGTCCCCTGGAAGGCACAGCGGCTGGGAGCTGGAGTTTAGGGAGTGTGGAACAGTCCCAGGGCGAGGGCTGCTGTTGACTGTAGAGAGATTGAGGGGATGTGAAGGAGGAGATTGTGGTGGGAATTGCTTATGGAGGAGAGCCGGGCAGCCATGGAAGCAAGGCGATACTGCTGAGTCACGCGTAGGGAGTGGAGCCACCACCATAGCCTCTCTTTCCCTATGTAACAGCATCAGCAGCTGAACAATAGAAAGGCTGGCCCATCAAAGGCCTGACGCACTGAACTACAGAGTATGACCCCAGCCAGGAGGGGCCCTCTATGTGCCTAAACAGGCAGAGCTATGGAGAAAGACTGGCCAAAGAGACCTTCTGATCACCAGCTACATTTCAGTTCAGTCACTCAGTAGTGTTTGACTCTTTGTGACCCCATGGACTGCAGAACGCCAGGCTTCCCTGTCCATCACCAACTCCCAGAGCCTTACTCAAACTTATATCCATCGCGTCAGTGATGACATCCAACCATCTCATCCTCTGTCGTCCCCTTCTCCTCCCACCTTCAATCTTTCCCAGTATCAGGGCCTTTCCCAATGAGTTGGTTCTTCACATCAAGTGGCCAAAGTATTGGAGTTTCAGCTTCAGCATCAGTCCTTCCAATGAATATTCAGGACTGATTTCCTTTAGGATTGACTGGTTAGCAAGAGAGTTCCAGAAAAACATCTATTTCTGCTTTATTGACTACACCAAAGCCTTTGACTGTGTGGATCACAATAAACTGTGGAAATTTCCTAAAGAGATGGGAATACCAGACCACCTGAACCTGCCTCCTGAGAAATCTGTATGCAGGTCAAGAAGCAACAGTTAGAACTGGACATGGAACAACAGACTGGTTCCAAATCGGGAAAGGAGTACATTAAGGGTGTATATTGTCCCCCTGCTTATTTAACTTATATGCAGAGTACATCATGAGAAACATGGGCTAGATGAAGCACAAGCTGGAATCAAGATTGCTGGGAGAAATATCAATAACCTCAGATGTGCAGATGACACCACCCTTATGGCAGAAAGCAAAGAAGAACTAAAGAGCCTCTTGGTGAAAGTGAAAGAGGAGAGCAAAAAAGTTGGCTAAAAACTCAACATTCAGAAAATGAAGATCATGGCATCTGGTCCCATCACTTCATGGCAAATAGATGGGGAAACAATGGAAACAGTGGCTGACTTTATTTTCCTGGGCTCCAAAATCACTGCAGATGGTGACTGCAGCCATGAAATTAAAAGACACTTACTCCTTGGAAGAAAAGCTTTGACCAACCTCGACAGCATATTAAAAAGCAGAGACATTACTTTGCCAACAAAGGTCCTTCTAGTCAAGGCTATGATTTTTCCAGTAGTCATGTATGGTTGTGAGAGTTGGACTATAAAGAAGGCTGAGAGCCAAAGAATTGATGCTTTTGAACTGTGGTGTTGGAGAAGTCTCTTGAGTCCCTTGGACTGCAAGGAGATTGCCAGCTACAAGAGGCTCATTAAAAAAAAAAAAAAAAAAAACAAGAGGCTCATAAAGACTCTGATAGGGCCATAATTCCTGTGGTGGAGACTGTCTGTGTCCCCGCACACTTGGCACTGCCAGGGTCCCCACAAGCCAAGCAGCTGCACCACCTTCACGCTCAACTCTCACTGGGGCAGAGCTGCCACAGGCAAAAAAGTCTGTGTTTATGCGTACAGGGTCACTTGGGTCGTGTCCAACTCTTTGTGACCCTGTAGACTGTGGCCATCCAGGCTTCTCTGTCAGGGAGAGGCATTCTCCAGGCAAGAATCCTGGAGCGTATTGGCCAATACTGGTCACCACACCCTTCTAGAGCACTGTATTTCCTGCTGCCCTAGCCGCCAACCCCCCTGAGTACCTGGTGCTGCCAGAGCCCCTGTGACCCAAGCAGCTGCACCATCTCCATGCCTGGCCCTCACAGGGGCAAACCCAAGTCCTGCAGAGCAGCCTCAGGAGCAAACTCCAGTGGACAACCCCCACATGCAGAGGTGGAAATAAGACCACAATTGAAACCCAGGGGCAGTGTGGCTAAAGAAGACCCAAAACCTTCCCACCAGCTGTACAAGCTGAAGGTTAAATCCTATCAACTAGGCAGATTCTGTGTCTATGGAATATATAAAAGGACACTGAGAGCTCCCACAAAAGAAAACACACTAGCTCTGATAGCTGTGGACACTGGAGGCAAGAACACGCATGAGTAGGACCAGATTAGAATCTGAGCTGCCCCCACAGCAGGTCCAGAGACCAGCACAGTGTTGGAGGGCATCCTAGGAGGCAAGGTCGACGGTGACTCCCAGCGAGGGAAAAGACTCTTATAGCAGTGACTCAGGAGAAGGCAATGGCAACCCACTCCAGTACTCGTCTGGAAAATCCCATGGACGGAGGGACCTGGGGTGCTGCAGTCCATGGGGTTGCTAGGAGTCAGACACGACTGAGTGACTTCACTTTCAATTTTCACTTTCGTGTGTTGGAGAAGGAAATGGCAACCCACTCCAGTGTTCTTGCCTGGAGAATCCCAGGGACGGGGGAGCCTGGTAGGCTGCCGTCTATGGGGTTGCACAGAGTCAGACACAACTGAAGCGACTTAGCAGCAACAGCAGCAGCAGCAGTAGTGACTCAAGAAAAACATTTATTATTCTTATGTTTTGACTTGTTCTGTAGATTCTTTTGGATTTTTTTCTCCCCTTCTGTTTTAGTTGTCTATTTTATTGTCACTATGAAATCTAATTAAACTTTTGAGCTTTTTTTTTCTCAGTCAAAATTTTATTGTTATAAACCTCTGCCTCTATGTTGGGCTTTTGCAGTTCTGTAAAGTATCCTTTTTTCTTTTCTCTTTTTTTCAATTTTCAATTTTAATTTTTTTTCTTTTTTTTAATTTTTTAATTTATTTTATTTTATTTTCAGTTTTTATTATCTTTTTTTAAATTTCATTTTTTTTTAATCTTTACATAATTGTATTGGTTTTGCCAAATATCGAAATGAATCTGCCACAGGTATACATGTGTTCCCCATCCTGAACCCTCCTCCCTCCTCCCTCTCCATACCATCCCTCTGGGTCGTCCCAGTGCACCAGCCCCAAGCATCCAGTATCGTGCATCGAACCTGGACTGGCGACTCGTTTCATACATGATATTATACATGTTTCGATGCCATTCTCCCAAATCTTCCCACCCTCTCCCTCTCCCAGAGTCCATAAGACTGTTCTATACATCAGTGTCTCTTTTGCTGTCTCGCATACAGGGTTATTGTTACCATCTTTCTAAATTCCATATATATGCGTTAGTATACTGTATTGGTGTTTTTCTTTCCGGCTTACTTCACTCTGTATAATAGGCTCCAGTTTCATCCACCTCATTAGAACTGATTCAAATGTATTCTTTTTAATGGCTGAGTAATACTCCATTGTGTATATGTACCACAGCTTTCTTATCCATTCATCTGCTGATGGACATCTAGGTTGCTTCCATGTCCTGGCTATTATAAACAGTGCTGCGATGAACACTGGGGTACACGTGTCTCTTTCCCTTCTGGTTTCCTCAGTGTGTATGCCCAGCAGTGGGATTGCTGGATCATAAGGCAGTTCTATTTCCAGTTTTGTAAGGAATCTCCACACTGTTCTCCATAGTGGCTGTACTAGTTTGCATTCCCACCAACAGTGTAAGAGGGTTCCCTTTTCTCCACACCCCCTCCAGCATTTATTGCTTGTAGACTTTTGGATCGCAGCCATTCTGACTGGCATGAATATTATTATTTTTTTCTACATTTATTCCTTCATTTGCTTTTCCTACTGTTCTTTTCCCCTTGCAGTTAATCTTTAATGTATATAAATCTTCTTTGTTTACTTTTTTGTTTGCATATCTACTCTTTCTTTCTTTTCTTTCCTCTTAACATATTTTTTAGTTTTATTTTCATTGTTTTATTCCACAATTGGCACCTTGCTTTAGTTTTGTTTTCCAGTTTATGCTTTAGTTTTGTTCTCGTAGATAAAAATTTTGGTTTCCTTTTTTTGCCAGGTGAATCTATTGTACTTTATTTTAGTTGGACTGTTTTGATTTTGCTTATGGGTGTATACGTATATGTGTATATTTAGTCACACTGTTCACTGTTGTTATAAAGCTCTGCCTCTACTTTGGGCTTTTGCAGTTCTGTGGAGTATTCCTTTTATTTATTTATTTTTTCTTTTTTATATTTCTAATTTTTTAAAACTATTATATTTTTTCTGCATTTATTCCTTTGTTTGCCTTCCCTCCTGTTTTTTCCCCCTTTTGTTAATCTTAAATATATATAAATCTTAACTTTGTGTATCTATTCTTGCTTTCTTTTCTTTCTTTCCTTTCATCTCAACATATTTGTTAGTTTTGTTTTCATGGTTTTATTTCCCACTTGGCACCATGCTTTAGTTTTGTTTTCCAGTTTGTGCTTTAGTTAATTTTATTCTTAACTGGTAAGTATTTTTTATTTCCTTTGTTTGCTGGGTCAATCTACTGAACTTTATTTTTGTTGGATTGTTTGACTTTGCTCATGGGTGTATATGTATATGTGTATATTCCATTATTTCCCTGATTTTGTAACTGCCGTTTGTCTGGGGTTCATCTTCAGTTTCTCATTTTTGGATATTTGTTTTAATCTCACTTAATGCCATAGCAAACCGAATCTTGTGCAATCTTCTTTCCTGACCAGAGATCAAGCCCTGAGCTTTTGGAGTGGGAGCACTGACTCTAAGACCCTAGACTACCAGAGAGCTAACCCTAGAGGGTATCAAATAGTGAGAACTCACATAAAGGAAATCATTTGAATACAAGACCCCGCATCACCCAACCACCAGTAGCACCCTGTGCAAGAAGCCTCATCAAAACAATAAACAAAACAAAAATATAAACACAATCATCAGCAGACAGAATTACCACCTCACTCACCCTTACCCATCAGAGGAAAAACAAACAAATAAACAAACAAAAAAACTCAGCACAAATCTCACCCTATACAAAGCTTACACAAACCACTGGACCAACCTTAGGAGGGCAGAAACCAAAAGGAAGAAAGAATTTAACCTTGAAGCCTGGGAAAAGGAGAACTCAAACACAATAAATTAAAAAGTAATAATGATAATGAAAAGGCAAAGAAATACTACACAAATGGAGGAACAAACTAGAAACACAGAAGTCCAAATAAATAAGAGGAAACAGGCAAACTACCTGAAAAAGAATTCAGAAAAATGATAGTAAAGATGATCAAAAACCTTGGAACCAAAATGGAGAAAATGCAATAATTAATTAACAAAGACCTAGAAGAATTAAAGAATAAACATACAGAGACAAACAACACAATTACTGAAATTAAAAATACTCTAGAAGGAATCAATGGCAGAATATCTGAAGCAGAAGAATGGATCAGTGAGTTGGAAGATAAAATGGTGGAAATAACTTCTGAAGAGCAGAATAAAGTAAAAAGAATGAAAAGAACTGAGGACAGTCTCAGAGACCTCTGGGATAATATCAATTCACCAACATTCGAATTATAGGGGTCTCAGAAGAAGAAGAGAAAAAGAAAGGATGTGAGAAAATTTTTGAAAAGATTATAGCTGAAAATTTCCCCAACATGGAAAAGGAAATTGTCAGTCAAGTCCAAGAGGCACAAAGAGTCCCATATAGGATAAACCCAAGGAGAAACATGCCAAGGCACATACTAATCAAACTAACACAAACTAAACACAAAGAAAGAATATTAAAAGCAGCAAGGGAGAAGCAACAAGTAACATGCAAGGGAAACCCCATACACTTAACAGCTGATCTTTCAGCAGAAACTCTGCAGGCCAGAAGGGAAAGGCAAGATATATTTAAAGTACTGAAAGGGAAAAATCTACAACCAAGATTACTCTACTGAGCAAGGATCTCATTCAAAATTGATGGAGAAATAAAAACCTTTTCAGACAAGCAAAAGTTAAGAGAATTCAGTACCACCAAACCAGCTTTACAACAAATGTTAAAGGGACTTATATATCAAGAAATAATCAAGAGAAAAAAATCAACCCCAAACAATTAAGAAAATGGCAATAGGAATATCAGTTCAGTTCAGTTCAGTCGCTCAGTTGTGTCTGACTCTTTGCGACCCCATGTATCACAGCATGCCAGGCCTCCCTGTCCATCACCAACTCCTGGAGTTCACTCAGACTCACGTCCATCGAGTCAGTGATGCCATCCAGCCATCTCATCCTCTGTCGTCCCCTTCTCCTCCTGCCCCCAATCCCTCCCAGCATTAGAGTCTTTTCCAATGAGTCAACTCTTCGCATGAGGTGGCCAAAGTACTGGAGTTTCAGCTTTAGCATCATTCCTTCCAAAGAAACCCCAGGGCTGATCTTCAGAATGGACTGGTTGGATCTCCTTGCAGTCCAAGGGACTCTCAAGAGTCTTCTAAAACACCACAGTTCAAAAGCATCAATTCTTCAGTGCTCAGCCTTCTTCACAGTCCAACTCTCACATCCATACATGACCACTGGAAAAAGCCATAGCCTTGACTAGACGGACCTTTGTTGGCAAAGTAATGTCTCTGCTTTTGAATATGCTATCTAGGTTGGTCATAACTCTCCTTCCAAGGAGTAAGTGTCTTTTAATTTCATGGTTGTAATCACCACGTGCAGTAATTTTGGAGCCCAGAAAAATAAAGTCTGATACTGTTTCCACTGTTTCCCCGTCTATTTCCCATGAAGTGATGGGACTGGATGCCATGATCTTCATTTTCTGAATGTTGAGCTTTAAGCCAACTTTTTCACTCTCCAGTTTCACTTTCATCAAGAGGCTTTTTAGTTCCTCTTCACTTTCTGCCATAAGGGTGGTGTCATCTGCACATCTGAGGTTATTGATATTTCTCCCAACAATTTTGATTCTTTTGAAGGAGATCACCATTATCTTCATTACCTCCACCATAGTTTAGTGAAGTGAAGTCGCTCAGTCGTGTCCCACTCTTTGAGACCCCATGGATGGAGTAGCCTGCGCCAGGCTACTCCATCCATGGTTTTTTCTAGGCAAGAGCACGGGAGTGGGTTGCCATTTCCTTCTCCAATAGTTTGCTGCAGCTGCTGCCAAGCCGCTTAGTCCTAGGTAAATAGCAGAGTTATTGATATTTCTCCCAGCAGTCTTGATTCCAGCTTGTGCTTCCTCCAGCCCAGCGTTTCTCATGATGTACTCTTCATATAAGTTAAATAACTAGGGTGACAATATATAGCCTTGGCGTACTCCTTTTCCTGTTTGGAACCAGCCTGTTGTTCCATGTCCAGTTCTAACTGTTGCTTCTTGACCTGCATACAGACTTCTCAGGAGGCAGGTCAGGTGGTCTGGTATTCCCATCTCTTTCAGAATTTTTCACAGTTTATTGTGATCCACATAGTCAAAGGCTTTGGCATAGTCAATAAAGCAGAAATAGATGTTTTTCTGGAATCTCTTGCTTTTTTGATGATCCAGAAGATGTTGGCAATTTGATCTCTGGTTCCTCTGCCTTTTCTAAAATCAGCTTCAATATCTGGATGTTCATGGTTCATGTATTGCTGAAGCCTTGCTTGGAGAATTTTAAGCATTGGTGGCTTATGCCATACCCAAGTCTGCTGCGCTCATTATTAGAGAAATGCAAATCAAAACTACAATGAGATATCACCTCACACTGGTCAGAATGGCCTTCATCAAAAAGTCTACAAACAATAAATGCTCTAGAGGGTGTGAAGAAAAGGGAACTCTCTTGCACTGTTGGTGGGAATGTAAATTGATACAGCCACTATGGAAGACAGTATGGAGATTCCCTTAAAATAAATAAAACCACCATATGACCCAGCAATCCCACTCCTAGGCATATACCCTGAGGAAACAAAAATTGAAAAAGACACGTGTATCCCATTGTTTATTGCAACATTATTTACAATAGCTAGAATATGGAAGCAACCTAGACGTCCACTGACAGATAAATGTATAAAGAAGTTGTGGTATATATACACAATGGAATATTACTCAGCCATAAAAAGGAATGCATTTGAGTCAGTTCTGATGAAGTGGATGAACCTAGAACCCATTATACAGAGTGAAGTGAGTCAGAAAGAAAAAGATAAATATTGTATTCTAATACATATATATAAAATCTAGAAAAATGGTACCTAAGAACTTATACACAGGGCAGCAATGGAGAAACAGACATAGAGAACAGACTTATGGCCATGGGGAGAGGGGGGGAGAGGGTGGGATGTATGGAGAGAGTAACATGGAAACTTACATCACCATATGTAAAATAGATAGCCAATGGGAATTTGCTGTATGGCTCAGGAAACTCAAACAGGGGCTCTGTATCAACCTAGAGGGGTGGGAGGGGGCGGGAGATGGGAGGGAGGGTCAACAGGGAGGGGATATATGTATACCTACGGCTGATTCATGTTGAGGTTTGACAGAAAACAGCAAAATTCTGTAAAGCAATTATCCTTCAATTAAAAAATCAAATTAAAAAGAATCACCTAGACATCCTGTTAAAATGCAGGTTCTGCTTTAGAAGGTCTGGAGTGGGACAGAATCCAGGAATTGAAGTTCCCAGGTGCTGCTGCTGGTCACAGAGCAAACCTGGAGTAGCTAGAAACAGAGGTCCCCTTTCTCAGCAGCACATTAGAGTCACCTGAGGTGACTTTGCTCTAAGGGGCCATGGAAACAGAATCTTTAAAAGCCGGCCGGACGATTGCAATGTACTAGAATGCAGACCAAGTATTCACGTGGCATGAGAATCACGAATTTCTTTTTAGACCATGGAGAGAAATGGTGTATTACACCATTAGTAACCCAGGGAGCAAATCTTCCCACTGAAGTCAGTTAAGAGAACCACTGTGTTTGTAGTCAGTAGATGTCCCTTTCCTATCTGAAAGCCCTCAGGTTCAGTGGATCTGAGGGTGTTTTATTGTTTTGTTGTTTAATTGACTTCCTTTCTAAAACTTCTGATTTCCCCTGTATAAAAAGGGATTAGAGAAAAGGGAGAAAAACCAGAATATTTGAAAGGGACTAGCACCTCATATCCATTAAGCCATCTAGGAATTAAATTGGCCTCTCTTCTTGGTTTTGGCGTAGCTATTACACAACAGTTCACAGGCAGGCTCCAAAGGCTCCGTCTAACCTGATCCAATATTAAAGGTTAGGAAGCACTGATAGAGACACAGAAGGCTAGAGAGGAAGGCACAAAAGGGAAAATGAGAGCTTCAAGTTCAATACTAGCCATTCAATCTATGATGCAAAGATAATACACAATATGAAATGAGAAATCGTCATCCATGAGATAAGAGTTATTTATTGTAAATATGCATGATTGAAGACTGCTTTGTGTGGGACCTGTTCAGTTGTGATTTTAGTCTCTTGATGCAGAGCAGGGACCAGCTGCCTGTAAACACAGTTTTATTGGAACACAACCATGCTCATTCACTTCTGTGTTGACTATCGCTGCTTTGGGGCTATTTATGTCAGAGTTGAGTCGTGACAGGGATCATATGGCCCACAGATACTAAAATGACTCTCTCTGGACCTTTACAGGAAAAAAAAAAAATGCCAACTTCTGATTTAAAGACACCATCGTCAAAGCATACTCATCCCCATTACCAACAAATGCAGCATCCCACCAACAATCTCACCGTGGCATTACAGGGCCAGTCCCAAAAGTCGGTAATACCCTCTGAGCTTCCTGTTAATGATTCATGTCTAAATCACTTAAAATCTTTGCTGGGGAGGACACATTAAAGGTTGGCCAAAGTGTGGTTATGAGCTCAGAAGGAAGTTGAAATGCAGCCCGTAATGAAAGGGAAGCAGAGCAAAGAAATGGATTCAAGAGACATCAAGCTCTAGGGAGGGAAGTGGGTCCAAAAATGGATTCTGTTCATAATATCCTGTGTGCTGTGTTTATGCCAAGCTATAGATCTTTTTAATGCAAAAGCAGTTATTTCAGCCTGAGGTCCAATCTTTCAGCAGGAGAGTTTCTAGGCACTATTTCTTTCACATTATTCAAACTGGTCCTCCTAATTGATTGCCTTTTCTTTCGAGTCCAAATTGGAATATTATCCTTTTCATCAATTTTCTCAGCAGTTGGCAAATGTACTATTTATTGCATGTAAGTCATACTTAAATAATATTCAATCATCTTTCCAACGAATTTCAATGAGCAATGTTCCTGTAGATGCTTAACCACCTGTAATGCCTATTCATTGTGTGGAATGCTTCTAATGACAAATGGCTAATGTAGGAACTCTTTAGGCTTATCGTTTCTTTAGATGAATTTTCTTGACAGGGTTAAAAAATGAACATCAATGTTTGCAAATGAGTGTATCATGCATTCCCAGTAGCTATTCTTAATGCAGCCTTTGTTCAGACTGTACAAACTGGGATGATAAATCAACTGCATAGTGGCAGGGGAGGGGGAGGTTTGACCAGGGTGGGAGGTGGGCTGGAGAAGATATTGAAAAGTCCATAAAGTGAGACTGAGTCCCCCTGCTAAATCTATGAATAACCTCTCTATCCAAGATTTTACTCCCTTTCCTGTCCAGCCCTTATTCCCCTCGAGATGAGTATCAAAAAAAAAAGTAACAACTGAAGCCAGGCAAGACCCTGCAGGGCCTTGCCAAGTTCAAAAAACCCTCCATCTAAAAAAAAAAAAAAAAAAAACCCTCCATCTGAACTTTCCCCCATTTCTGAATTGCAGGGGGAAAAATTTAGTCCCCAAGCCCTTCTTGAGTTCCAAAGAGCAGGTCCAGGTGGTTAATGATCAGGACCAGAATCAGAGGGTTCCAAGTTCCTCCTGAAGGGAAACAGATAACCATCTTATGCATATCTTTCAGTTGTTCTGTAGGAACTAAGACCCCCACTCAAGAGGAGAGTGGAGGCTACATGCTAACCACAAGCACAGAGACCCAGACTGGTTGGAATCAGATGGTTGAGAGTCTCGAAATATTACCCTGTTACATCACCACCAGCCAATCAGAAGGTGGTCCATGAGCTGATCACACAGCCTGTGACTCTCTCCCCTAACATTGTCTTTAAAAACTCTTACCTGAAAGCTATAGGTGCATTTGGGTCTTTTGAACACAGGCTGCTCATTCTCCTGCTTGGTGCCCTATAATTAAACTCTCACTTTGCTGCAAACATTCACGGTCAGAGTTTGGCTTTCTGTGCATACGAGACCTTAAGTAGTAACAAAAGCATGTATATCAGCACTGTATTTAATATATTTACAAATTTATTTTAAATGCTTTTCACCTAAAGCAATGGCTTCACTTTAGGATTTTTGCTCCAAGTTCCCTAAACGAGCAGGCCCTAAATATGAAAGTATCTATTACTCAAATCTTGTTGCTGCTCTCTGATTGGGATAACTCATCAAACCAGCCCTAGGGTATAGAGTTCATTACTAAACTACTCATATACATTATTACACTGCCTATGAGAAAGTATTCTCAATAAATTACAGGCAATAGAACATACAATGGTTTTCCAGCACCAAAACACTCGCAGGGACAAAAGTCCTATTTGGTCCAGAGGAGGAGGAAGGTATTCAGCCTGGAGTGTCAGGGAGGCTTCATAAGGAGGTGATATTTGAATGAAGTCTGAAGTTCAGTGAGGAGAAGAAAGCTGAGTACATGAATTCCAGACAGAAAGAACAGGTACAAAAGGACAAAAACAAGCATACATGGTCAGGTGCCATAAGCAACCCAGTGCTATTGAAGCATGGAGTGAACGGAGGGGCAGAGGGAGAAAGGTGGATGAAGGGATGCGAGGCCCGAGGCCCGGCAAACAGCAAGTAGCTCAGACCACCTTCACTTCCTTCCTGTCCTCTTCATTTCCATCAGCAGGAGATGGTAGAGAGAACAAAGGCCTCCTAGTCAGAATTTGTCACTTCTTGGTCATTTAACTTCGGGCAAGTCATCCATTGGGCTTCATTCATTAAAATGTTGATTCAGAGACCTGGCTAATCATTGAATCAAATTTCTCAGTCCCCCTCCCACACCTCCTGAATCAGATATTCAGGAGATGGCCCCAGTAAGCTGTGCGTTTTCAGCACCCAGTTTGTGAATCACTGCCTTAAGTACAATATTATCTGGAGGAAATCACCTTTGTTAAAAATGCCGTGAGTGTTATTTCTTTTGGCCTTATTTCTTCCAAGGAGAAAAAAAAGAGCAGTAATCTGAAGAGTCTGACTTTATTTAAAACAAACAAACAAACAAAAAAAACCCTTTAAAAATCCTTTAGCTGGGTTTGTGGCATTTTCAGGGGGAGGGAGAGATTATCCCAAGGTAAGAGACTTTTCTTCCTTTGAAGCTGTATTGGTATGATGTGAATCAAACCATTCATGCAGAGAACAAAAGCGCCTTTGACTTCAAGAGCCAGTTAAGATGGTAACTTAAATAAACAGGGAGGAAAAGAGATATGACAAAAGGTCAACTTAGTCATAGCTTCTTGAGCTTCATTTGAAGGAATGCCTAAGGCTGAACAGCTGAATCGAGTTTGCAATTATTCACCCTTCCAGAAGTTCCCAACCTGAAGTTACCAGATCTGTGAATTCAGTTCAGGGGGTGATCTGGAAGTTTTGCTCAGTATTTCAAAATTTCTAACGCAGAGCTTCTCAAAGTGGGGTTCAAGGAACAATGAGATCTGAACAACTTGAAAAATGAGAACAATGCTTATTAAAAATGAGGATTCTTGTTTCCCAGCCCAAGAGATTATATTTCAGAATATTGGGATTAAGGCCTGGAAATCAGTATTTCTTTTCAAACACTAGGCGATTTTGAGAGAACGCATTTGTGATAAGTCTCATGAAATAGGAGGAAGGGATAGTTAGGAGGTTTGGAGTGGACATGTCACATTGCTATATTTAAAATGGATAACCAACAAGGACCTACTGTATAGCAGACAACTCTGCTCCATGTTATGTGACAGCCTGAATGGGAGGGGAGTTTGTAGGAGAATAGACACATGTGTCTGTATGGCTGAGTCTCTGCTGTTCACCTGAAACTATTATAATGTTGTTAATCAGCTATACTCCAATATAAAATAAAAAGATTTTTTACAAAAGAGAAACCTTCACATGAAACCTTCACATCTTTAGCAGAATTGGGTAAAGGAATTATGGTTCATGCATGCACTAAAATATAATGTTGCCATTAATAATTAAGTATAAGAATAGCATGCAATTAGGTGGAAGTAAGTTTTCAGACTAAAAAGATATAATTTAAATTTATAGCTTTATAGCTGATTTTTGAGGAAGAAAAAGAAGGATGCAGGATAAACACAATATACTCTATTGTTTAATTCTAGTTTTGTAAATTATATTACATATTATTTTTTTATGACTCATTAAAATATCCCTAAAGTAGCATCCCAATTTATTCTATTTTAGCCAAAAGGATTAAGTCAACTGAGCACATGCTAATTAGAATTTCTAACAATCAGACACAGGTCTTTGATTAATAAAAGTGGGGTAATAAGCTATTATGTAATAAATTAAGACATGAGTCTACAGGGTAACTCTTTTAAAGGAACCCTTGATAGTAAAATTTGAAATGGCTTACCTTTGTCTGCTCTCCTCCCCCATTCTTGTGTAAACATGTTGTCTAGAATCTAGATAGTAAAAAAAAAAAAAAACCCTAGTGGAAGCAAGTACCCTATTTTATCCCATTTTCCTACTCAACATCAGTCCCCTTACCCCTTTTCTCCACATGCTTCCCTTGTGTTCAAATGGAGATAGCCACTCCGGTTGACATTTGGGCATACGCCGAGCGCACTATGAGGGAACCTACACTGCTGAAATATGACCCTGGAGAATAAAAACCAGTGATCCACCATTAGTTGATATAAAAGGTATTTCCAGAGCTAGATTTTTAAGGCTTTGCCACACAGTTCACTTCTCCTACTTCAGTAGAAGGGAACTTTTGGAAGTTTTGACTTGCACACTTATTAAAGAGAGAGAGCACTAAAATTTAATCCTATGTTATTTCAATGAGCATGTGAAAGTAAAAGAAAGTGTTATTCACTCAATCATGTTCGACTCTATGCAACCCATGGACTGCAGCCCACCAGGTTCCTTTGTCCATGGAATTCTCCAGGCAAGAATACTGAAGTGGCTTGCCATTCCCTTCTCCAGGGGATCTTCCTGACCAGAGATTAAACCTGAGTCTCCTGCATTGCAGGCCGATCCTTTACTATCTGAGCCACCAATCATGTGAGATGATTCCATAATTATAAAATATAAAACACAGGATTCCATCAAGTTTGTGACCTTTAAAATTCACTGGCAAAGACATTTACATAGTTAAAAGCTGAAGAATTACAACATCTAGTCAAACAATGTAGGGATTGTAGATTCCTCTAAGTAGAAAATTAAAAATCCTGACTTATGAAACCGCCACCTCCCCTGCAGTTATGAATTCAATGACATAACAACTATAATCCGGTTCCATCAATGTTGCCAAAAAGAATCTCCTCTTATTATGCAACCAAAAGTTAATTGCAAAATTACATAGAAAGATGTTTCCAACTGACTTAAGTCAAATTGGTTAGGAACAACAATCAGGTTCTTCTTGGTAAATACCAGGAGCTACTCACCCAAAACCTCACCACTATGCCATTAAGCAAGTAAGCCTCAAACCAAATTCTACCACACATACAGATACACGGAAGGTAAAACTGAAGGACCAGCAGGATTCATATGCTCTTCACCAAAAGTGAAGACCGTATCAAATGTCTTAGCCAAACCACATATCTTTAGTAGCTCCAGTTCCACATATAAGAGCATATTTCTCTCATCTATTATGCTAGCTAGACACTATTTCAAATATCTCTATAATATGAATTAGACAAAAAGTTTGGTGACAAAGATAGATAAAGCTTTTGCAGAAGCTCCTGTAGAATTAGATCTTCCTGATCACATGTCAACTGACAACACTTGGAGTGTGAATTCCTGATCATTGCTACTGATTATTCCCACAATTCAGCTTAAACTAACACCCACACAAATACACATACTTATATCTCAAAATGAGCAAGGAAGGGCATGATGCCATCTTTTCCTTAGTACTGATCAGCGTAATTTTTCTAAGGAAGATTAAAAATAAAGCATAAAATTTGTTTCTGCATTAAAACAAAAAAAATATTATTGTGTTAAGAAAGTTGCACATACTGGATTTATTTGTGTAATGTTTTATAAAATTTACCTTATTAGAATAACAGGTCAATAATAATTGTTTATTGCAATTAAAAATACATACTTGGGGAACTAATTTAAACTTGTGAATTGAAGTTGAAATTTTGCTAAGTTTATGTACAATATTAGAAATTTTAACTACACTCAAGTTTGCAATATCTATAATGCACCTCTTAGATTTATAAAAAGTAAATATAGAGAAAGCTTTGAAAGCCAGCTAAAGTCTTTTAGAAGAGGTCAAATCTACAAAATATAATTTAAAATGTTTCAGTTCAGTCGCTCAGTCTTGTCTGACTCTTTGTGACCCCATGGAATGCAGCACGCCAGGCTTCCCTGTCTATCACCAACTCCTGGAGCTTACTCAAACTCATGTCCATCGAGTCGGTGATGCAATCCAACCATCTCATCTCCTGTCATCCCCTTCTTCTCCTGCCTTCAATCTTTCCCAGCATCAGAGTTTTTTCCAGTGAGTCAGTTCTTCACATCAGGTTGCCAAAGGATTGGAGTTTCAGTTTCAACATCAGTCCTTCCAATGAATACTCAAGACTGATTTCCTTTAGGATAGATTGGTTTGATCTCCTTGCAGTCCAAGGGACTCTCAAGAGTCTTCTCCAATACCACATTTTAAAAGCATCAATTCTTTGGTGTTCAGCTTTCTTTATAGTCCAACTCTCACATCCATACATGACCACTGGAAAAACCATAGCCTTGACTAGACGGACCTTTGTTGGCAAAGTAATGTCTCTGCTTTTTAACATGCTGTCTAGGTTGGTCATAGCTTTTCTTCCAAGGAGTAAGCATTTCTTAATTCCATGGCCACAGTCACCATCTGCAGTGATTTTGGAGTCCAAAAAAATAAAGTCTGTCACTGTTTCCATTGTTTCGCCATCTATTTGCCATGAAATGATGGGACTGGATGCCATGATCTTCATTTTCTGAATGTTGAGTTCTAAGTCAATTTTTTCACTCTCCTCTTTCACTTTCATCAAGAGGCTCTTACGTTCTTCTTCACTTTCTGCCATAAGGGTGGTGTCATCTGCATATCTGAGGTTATTGATATTTCTCCCAGCAACCTTGATTCCAGCTTGTGCTTCATCCAGCATGGCATTTCACATGATGTACTCTGCATATAAGTTAAATAAGCAGTGTGACAATATACAGCCTTGATGTACTCCTTTTCCTGATTTGGAACCAGTCTGTTGTTCCATGTCCAGTTCTAACTGTTGCTTCCTGACCTGCATACAGATTTCTCAGGAGTCAGATCAGGTGGTCTGGTTTTCCCATCTCTTTCAGAATTTTCCACAGTTTATTGTGATCCACTCAGTCAAAGGCTTTGGCATAGTCAATAAAGCAGAAATAGATGTTTTTCTGGAACTCTCTTGCTTTTTCGATGATCTAGCAGATCATCTGCCAACAAAAGCAGATGTTGGCAATTTGATCTCTGGTTCCTCTGCCTTTTCTAAATCCAGCTTGAACATCTGGAAGTTCACAGTTCATGTACTGTTGAAGCCTGGCTTGGAGAATTCTGAGCATTACTTTTCTAGCGTGTGAAATGAGTGCAATTGTGCGGTAGTTTGAGCATTCTTTGGCATTGCCTTTCTTTGGGATTGGAATGAAAACTGACCTTTTCCAGTCCTGTGGCCACTGCTGAGTTTTCCAAATTTGCTGGCAAGTTGAGTGCAGCACTTTCACAGCATCATCTTTTAGGATTTGAAATAGCTCAACTGGAATTCCATCACCTCCACTAGCTTTGTTTGTAGTGATGCTTCCTAAGGCCCACTTGACTTCGCATTCCAGGATGTCTGGCTCTAGGTGAGTGATCACACCATCATGGTTATCTGGGTCATGAAGATCTTTTTCTATAGCTCTTCTGTGTATTCTTGCCACCTCTTCCTAATACCTTCTGCTTCTGTAAAATGTTTAACAGTATTTAAATGACTAAACATTAATGGGACCAAATATTATTCAAAAATTCATC
Organism: Bos taurus; assembly: GCF_002263795.3. Classification (NCBI taxonomy): domain Eukaryota; kingdom Metazoa; phylum Chordata; class Mammalia; order Artiodactyla; family Bovidae; genus Bos; species Bos taurus. Next base: position 5,321,314 of record NC_037332.1, read on the forward strand.
AGAGCAGTAGCTAAAATTCACTAGATAAAAATTCACCTCAAGCTGAATTAGAGGTTAACAGAAGTAGATTTTTTATTTGAAACTTTATTAAACTGAATACTAATTTCTATGACCAAAGTAGAATTGAATTAGCTTTTTCTATGTATAAAACTCACTTTCAAGGTACCAAAAGTTCATTATCAACATCATTAAACAAGCTCTCTTTGTCACCTGGGCTTGCAGCATTTCCCATTTTTTAATATTAGAATAATCCTTTTGAAGTATACAAAGAAAAGAATCAAGGAACTCAATCCCACTGCTTGTGGAGTCAGAATATTACAAGAATCAGTGGTAATTTTAGAATTAGACTGGGGTCACAGAGGCCATTTGATCCAATCTATGGAGGAAGAAACAAACTGAGACCCAAGAAGAGTAACTTGTCTGACATACTCTGTAAACCAGTAGTGAAGCCAGGATTAAATACAAGTCTTATGACCCCCAAATTCTTTCAATACTAATGAATGACTATTAAGTGCTTGCTATGAGTCAGTCACTCTTTCTAGACACAGGAGATAAAGAAGTGATAAGGAAAAAATCTTTTAGCTTCTAAGAGGATGGAGATAGATGATAAATGCATATATAAATGAGAAAATGTGAGTTGGTGATAATTGCTCTAAAGAAAACAAAACAACAAATGGTATCATGAAGGAGAGTGGCATGCCTGACAGGTGGGTGGGGGTTGGGACGTGCTACTTTTATTTAGGTTTGTGGAGGAAAGTCATCTCTACAGGGTTGGCATTTGGACTGGTACTCAAATGATGAGAGAAGACCGCCAGGCAAAGAGCTATGGGAAAAATATTTTAAGTGTTACAAAGTATGGTAACTACAAAGAGCTTGAGTGAAGAAGAGCTTGGAAGGCAGGAAGAGTGAACATTAGAACTTGCAAGCAATGCACGCTTGTTTGGATTTTATTCAGAATACATTAGGAGACCGTTGGAGGATGTTGAGCAAGAGCGACATAATTAGATTTACCTTTTTAAAGGATCACACCAGCTACTATGAAGAGAGTGTTCTGTAGGGGTGTAAAAGGAGGGACAGGAAAACCAGTTAGGAAATTGTAGTATGGGTGGTAGTATAGGGGATGGGAAGAAATCACTGGGTTCTGAATCTATTTTGGAGGTAGGATCTATAGCAGCAGTCTCCAGTCTTACTGGCACCAGGGACTGGTTTTGTGGAAGACAATTTTTCCATGGACTCATGGGGGTAGAGCGGGCTGATGGCTTGGGGATGAACCAAGTACATTACATTCATTTTGCACTTTATTTCTATTATTATTACAGCTCCACTTCAGATCATCAGGCATGAGATCCCAGAGGCCGGGGAGCCCTGAGATACAGGATGTATATTGCCACACTTTTTTTGTGACTAACAGATATTTCTTGTGTCTCTGGTGATATCTGCTATGTTAAGTAACAAGTAGTCGTGATAGTAGCTCAAAATTTGGGATCCCCATATTTTACAATAGAAGAGGATATAAGTTTTTGGTTAATTCCAAATAAACAGATCCCCAACCCCAGACATGACCCATCTCAAATCCCCTCATCATTCAGAGATTCTTCAGCAGTGCCCGAGACATGGATTTTATACGCTAATTACTCAAGAGATAAGGAGATAAAGCAGAAAAGGCCTTAGAGACAGCTGTGTTTGTGCTCAGTAGCTCAGTCGTGGATGACTCTTGGCAGCCCCCTGAACTGTAGCTCGCCAGGCTCCTCTGTCCATGGGATTATCCAGGCAAGAATACTGGAGTGATTTGCCATTTCCTCCTCCAGGGGATCTTCCCAGCCCAGATACTGAAACTCAAGTCTCCTGCACTGGCAGGTGGACTCTTGACCTCTGTACTACCTGGGAAACCTAGAAAGAGATCTGGCACACCTGGCACCACAGCTTACCAGGTCGACAATCTTGAACCAATTATCTGACTTCTTTGGACCCTGCCTCTACTTTCTATGAAATGGGTAGAGTTTTATCTGTTTTTAATATCTAAATGCTTTGCACATTACCTGATTATGCTTATACTAGGTATTCAAAAAGAATACTTACTACCTTTAACTTGTTCTCTGTGATCTCTTCCATTTTACTGGTAAGAGACTATACCAGAACCTGGTGAATTTCAGCCCTTTAAGTTTAGAAGTGACTATATACCATAAAGGCACATTTTATGGAGCCTTGGAGGATCTCAGTATCACTGTAAGTATCTTCTGCTAGGTTCACAAATACTTAAAGTAGAGGGCCATTGATCACAGACTGACCTGAAACTGTGACTTTACGGTTGATCTCCTGAGGCTTTGTGAAATTGCCTAGAGCCCCGCATGTGAAATATCTTAATTAAAACTTCCATTGTGAGAGAAAGAATCCAGGATGGAAAAAGTCAGAGATGGTCCGCTCGCTGCTGAAATTACCTAGAGCATAAAACAAGAGCCTCAAGGTCAAGCACTATTGAAACAAGCTTCGTAGAGGTATTTTCAGACTCTCACGCAAATCAAAACTACTAGGCTAAATATAATTCTGAGCATAGTGTGCAGACAGGTCAGTTCAGCCTCTCTCCCCTTCCAAACACCTATAATTTGTCATATGTACTTAAATGTTCCTTTCTTGGCATCTTCAGCTCTGCAATTAATAGGAGACTAAATCATATGCTAAGGCATTGCCTCTGTCCACACATATCACCGCTTTTAGTTTCAAGGTCTCTCACCAGACTCTGGCCTCACAGAGTTTTATCTCTGTTGTCTTAAAGGTCAATTGCCCGCACTTCTTATGGACACCAAGAGCCCTGCCAAGTGACTGGTCAGTTTTCAGTTATATATCCATGAGTCCTTCCTTGTCCCCTGTCTCACAGCTCACATCCCTGATCTTTCAAGAATCTTAGAAACATGATTACTACCTAAACATAACCAGCATCCAAGCATAAACAATGTACTAGCATGTGCCCCAACATGCTTTCCATTCCAATGCCAGGGCACTAAATTGGCCGAGGAAACCAGTAGAGTAATAACAGTGTCAGACAGTTCATCATCACTCAGACTCCAGTATCTTAGGGGTCTCATCAAATTAGTCAGTGTTGACCATTACCTTATACAGTGGTTTTTAATGATGTTCCCTTCACAAAGCACTTACTTGTGCAGAGATTCTATTGTTTGATTGTTCTTCTATTCATCCTGTGCTGTTTTGCACAAAAATAACAACTAATATTTACATGGTGCTAACTATATTCTGGAGAAGGCAATGGCACCCCACTCCAATACTCTTGTCTGGAAAATCCCATGGACGGAGGAGCCTAGTGGGCTGCAGTTCATGGGGTCGCTAAGAGTTGGACACGACTGAGCGACTTCACTTTCACTTTTCACTTTCATGTCTTGGAGAAGGAAATGGCAACCCACTCCAGTGTTCTTGCCTGGAGAATCCCAGGGACGGCGGAGCCTGGTGGGCTGCCATCTATGGGGTCGCACAGAGTTGGACACGACTAAAGTGACTTAGCAGCAACTATGTTCTGGGCACTGTTCTGAGAACCATATACATATACTTACTGACTCCCATAAAAATCTTATAAGGATCATACTATTATTTCATTTTGTAAATGGGGAAGTAAGCAATGAGGTTAAGTCATTTGTACAAGGCCAAATGAAACTGAGTCAGTCTGGCCCCATAAAAGAAGCTTTTAGTTCCTATGCCAGAGTTTCTCAATCTTGGCATACCTGTCATTTCAAAGAGGATAGCTGTTTGTTGTGGCAGGGGTGGGGATGGGGGTGCTGGCCTTTGCATGTTAAGATGTTTAGCAGCATCCTTGGCTTCTTACCTACTAGATACCAATAGCATCCTGCACACAACATCCCCAGGGCTATAAAAATCAAAAATACATCTGTAGACAAATGTATTGTCTATAGCTCAAAGTCCCGTGGTGGATGGGAGGTCAAATCACATTCCTCACCACCACTACCCACTAAGAATCCCCACACTGAACTGTCACTGCACAAAACAGGCAGAGGATGACTCCACTTACCGTTACAGAAGACAAGTTAACAGGCTGGTCCCTGAAGTCCAGGAATTGAATTGTCATCAATTAAATGGATCCTCACCCAAATATAATTGATATTGACTCTGATTCCACTATGCTTTTCTTGTTCCTTCCTCTCTTTTCTCTTCCCAAGTTGGAAAATGGCTCATCTAAGGCCCCTAGGCTGCTTAGTTGATGATTTCAGGCTTTCCTTCGAGTCTGTGACAGAAGCCTTGAAAGAAGGATGCAGCTTTTAAGGCAGTAACTGCAGCTGACCTCCAAAAAATTAAAAGCTTTTACGATCTTGAAGGCGTGAGGAGAGGCAAGCACAAATAGAACTTCATTCCCAGAAAGGAGAGTTACTTTCCTCTTTGGATCCGTTGCAGGTTTTTGCTGCTTTGTTCCCTAAACAAATACTGTTTGTGGATTGAAACACTGCATGGTTCACAGGATTCTAAAGGTTTATGTGCTCACGCTGTCTAGCTTAGGCTCTCCCTGGATGCTGTCCGCAGGAATGTACCAAGAACTTGCCACTTGTTCTTATCTCCTTAATACTTTCTGAGATGAAATAGATTAGGTTGAAAATAAGGAAGACTTTATCTCAGCTTTTCAAATCTCCATAACCAAGAGGATGCCTTTGGTGGAAACTACTGCCAAAGTGAACATGTTTCGTGGCCAACGCCTGGTAAGTAGGTGGAGGACCGCACCTGATCAGTAAACAATGGTGGGCTTGTTCGCATGATCCCTGTTCTCCACGGACTCAACCCCAAGCAAATCACCCCATACATAAATCACCAGCCAGCATGGTATCTCGAAGGCATCAGACTACGCTCAACTGGAATAAACACATCCAATCGCATGTCACCAGGCTTTTGGAAGCTCTTAGAATTTTTCCTTGAGGTAATGATTTTGTTGAATACTGATGTAATAAGCAATTATTGCACATGCTTGGAACTGTTATGCTGTTCTTCACTCACCCACAACTTCTCTGGCAGAAACTACGGTGAAAATTTCAATGAGGTAGAAATCAAGAGATCTTGGGTTCCATGGTTTTTTCTGCTAATAATACAGTTGCAACCTTTACTAAGCTAGTTAACCTTTTGAGAGTCAGATTCTCCAACCTAAAATTGAGGAGTTTGGATCGTTAGACAAACTGTAAGTTCTCCTACAACAACTCTAGAGTTCTGTAATTTTTCAAATTTATTTTTCAATTCAAGTTTATTGAGCTCCGATTATGTGCCATGCACTAAAGTTCTAACACTTTACATGTATTATTACACCTAAATTTCACAATAACTCATCCATGCTAAGGATGAGAAGTAATTCTATAAGTTCAGTTCAATGTACCGCTTCACTGAGAGGAAGCCTGCTATCCTGATGGATGGAGAAACACACGAGACAGTGAGCAGTCTAAGGCCAAATCCCTGGCTTCCATCAGCACCCATCACAGGTTCTGGCACATACGGGGAGTTAGTAGGCACTGATCAAAGACAGAGATGAAAGAAAATGCAGTAGTGCTTGTGTCAGGTATATTAATAAGGATGGGAAGCTATACTTTGCAGGTTTGGAGCCCATTCAGAAGCTCATATTCTGAGTTTCAAAACAGTTCAGGATACAGTTGTCATTTTAGTTTGTGATGCGTCAAGCCTGCAATGCGGGAGACCTGGGTTTGATCCCTGGGTTGGGAAGATTCCCTGGAGAAGGGAAAAGCTACCCACTCCAAAATTCTGGCCTGGAGAATTCCATGGACTCTATAGTCCATGTGGGTCGCAAAGAGTTGGACACAATTGAGCGACTTTCGCTTTCACTTCCCTTTGAAGAGTATCCTTGACCTGCTCTATAAAGATAAATGTCTTCACATGATGGAAGAACTTTAAAAGTGTATTCAATATTAACCATGGCCTTTCATTGATAATTCTAGACTGTGGGGGAGTTTTCCTTTTCTAATCCTGGTCCAAAAAAATATTTTGAGGGAGTGAACTTTGCTGCAATCTTATTTTGAAATTTTTCATAGAGAAATTAAACATTTTGTCACTATCTCAGAATGTTACTTTGTCCTTTGGGTATGCCTGATACATTTTACAGAAGTAAAAAAATAAAATGTATTAATAAAAAAAGAGGCATTCTTATCTAGATTTCAGAGAAGGTGAGCTGTCTGTCACTCAGTTGATATAATGACTGTTGATATCTATATCATGTGGTTTAAAGGCTCCTAACCAAAACACCTAACTCCTCATTGTCTGTACCAGAGTGTGAAATCAGCAGCATTGTTACTCCATTAAGCTGAAGCATTAAAATACTCTGTTAAAATTTAACAGAACAGAATGTCTACTGACAACAACAAAAACAAACAGAAAATAACCAGCGTTGGTGGGGATGCCCAGAAGTTGGAATCCTTGTGCACTATCGATAGGATTAGTAAGATGGTGCAACTGCTGTCAAAAACAATATGGCAGTTCACCAAAAATTCAAAACAGAATTGCCATGTGATCCAGGCATACATATACTTTCTACGTATACATCCAAAAGAATTAAAAGGAGGGTCTTAAAAAATATTTGCACATCCATGTTTATATCAGTACTATGCACAATAGCCAAAAGGGAGAAGCAACACAACTGTTGATCAGTGGATGAATGAATACACAAAATGCGGTGTGTGCATGCAATGGAATACTTAAAACAGAAGGAAAAATGAGTAAATGAGGGACTTCTCTGGTGGTCCAGTGGTTAAGAGTCTGCCTGCCAAGGTAGGGGACAGGGGTTCAACCCCAGGTCCAGGAACTACGAGCCCACACACCACGGGGCAAGTCAGCCCATGGACCGTAACTGCTCGGCCTGTGCTCTCCAGCCCGTGCACTGCAACTCCTGAAGCCAGAGCACCCAAGAGCCCGTATTCTGCAACAAGAGAAGCCACCGCAATGAGAAGCCCGCACACCGCAACTAGAGAAAGCCCATGAGCATCAGTGAAGACCCAGCACCGCCAACAAAAATAAGATGCTTAAGATGGTAAATTTTATGAAATGCATTCTTTAACCACAATTTGAAACAATGCTCCATACTCTGTATAACAGGTCATTCTAAACCACCCTCCTTTGTATTTTATTGTGAATTCACTTATCAGATGAGCTTCCTTCCCTGAAGGATGGATATGTCAGTTTTGATGAGGAAGAGAGAGTGAGATCTCAGACAAGGAGCTATTATTTAGGAAAGGTGGCTCAGGGACCGTGGAAGTCTCCAGGCATCCAGAGAGCACAGGTGAAGGAGACACCTAGGAACGCAGGGATGGTGGGGGGCTCCTGTGGAGATGGAGGAGGGATGCAGGAGAGAAGGGGCAACAAAAAGGCAGAAGAAAAGGCACGAAAAATACATTTTCTTCTTCGTCATCCTATTTCCCCGAAAGCTGCTGCCTTGGGCTGACCTCAGTAACTGGCAGGCAAGGAGCACCTGCCTTGCAAAGACAGCTCGGAGAGGCACTAAGAACAAGGGGACTTGAGGGCCTTCTGGCACGCGTGCCACCGCCGAGTTTTCAGAACCCCAGGGGCAGACCTCAAACGTTTCCCGTGAGAAGCAGCTGCACTCCGCCACACTCTGGGGGCCCAGCCAGTCATCATTTCTAGGCACGTTTTCCTCTTTCCATGGCTGAGTGGGAGCTGTGAAGCATGGGAGGAGAATGGAGTCTCAGAGCCAAGGCAAAGTCTCCGTTTTCAGGAAACCACAGCAGCGGGAGAGAAATGTTGGCCCAGGGCTCCCGTCTCTCTGGCAGAGGAGGGACGTCTGGTGGCCTCGGGCAGGAAAGCAGATGAGAACTTGGGGCTGCGGAAGCCCTCAGAGCCCAACAGTACCTACTGGCTTCAGCTAATGAAGTGGTGCTGAGTGTTACCCCGGCGCCGCCTCCAGTGGGTAATTCCTCATTGATGGGCTTTCCCAGCCCTGCCTGGACCTGCCCTGGTCACTCACCCTCCATGGGCAGGCTTCCCAGCCTCCAGCTACTCATCCTGCTTTGTCCAACCTGGCCTGGAGCTCTCATGGCCCCCCAGGGTTCCCGGCAGAGAAGCTCCATGTGCACAGAATGAAACTACAGGATTTTCCAAGAGATTTCACTCAGCAAACACAGTGACACCGCTTAGAGCACCAGCCACAGGCTTCACCTAAGGACGTAGAATAAAAAATCAGGTATTATGCTTAGTCGCTCAGTCATGTCCGACTCTTTGTAACCCTTTAAACTGTAGCCCACTAGGCTCCTCTGTCCATGGGATTCTCCAGGCAAGAATACTAGAGTGGGTAGCCATTTCCTCCTCCAGGGGAATCTTCCCAACCCAGGGATTGAACCTGCACCTCCTGTGTCTTCTACATTGCAGGCGGATTCTTTACCCACTGAGCCATCAGAGAAGCGCGTAAAAAACTATGTGTTAGCTATTTTTATTCTTTATAAAAAGCAGTTGAATTCTGACTCCAAGTCCCATTCCTATTGAACTTTGAAGAAGTGAAGCCCTAGGCCTTCTTGGGACTATCTCCTATAAAGGTAGAAAGCTCTGGGGTCTTGCCTGTCTCCAAGGTGGGGAGTACCTCAGGTTGTCAGACACAGGTCCACACTGGCTAAGCTAAGCCACTCATTGTTCCAGGCTCTGCAGCTTCTTTGCTGAAACTGGAAATCTCAAGTGAACTGGAAACATGAGTCGTAGAACCCAAGCCATCTAAGGGTGCCCGCACTGTATATCATACTTCCTTCCAGAGATCTTGTCACCTCCTGGAAGTGAAAGGTGTCAGCCACTCAGTTGTGTCCAACTCTTTGCAACAGCATGGACTGTAGCCCACCAGGCTCTTCTGTCCATGGGATTCTTCAGACAAGAATACTGGAGTGGGTAGCCATTCCCTTCTCCAGGGGATCTTCCCAACCCAGGGATTGAACCCACATCTCCTGCATTGCAGGTGGATTCTTTACTGTCTGAGCCACCAGGGAAGACCTGTCACCTCCTGTGCAGAACACAAGTCCTGTGCAGGACATCTCTCTGTCCCCGAGTTGCCAGAAATCTCACCTTGCAGCCTAACTGACTCTCCCCACTTCTTACCCCCTCCAGGATACTCTTCAGCTGCTTAGGATTTTAACACAGAGCCTTGAGGTTCATTTAAGCATTTTCTGCTTTCTACCTCAAAAAATTCCTGAGATAAGAACCACAAAGCTAAGCCAATATTAGGAGCTAGGATGTCTATTTGAAACAAGGCATAGGAGGTTAAGTGTTGCACACAGTACGTTGGAGGCAAAATCTGGACACCAAGCCAGGTGCACTGATGGTAGGGAAGTGTTATTTCCATGACATCTCAAAATGGCAAGTCAGAAAGCCTGCAGCAATTTGAAAGCAGCAGGAAGAAACTGAAGGCTCACTTGGGTTGCATCATCAAGAGTGGGGAAGCTGAGTAAAGTCAGTGAGTGGTGGGCAGAGAGCCAGCATTCACTTGATTCAGTCTTCACACTGTGGTTACCAGCCAGTGCCATCCAGGGAGAGCCTGACTCTGAAGGAGAGGCCTTGCTGCCCATGCAGAGAGCGCCTTGTTTGCCTATGCCGACCACCCACTGAGAACAAATGAGCAGTGACTGGAGGGAGGCAGAAGAGAGGACTCGGACCCTGACATCCAGGGAGGGCAAGCTTTGTCAGACAGCACGTTCCTCCTCCTCCATCTGGGGGTGAACCACTTGCGCTTCATCAGAAGCTCTCTGAACTACATGTCCAAGTGTGGAGACAAAAGTTCAGTAAGGGGTTGACTTTGCAGTGTTTATGGCTTTGAGGTCAGCTTCATAGACTGGACCAGAGCTTCCCTGGTGGCTCAGATGGTAAAGAATCTGCCTGCAATGCAGGAAACCTGGGTTCCATCCCTGGGTCAGGAAGATCCCCTAGAGAGGGAAATGGCAACCCACTCCAGTACTCTTGTCTGGAGAATTCCATAGACAGAGGAACCTGGCGGGCTATAGTCCATGAGGTCGCAAAGAGTCGGACATGACTGAGCGACTAACACACTTTTCACAGACCGGGGGACAAGGCTGGTGTGAAGCTACATCAGGAAAGCCCTGGTATTGATGCCTTCGTACTTTTATTTCAGAGCACTTCATATCCCTCTGGACGCCTTGTCCTTCCTATGCCCAAGGTCGCCGAGTGGCCTAGCTCCCTTTCTCACGCTCCACCCAGACCTGAACACGCAGACTCAAGTTTTTGCACCAAAATGATACTGCCCTCTTCACCCCCATTACAGAGCCATTTTCTGGATATCATACTGTCAAAAGTGGGGTGCTGATGATGAATAAGCTCACATAAATAATTCAGCCTAAAATAGGAGTCCTATGAATATTTTAGTGGAAAAGAAACATTCCAGGCGAGTATAAATTCTATGAACTTGAGAATTTTGTCAGCTTTGTTTACAACTGTGATTTGATAGAAAATTACCCCATTAAACAAAACAAAACAGGCCAGTAATAATAATATGGTTTAAAATGAGCCTCAGGAGAAAAATGTAGTAATGTTTGCCAAATTTGGAATGTACTATATCATTTTGGTATTAGTGAAAATCTCAGCAATAATAACAACAGTGAAAAAATACTTTCTCAGACAGGACCATAATTTCATAATAAGTTTAACTCTGATTTATTTGCATTCAGAAAACAAATACTATATTAAGCTTCAAAAGGAATGAGTCACATAAGGCAGAGAGATGCCATCAGCAGAAGGTCAGACAAGAGATCAGAGAACATCCTTTTGGCAATGTGAACACAGTCTGATGTAGAATTTTTCAAACTTCATGTCATGAGTGTGGTAGAACCAATTCAGTGAGTTTTAACCAAACTCTTCTTTCTAGTGGTATAAAACTGAAAGAATTGAATGGACTGAATTAGAATGGAGAGGAATGGAATAGAATGGAGATGCTAAGGTCTGTGTACACATGTATTTCAAATATGAGTACCTATGATTTGAAATGCAATCACACACAGTATGGATTGTGGCCTAAACTGTTTGAAAGCTATATGTCTAAGGTGCCAGTTAATTGGTAAACTCACTTTAGCCTCAAAATGTATGTGTGGAAGCCTAACATGTACAATGTTAATGCTGCTGCTGCTGCTGCTGCTGCTAAGTCGCTTCAGTCGTGTCCGACTCTGTGTGACCCCATAGACGGCACCCACCAGGCTCCTCTGTCCCTGGGATTCTCCAGGCAAGAACACTGGAGTGGGTTGCTATTTCCTTCTCCAGTGCAGGAAAGTGAAAGGGAAGTCGCTCAGTAGTGTCCAACTCTTCTCGAGCCCATGGACGGCAGCCCACCAGGCTCCTCCGTCCGTGGGATCTTCCAGGCAAGAGTGCTGGAGTGGGGTGCCATTGCCTTCTCTGAACATATACAAAAGGCCCATGGAAATCTGCTCCCACTGAAGCTGTTGCGAATGGAGTCAGCCCTGCCCGCTCACTCCAGTCCTTCTTCCTCTAAGAAGCAGAGTCTGAAAACCCCTGGTCTAGAACTTAGACTTTTTCAGTCTAAGGATGCTTAGCGTTGAAGTGTGAAGAAACCAATAATAGCATCTTCTGTCCCACTCAAATTCGGAATTAGCTCAGAAACAGTGAAGTCAAGCAGATGAGGATCAAGTATCAGCGTAATGCTAACAAAGGCTGGGCCACAGCAAAGGTGTGAGACAGCAGCGATTCTCCTGGTCTGAACTGCATGCTGTGACAAAAATGAACAATTAGAGCAGTGCTGGAAACCAGAAGGCCCAAACTCACCTTCCACTCAGAGGCAGAAGCTCAGAGTGGACAAGTTCACCCCAGAAGCAGAGGCAAGGGAAGGCTAAGTGAGCCCAGCCCAACTCAAAGCAGCCAGGAGCACTGCTGTAAATGAAGTCCCTCTACAAGGAAACATGAAGCAGATGGAAAGAAGGTTCGTCTTCATAAACCTTAGCAAAGTGGAGTATACTTTTCTTTCATGGCACTTAGTGGAATTGGAATTCATGTCTGCCTCCCATGAAAGACTATTAAACTTCTTGAAGACAGAGACTGTATCCGTTCTATACACTGCTTGCTTCCAGAATTTCAGTTCAGTTCAGTTCAGTCACTCAGTCGTGTCCGACTCTTTGTGACCCCATGAATCACAGCACGCCAGGCCTCCCTGTCCATCACCAACTCCCAGAGTTCACTGAGACTCACGTCCATCGAGTCAGTGATGCCATCCAGCTATCTCATCTTCTGTCCTCCCCTTCTCCTCCTGCCCCTAATCCCTCCCACCATCAGAGTCTTTTCCAATGAGTCAACTCTTCGCATGAGGTGGCCAAAGTACTGGAGTTTCAGCTTTAGCATCATTCCTTCCAAAGAAATCCCAGGGCTGATCTCCTTCAGAATGGACTGGTTGGATCTCCTTGCAGTCCAAGGGACTCTCAAGAGTCTTCTAAAACACCACAGTTCAAAAGCATCAATTCTTCGGCGCTCAGCCTTCTTCACAGTCCAACTCTCACATCCATACATGACCACTGGAAAAACCATAGCCTTGACTAGACGGACCTTTGTTGGCAAAGTAATGTCTCTGCTTTTGAATATGCTATCTAGGTTGGTCATAACTTTCCTTCCAAGGAGTAGGCGTCTTTTAATTTCATGACTGCAGTCACCATCTGCAGTGGTTTTGGAGCCCAGAAAAATAAAGTCTGACACTGTTTCCACTGTTTCCCCATCTATTTCCTATGAAGTGATGGGACCGGATGCCATGATCTTCGTTTTTGCACACTAAATGCTCATGAATGTACTATAGGAACAAAACTAATGTAACATGAATAAAACAAATGTATTAATGCTGTCAAGATAATAACCAGAACACTGACACCCCATCTCCAATACCAAGGTATTGGAAAATTGAATAATATTCATTCAACGGCAGACCTAATTGACAGGCCCACTCTGGAGGGTTTTCTAAAGATTACCTCTTGATGAGCAAAGAAAAAACAACTTGGCCTCCTCAGAGAAAAAGGTCCATGAAAAAGTAGTAACTCCAGCCTAAAGGAAGAAAAACAAGAGCAACTCCTCCTCCTTCTGGAAAGTCCCCAAAGAAGTCATCAGGTTCTTATAAGACAGACTTTTCTCTCACTCTCTCTTCACTGTAAATAAACTACAAATCACATCTTTCATCTTCTTCTGTGGGAAAACAGCTTTGATTCATCAAGCCTGGCTTCTAAAAAGGCTCAAGCCTTGTAAGTCTACAAGGTGGTGAGGATGCTGTCACCATCAATGAACCCACAAGGAGTAGAAATGTAAATAACAGAAATTGTGGCCACGTTTCTCCATACTGCAGGTTCACACTTCTCAGAAGCCACGTGTCTCCAACTACTGAAGAATCTTATTAACATGAGCAGCATGTGAGGTTCAGTGGGAATACACAGGGACACTAGGAATGGCCCCTGCCAAGAATCTCTCCTTCGCTCTTCCCACTAAGGAACTTGAAATTGCCACATTATAGACTCCTGTGATGAAAGGCTATGGAAACTCAAGATTTGAATATATTTTGAGCAGATGAGCCTGTTTGACCTTTATATCTCCTCCTTATGGACTTTCAGCCCGTCAACAATGATTATTGTTGCTTTAGACAGAAATTAATCTTATCCTTTTCACACACGAAAAAAGCAATGTTTTAATAGTAACAGGCACACTTGTTTCTCATGTAAAAGCAACCAGACTGAATGATAATACTCAAAGTTTAGAACAATAGTCACCCCTGGTGGGGGGAGCATACAGGGAAGGAGAAAGAGTTTGGACTTGAGACTTCAAATTACAACATTCCTTTTCTTACACTAATTGGTACAGGGATTTTTTTTTAATTGTTATTCTTTACCCTTATACTTATTACCTCTATTTTAATCTATTTTCAAATAAAGCAATACAGTGAGAACAGATGAGATAAACAATTTCCTATGTTGATTCCAACGTTTTATTCCTTCCCCAAACATCCTGAGTGCCTACTAAGCTTGAGAACATTGTGTTAGATTTTGATATGACAAGGCTGAAAGAGAAACAGTCCCTGTTTTCAAAGAGTTCTGAGTGTATTTATCTAATAATTAACATCTACTAAGAAATACATACCTGTACATGAACGAATCTAATAAAATGCAGAATACAAAATTAATTTAACAGAGCCGGACTTCTCTCAAGTCCTCTAAGCTACATAAATGACATGAGGAATTTTGTACAGACACACAGTGAGATCAAAACGAAGCTGCCAGCTCTAAAAGTCAGGTCAGCCAATTTTCCAGGTCCCGTCTGGGGCTACAGGGCACTCCTCTGCGCCATGCGCTGTCCTTTTGGCACATGGAGAACCCAATCCAGAATTCTGAGAAAGAGCACTGCAACATCAGAAAATGCTGACCAGCTCCATGAGAAACTCGTTCGTCTGAAATCATCTTTTAAAATATACACCCATTGCCCATAGCCTTGAGAAAATTACATATAGTCATTGAAAAATATGAGGGTGTTCAGCGTGTACAGGCCAGCTCATCTCTATTAATCTGGAAAGTCATTTCCTTTCCTTTGAACTAATTTGATTTGGTTTGCTTAAGGGCCCCAATTCCTTTCTTTCACCTTCATTTTGGGACTGCTGTGAAATTCAGCCCTCGGCCCACACAGAAGTTCTAAATCATTTTACCTCCTTGCTCATGCATACCACGTTTCACATCTGCGCCAAACAAGTCACTCTATTTGCCAATTATTCCATAACTTTCAGACTAAGACATGTTAGATTGCAATACATAGATAAGAAAGACATTGAATATCCTGAAGTTTTTGTTTTTTTTTTAAAGAATCAAAATGAATAGGGTTGTAAATCTACTGGCAAAATAATCATCATGCTCAAGCAAGAAATGTCTAATAGAGTTGTAGCTTAAGAGAACCAGGAAAGTAAAGGAAAAAAAGCATGGAATTTAAGGTCAGGGATACTTCTTTTAAACCCCAATTCTTTCATTTTGTTAACCATATGACCCTGGAGAAATTCTAAACCTTTAAAATAAGGATAAAACGTCAGACCTTTGAGAATTAAATGACAAAGTGACAGCCCTGAAACCCCTGCAGACAGTAGGGCTTCATAATCCAACTCTTAGACATTTTCATGATATACTTATGCAGAGGCAATGTTGAAATATCACTGATAAATGTAAAAATGAAGGAAAGTGGTTATCTGCCAAAATTCCTGTTGCTGAATTTTAAGATGTTTGAAATCAATCTTACAACTCAATATCTAGTATCTGAACACTGAATTATGTCAATTGTAAAACACCATATGGAAGTGATTGTTCAATTTTAGTTTGTACATATACATCAGTCACCTGGGAGTTTGTGAAAATACAGGGTTAGGGTTCTGTCTTTAGAGAAGATAGTTTAATAGGATTGAGGTGGTTCCGTAATTTGCATCTTAATAAATTTCCAGGTGTTCTGATGGAGATGGTCCTCAATTACATTCTGATCAATTCCACCTTATTCACAATGTATTTGTATATTTATAATGTATTTTTGAAATTTTTTTTAAAGAAATAGCTCAGACGAGCCATCATCTCTAATGCGAAAAACTATCAGTCCCTAGGACATTAGTGGGATTGGTGAAATAAGAACCTCCAAAATCTGCTTTAATGAGAACATGGAAAAATTTTTATCAAACATTTTCAGAACTCGGAAAATTAGCGAAAGGCTAACAACAGTCTGCAGAGAGCATTTATTCAACAACAAAAAATAGCTGAATCTTGATAAGAATAGCAAACTTTCTGGAGTTTTAATTTGCTCTATTCCCATTCCACTTCCCATAGCCCTGAAGTAGCTTTGAAAACCAACAGCCTCACAATAATGGTAACCATGAAAGCCA
This sequence comes from Bos taurus, assembly GCF_002263795.3. Taxonomy (NCBI): domain Eukaryota; kingdom Metazoa; phylum Chordata; class Mammalia; order Artiodactyla; family Bovidae; genus Bos; species Bos taurus. Next base: position 5,337,200 of record NC_037332.1, read on the forward strand.
GCTAAAACTAGAACAACCAGACAGAAAACCAGTAAGAAAAGGGAAATCCCAGTTTCCTCATCTATGAAATATAGCCAATACTTTATCTACCGTAGAGAACTGTGTTTTGTTGTTGCTGCTGTTGTTCAGTCACCCAATTGTGTCCAATTCTTTGTGACCCCATGGACTGCAGCACACCAGGCCTCCCTGTCCCTCACCATCGCCCAAAGTTTGCCCAAGTTCATGTCCATTGCATCAGTGATGCCAAACAGTCATCTCATCCTCTGACGCCCTCTTGTCCTTCTGCCCTCAGTCTTTCCCAGCATCAGGGACTTTTCCAATGAGTCAGCTGTTCACATCAAATGACCAAAATACTGGAGATTCAACTTCAGCATCAGTCCTTCCAATGAGTTCAGAGTTGATGTCCCTTAAAACTGACTGGTTTGATCTCCAAGGGACTTTCAGGAGTCTTCTCCAGCACCACAGTTAGAAGGCATCAATTCTTTGACATTCTGCCTTCTACAGTCCAGTTCTCACAACTGTATGTGATCACTAGGAAGACCAGAGCCTTGACTATATGGACCTTTGTCGGCAGAGTGATGTCTCTGGTTTTCAACACACCGTCTAGGTTTTTCACAGCTTTCCTGCCAAGAAGCAATCGAATTCTGATTTCATGGCTGCAGTCAATATCCACAGTGATATTAGAGTCCAAGAAGAGGAAATCTGTCACTACTTCCACCTTTTCCCCTTCTGTTTTCCACGAAGTAATAGGGCCGGATGCCATGATCTTAGTTTTTTTTTTTTTTTTTTTTGTAATATTTAGTTATAAGCCAGCTCTTTCACTCTCCTCCTTCACCCTCATCAACAGGCTCTTTAGTTCCGCTTTGCTTTCTGCCATTAGAGTGGTATCATCCACATATCTGAGGTGGTTGATGTTTCTCCCGCCTGTCTTGATTCCAGCTTGTAACTCATCCAGCCTAGCATTTCTCATGATGTGCTCAGTATACAGGCTAAACAAACAGGGTGACAGCAGGCAGCCCTGCCGTACTCCTTCCTCAAGCTTGAATCAATCAGTTGTTCCACACAGGGTTCAAACTAGTTCTTCTTGACCCCTATACAGGTTTCTCAGGAGACAGGTAAAATGGCCTGGTATTCCCATCTCTTTAAGAGCTTTCCACAGTTTGTTATAAGCCACACAGTCAAAGGTTTTAGCATAGTCAATGAAACAGAGGTTGATGTTTTTCTGGAATTCCCTAGCTTTCTCTATGATCCAGTAAATGTTGGCAATTTGATCTCTGGTTCCTCTTCCTTTTCTAAACGCAGCTTGGACATCTGGAAGTTCTTGGTTCACATAATTCTGAAGCCTACCTAGCATGCGAGATTTTAAGCATGACCTTATTAGCATGGGAGATGAGTCCAATTGTTCAATGGTTAGCACATTCTTTAGTACTACCCTTCTTGGAAACTGAGATGAGGATTGACCTTTTCCAGTTCTCTGGTCATTGATGGCTCTTCCAGATTTGCTGACATATTGAATGCAGCACCTTGATGGCATCATCCCTTAGGGTTTGGAATAGTTCTGGAATTCCATCACATCCACTAGCTTTATTAACAGCAGTGGCTCCTAAGGCCCACTTGACTTCACTCTCCAGAAGGTCTGGTTCCAGGTGGTAGACCACGCAATCATAGTTATCAGTTCATTAAGATCTTTTTTGTACAGTTTTGTGTATTCTTTCCATCTCTTCTTGATCTCTTCAGTGTCTACTAGGCCTCTACCATTTCTGTCATTTATAGAGAACTGTTCAGTTCAGTTTAGTCGCTCAGTTATGTCCGACTCTTTGCGACCCCATGAATCGCAGCAAGCCAGACCTCCCTGTCCATCACCAACTCCCAGAGTTCACTCAGACTCATGTCCATCAAGTTGGTGATGCCATCCAGCCATGTCATCCTCTGTCATCCCCTTCTCCTCCTGCCCCCAATCCCTCCCAGCATCAGGGTCTTTTCCAATGAGTCAACTCTTCGCATGAGGTGGCACAGTACTGGAGTTTCAGCTTTAGCATCAGGCCTTCCAATGAACACCCAGGACTGATCTCCTTTAGAATAGACTGGTTGGATCTCCTTGCAGTCCAAGGGACTCTCAAGAGTCTTCTCCAACACCATAGCTCAAAAGCATCAATTCCTCAGTGCTCAGCTTTCTTCAGAATCCAACTCTCGCATCCATACATGACCACTGGAAAAACCATAGCCTTGACTAGATGGACCTTTGTTGGCAAAGTAATGTCTCTGCTTTTGAATATGCTATCTAGGTTGGTCATAACTTTCCTTCCAAGGAGTAAGCGTCTTTTAATTTCATGGCTAAAATCACCATCTGCAGTGATTTTGGAGCCCAAAAAAATAGTCTGACACTGTTTCCACTGTTTCTCCATCTATTTCCCATGAAGTGATGGGACCGGATGCCATGATGTTGATTTTCTGAATGTTGAGCTTTAAGCCAACTTTTTCACTCTCCACTTTCACTTTCACCAAGAGGCTTTTGAGTTCCTCTTCACTTTCTGCCATAAGGGTCGTGTCATCTGCATATCTGAGGTTATTGATATGTCCCCCGGCAATCTTGATTCCAGTTTGTGCTTCTTCCAGCCCTGTGTTTCTCATGATATACTCTGCATATAAGTTAAATAAACAGGGTGACAATATACAGCCTTGACATACTCCTTTTCCTATTTGGAACCAGTCTCTTGTTCCATGTCCAGTTCTAACTGTTGCTTCCTGATCTGCATATAGATTTCTCAAGAGGGAGGTCAGGTGGTCTGGTATTCCCATCTCCTGAAGAATTTTCCACAGTTTATTGTGATCCACACAGTCAAAGGCTTTGGCATAGTCAATAAAGCAGAAATAGATGTTTTTCTGGAACTCTCTTGCCCTTTTGATGATACAGCAGATGTTGGCAATTTGATCTCTGGTTCCTCTGCCTTTTCTAAAACCAGCTTAAACATCTGGAAGTTCACGGTTCACGTATTACTGAAGCCTGGCTTGGAGAATTTTGAGCATTACTTTACTAGCATGTGAAATGAGTGCAATTGTGCAGTAGTTTGAGCATTCTTTGGCATTGCCTTTCTTTGGGATTGGAATGAAAATTGACCTTTTCCAGTCCTGTGGCCACTGCTGAGTTTTCCAAATGTGCTGGCAGATTGAGTGCAGCACTTTCACAGCATTATCTTTCAGGATTTGAAATAGCTCAACTGGGATTCTATCACCTCCACTAGCTTTGTTTGTAGTGATGCCTTCTAAGGCCCACTTGACTTCATGTTCCAGGATGTCTGACTCTAGGTGAGTGATCACACCATCGTGATTATCTAGGTCATGAAGATCTTTTTTGTACAGTTCTTCTGTGTATTCTTGCCACCTTTTCTTAATATCTTCTGCTTCTGTTAGCTCTATACCATTTCTGTCCTTTATTGAGCCTATCTTTGCATGAAATGTTCCTTTTGTATCTCTAATTTTCTTGAAGAGATCTCTAGTCTTTCCCATTCTGTTTTTTTCCTCTATTTCTTTGCATTGATCGCTGAAGAAGGCTTTCTTATCTCTCCTTGCTATTCTTTGGAACTCTGCATTCAGATGCTTATGTCTTTCTTTTTCTCCTTTGCTTTTCACTTCTCTTCTTTTCACAGCTATTTATAAGGCCTCCTCAGACAGCCATTTTGCTTTTTTGTATTTCTTTTCCATGGGGATGGTCTTGATCCCTGTCTCCTGTACAATGTCACGAACCTCCATCCATAGTTCATCAGGTACTCTATCAGATCTAGTCCTTTAAATCTATTTCTCACTTCCACTGTATAATCATAAGGGATTTGATTTAGGTCATACCTGAATGGTCTAGTGGTTTTCCCTACTTTCTTCAATTTAAGTCTGAATTTGGCAATAAGGAGTTCATGATCTGAGCCACAGTCAGCTCCTGGTCTTGTTTTTGCTGACTGTATAGAGCTTCTCCATCCTTGACTGCAAAGAATATAATCAATCTGATTTCGGTGTTGACCTTCTGGTGATTTCCATGTGGAGAGTCTTCTCTTATGTTGTTGGGAGAGGGTGTTTTCTATGACCAGTGCGTTCTCTTGGCAAAACTCTATTAGCCTTTGCCCCGCTTCATTCCGTACTCTAAGGCCAAATTTGCCTGTTACTCCAGGTGCTTCTTGACTTACTACTTTTGCATTCCATTCCCCTATAATTGAGAGTGAAGGCTAAATGAGATAATGCATGTCACATCTTAGCACAGTGCCTGGTAAATAATAAGTAAAAAGAAAGATACTAAGAAAATTACCACGCATTTAATCATTTTCCATACCAAATACAGAGAATTCCACAGACTAAACTCGTATATTGTCACATATACTTTTTGAGTTAAAATCAATTTTTTTTTTTTAAATAACAAGATTTCTGTACTTTCTTCCTCTTGTACTCAAGAATCTTCACAGCTTCCATTGGACATATTTTCTTTTTAGGAATGAAGGAAAATTCTCCCATTATTGAGCCATCCTTTTATGTCAATTCTACAAAATTGCATGTAATTTTATATTTAAAAAGATACAGTTTTGTACATATTCAATATTCTGCTAATTTGATTTGAAATGTAGATGTCAACTATTCTGTTTATAATAAAATATAGTAAGATGTTTTATTATACTTTGTTGGAAAGGAAAAATTGTACATTTTTAGAATGTTTTTATGAGTAAATTTAATATACTGAAAATAAAAATTAAGAAAAGGATTCCTATGTGCTAATGGAGACATGTATGCAAACAGTAAATGAAGAGTTTTCCCCGCAGTGATTTCTACTGCTGAGTTAGAGAAGAAGGCAACATGTTCAGATACCATACAGGACTGTCTCTAGGAAAAGAGCAGGCAATCTCATAGAAGGTAGTTGCTAGCTGCATTTGTGATTACACTGAAAATGTAAAAAAAAAAAAAAAAAAATCAGCAACCTGAGAGATAGGCAGGATTTCATGACTTACCCCAATTTTATCAGAAAATATCACTGTCACAAGAGGTTAAATCACTTGACTAATATACTGATTCCAGATCTCATTCTTCATCTCATCCTGTCTCCTTTTACATTTTGTCTCTCCTTGACCTTTTATGTCATTAGAAAAGACAGACCTGATTTTCCTCTCATCTCAGTGACTCAGCACTCCTCAAAGTATCAAAGTTCTCCTTATTATAGTCCAGGTAAGTATGAGGAAAATACTCTTCAAGGATTCAAGATCAAATTTTTAGGAAGGATCCAATATTAATTTTTTATTTTTCTAAGGCTAAGCTTGGGCAAACAATCTATTTTAAATTCTCCTGTCAAACATCCAAATAAAATTATTTGGATGTTTGGATAATATTTGGATAATATAATTATTATCACACATTTTTAGCTGAAACATTAAATTTTTACTTTGGAAAGTTCAATGCCCAATAATCCACACTGAAGATGTGAGCCTCCCTCATGTGTATGGCAGGTACCCCGCTGGAGATTTCATGGAACAATATCTAGATGCTAAGTCCATGGTAACACAGAAACAGATTATGACTTCATTTCCACTAGGGATGGTACTTAAACATTCTAATTATCCTGGAAAACTACTCCATTAAGAAATCTAAAGATAAAAACAAGACCTAGTATTAAAACCTAGGATTACCATTAAAAGATAATTGACATATTATCCAGGCAATCAGCAATTCCTTTGGATAAAGATGCTTACAATTTCTCAATTAATCTGTTAGCAGATGTTTCTTCTAGATCTGTATTCCTTTTTACATAGTCAACAAATAATTATTAAGAATCTATTTCTTCTCAGTTTTAAAAAGGAGCAAATTACTAATATACAAAACAACATGGATGGATTTCAAAAGCATTATGCTAAGGGAAAGAAGACAGGCACAAAAGACTACCCACTGTATGAGACCATTTATATGATATTCTAGAAAAGGCAACACTATAGGAACAGAAAACAAATTGATTTCCAGGAGCTGGGGATGAAAGCAAAGTAAGGGATTGACGGCACAGAGGAAGGAGAGAACTTTAAAAGTGATGGAACTGTTCTTTATCTTGATCCTGGTAAAAATTACATGACTCCATATGTTTGTCAAAACACATGAAAATATGCACTTTAAAATTTTAATTGCATTGTGTGTCAATTATTTTGCAATTATAAAAAGAAGAATCAGTTACAAACTCCTAACACACACACACCAAATCACAAAGAACCAACCACACATCAGAAGGGAGCTTAGCATTGGAAATGAAACGTGAACAAGATCCACGGAGTCCTTGATCTCAGGAGCTTGTACCTAGGGAGGCAAACAGACTTTTTAAAAACAATCATGGGGACGTCCCTGGTGGCTCAGTGGTTAAGAATATGGTGGTGGCCAGGGGACATGGGTGGCAGGTGACACAAGTTCAATCCCTCATCCAGGAAGTCTCCACTAAGCCCATGCTCGAACTGAAGTCCAAACATCCTAGAGCCCACGCTCTGCAACAAAAGAAACCACCATAACTAGAGAATAGCCCCCTCTCACTGCAACTAGAGAAAGCCCTTGCACAGCAAAAAACACCCAGTGCAGCCAAAAACAAAAACAATTTTTAATAAAATAGAAATAATCACAGGAAAATATATACTCACAAATCTGAGTCAGTACAACAAGGGGTCAATGAGAATAGATGATATACAGAGACCCAAATGAGACCTTTGTGAATTACACGGATTTGATTTGAAAGGTTTTAAGTGGCCAGACTTATCTAGAGCTCAGAGGAAAGCGGGTCTTTCATTTCATCACTTGGATCCTAGAAACTGGGAAAACAGCTACAGTTTTTCTGAAAGACTAAAAAACAGTGACTAGAGAAGTCTGTTAAGCCAAAAGCAATCTCCTCATATTAAAATTCCAGGACACTTCCACTCACTCCCTGGACAAGGGAACAAACTGTGTGAGATTGTTACTCACAGAAAAGGCAGCTTTAATTAAGCTCATTTGTATGTTATTAATAAAAATGTGGAATATTTATGAGCTTGATTCTTGTCTGCTCCTTGCCTCTCTTTCTGTTTAATTAGCTGTGTGTAGGAGGTGCTGAATTGCAAGATCCTCTTTATTTTACAGTGATATTCCCAGTACAGCTTGAGATGCATTTGAAATATAACAAAGAGAAAGTCATATTGTTCCTTTGGCCCTAATATAAAAGGAAGTCTGTGGGCTCACACCTTCACTGAAATTGCTCCCGCATTTGAATTACATTCTATCCATGGTGGTTACTTTGAGAAAGACCTTGCCCCATGGGTAGAATATTTTCAGAACTACCAAAGAAGAAAATTTAATCCATTGTTGAGTATTGTGAAAATAAACTAGCAGACACTTAAACATCACCATATGTATGTGCACAAATAAATATACACACAAGCATCCATATGTATGTCACATACACATTTTTTTAATTAATTTATTTTAATTGGGGGCTAATTACTTTACAATATTATAGTGGTTTTGCCATGCATTGACATGAATCAGCCATGGGTGTGCATGTGTCCCCCATCCTGAAGCCCCTCCCACCTCCCTCCCCATCCCATCCCTCTGGGTCATCCCAGTGTACCAGCCCCAAGCATCCTGTCTCATGCATCGGACCTGGACTGGCGACCTGTTTCACATATGATAATATACATGTTTCAATGCCATTCTCCCAAATCATCCCACCCTCGCCTTCTCCCACAGAGTCCAAAAGTCTGTTCTTTACATCTGGGTCTCTTTTCTGTCTCGCATATAGGGTCATTGTTACCATCTTTCTAAATTCCATATATATGCGTTAATATATTGTATTGGTGTTTTTCTTTCTGACTTACTTAACTCTGTATAATAGGCTCCAGTTTCATCCACTTCATCAGAACTGGTTCAAATGCATTCTTTTTAATGGCTGAGTAATATTCCATTGTGTATATATACCACAGCTTTCTTATCCATTCATCTGCCAATGGACATCTAGGTTGGTTCCATGTCCTAGCTATTGTAAACAGTGCTGAGATGAACACTGGGGTACACATGTCTATTTCAGTTCTGGTTTCCTCAGTAAATCACAGCAGGATCCTCTATGACCCTCCTCTCAGAGTAATGGAAATAAAAGCAAAAATAAACAAATGGGACCTAATTAAACTTAAAAGCTTTTGCACAACGAAGGAAATTATAAGCAAGGTGAAAAGACAGCCTTCAGAATGGGAGAATATAATAGCAAACGAGCCAACTGACAAAGAATTAATCTCAAAAATACACAAGCAGTTCCTGCAGCTCAATTCCAGAAAAATAAATGACCCAATCAAAAAATGGGCCAAAGAACTAAACAGACATTTCCCCAAAGAAGACATACAGATGGCTAACAAACACATGAAAAGATGCTCAACATCACTCATTATCAGAGAAATGCAAACCACAATGAGGTACCATCTCACACCAGTCAGAATGGCTGCTATCAAAAAGTCTACAAGCAATAAATGCTGGAGAGGGTGCAGAGAAAAGGGAACCGTCTTACACTGTTGGTGTGAATGCAAACTAGTACAGCCACTATGGAGAACAGTGTGGAGATTCCTAAAAAAATTGGAAATAGAACTCCCATACAACCCAGCAATCCCACTGCTGGGCATACACATTTTTTTTTTTTTTTTTTTTTAGTTATTTTTTTAATTAAAGGATAATTGCTTTACAGAATTTTGTTGTTTTCTGTCAAACACCAACATGAATCAGCTATAGGACAAACACATATATTCTTAAGAAAAAAAAGTTCAGCTTTTGTATTTGTAAAGTTGATTAACAATGAAATCTACACCTTTAAGCACCTCAACATGAACTCACTGCAAAAGAAGAAAATAGGAGTATAATTAAAATAATAATGAACATTTATTTGGCGCTGTATGCCAGGCATTCTTCTATGAGCATTTATACATACTGACTCATTTTAAACTCTCAGCACTCCTATAAGATAAATACTTTTATCACCAGTCTCATTTAAAACGGAAAATGAGACTTCAAGAGGCTAAGGAACTTACATGACTAAGTTAAGTAAGAGTAGAGGTGGGGTTGGAACCTAAGATGCTAGCATGTTCTATCGCTTCAGCTGTATCTGACTCTTTGTGACCCCATGGACCGCAGCCTGCCAGTCTCCTCTGTCCATGGGATTCTCCAGGCAAGAATACTGGAGTGGCTTGCCGAGCCCTCCTTCCAGAGGATCTTCCTGACCCAGGGATCGAACCCATGTCTCCTGCATTGCAGGTGGATTCTTTACCACTGAGCCACCAGGGAAAGCCAGAACCTAAAATATTTGGCTCTAAATAGATCTCTGGATTCTGTGAGCTATGTGTCAATTGCATCAATTATGTATAGCACATGTTTTGACACCCAGAGAAGTAGTTTTGCTTAACACGAAAACCACTGTAGATGTGAAGGTCTTAGATTTCTATCATGAATTAATTTTGTTTATTCCTAATCAGAAATATATATCCTTCTTCTGATAAGAAAAACCTTAGAGTAAGTAATATAACTATCAAATAGCATAATTATGAATCCAAACACTGGAAAATCAAAGTTCCTTGAATTTTTACATGGTATTCAAAAAAGGTAGAGTGGGGCTAAGCACTGGGGTGGATAAGGACATTTATTAGATATGTTACCATTTTATTTTATTGACTTAAAAAATTTCAATAACACAGACACTGAGTTCAGCTACTTCTCCATCTCAGTGTGGACCTGCAAAATTTAGTCCTCACTCCTTGACTCCATCTCTCCACCTCCTCCTTGTGTGTTGGGTGTTTTTCAGGCCACAGTGGGGCCTGAGGCTATAGTGGCCCAGGTTTCTCAGCTTCCCTTCCTTAGCTCATCTTCCTTCTTTCAAGAAGACCCACCAGTAGGTGTTCTCCTTTTGCATATACACTTCCCTCCACCACCTTTTCAATCTCTAATTACAGTTCCCTCTGCCCAGTTCCCTGAAATCTCAGTTGGTAAAGAATCCACCTACAATACAGGAGATCCCAGTTCAATTCCTGGGTTGGGAAGATCCCCTGGAGAAGGGAAGGGCTACCCACTCCAGTATTCTGGCCTGGAGAATTCCATGGACTGTATAGTCCATGGTCTGAAAGAGTCAGACACGACTGAGCGACTTTCACTTTCATTTTCTGTCTAGTTAGGCTTCCCTAGTGGCTCAACAGTAAAGAATCTGCCTGCAACGCAGGAGATGCGGGAGACGTGGGTTCAATCCTGGATCAGGAGGACTCCCAGTGCTGGAAATGGCAACCCACTCCAATATCCTTGCCTGGAAAATCCAATGGACAGAGGAACCTGGCGGGCTACGGTCCATGGTCTGACCAAGGGTTGGATGTAGACTGAGCACGCATGCACGCACTGCCAGTTAAGACCACCAGCACCCACCCCCCCCCCCCCCACCTACAAAAAGCACTGCTGATGTGACACCCTGGCCTCAGTTCCCTCTCTGGAATTTCAGCATGCTATTTCCCCCTTGGGCTATGCAATAGAAAATCATAGTATGAAATTTGAAGATTACATTTTCTCATGTCAAGTGAGATTAAACAACCTCTTGAATGGGCATTTTACTTGGATGGCATGGCCAAATCCATACAACAAGCCGTGGCTACTGAACTTGGGACAAATTCAGTGAAGGTGAAATGAAAGACACTGTCACAACAGAAAGCAACGCAGTAAATCTAATAAGGCCTTTGGCAGTGTTTGGGGGTAAACAGGAGATTTCAGTCCGACAAGACAATGTTGTATTTGTTGAATACTAAATAGGCATTGTTGTCAAACAGAGAGAGAAGGGTTCTTAAAGTATCTGTCTTTAAAGCGTTTGTGTTCTTTGTTCTAACTGGGAGAATACACAGGTACAAATGATGAAATGTGGCCAAATGTCCTCACACAAACTGAACACATAAGTGCTAAGAATAAAGTGTTGATTAAAAGGATGTAGGGCTAACCAGGCTTCCAAAAATGATTGGGTTTTGAAACAAGTTTTGAAGATGGTGACGGGAGGCAACTAGCCCAGAAGAAGTGGAGAATTTCTAGAAGTCATATAAGAAGCTGTTCAGAAACCTGACGTGGTAAGGCTGAAATTGTGATAGCTGGTTGTTAAGTATGTAAGATAGTTATTTCAAAGATGCCAACGAGTTTTTTCTGCTAGTTTTATATTTTTAAAATTTAGCCAGAAGTGGAGGCATCATTCATAGTGAGTGGGCAAGGGATCCTCTTTTGTCTTGGATAAAATTCTTAGAGCATTTGATTATGTGAAAAGAAACCCTAAATTCAAGTCCAGCATGGAAAACATGAGACCATGAAGAGTAAACTGCTCTGTACGATTTCGTCAAAGGCTGTCATCAACGTGGACTGAAGTGCTCTCTGGGAGAAGAAGGGACTTCCATAACTCTCTAGAGCCAATGGAGACCCGATGGCCTGGGCCATTAGGCCAGGCAGGGGAGACGCGGTCAAAGGCTACTACCGTACAGGATGGCGCGCATGCGCTCAGCCGCGGCTGACTCTTTGTGACCCCCTGGACTGTAGCCTGCCAGGCTTCTCTGTGCATCCGTCCAACAAATCCTGACCAGATTTGTTAAGGTCCCTGCAACATGGCAGCAGGGCTTAGAGGAAGTGTGAAAGATTAAGAGAACAGTAAGAGGCCTCTTTTGAGTGGCTTGACCAATGAACTCTAGTGATAGCTAGCTTTCAGGTTACTTTTCTTTTCTGCAGAGTAATTCTCTTCGGTCATCCTCAAATCATTGGTAAAGTTTTGTAAACTAGGTAGCCTGGTCTTAGAAGGGCTGAGAAAGCGAACTGTGTCCACACTGAGAGATTCTCAGCAGCCAGGACAAGCAGTTGTGAAATCTCCCGAGTCCACCCACAGAAAAGCCTAGAACATGAAGCCAGACTTGAGAGCCCATTAAAGGCTAGATTTTTTGATAATTTGGGAGTGCAAAGGGGGCCTGTAAATTGTCATTAGGTATTAAATAGAAGGTTAAGCCCTGGAGCCTGGAGAACTTGTGATATATCAGGCTATCCTGAGATACATCAGTATAGAAAATAGATAAAGTCTCATAGCATTTATATTTTAATTAGAAAGACAAGCAATAATTAAATAAAGCAAGTGATAAGTACTACTAAGATTTTTAAAAAAAAGAAAAAACTACTGCAAAGGAGACACATTACTGAGACCATAAAAGTCCAGATTTGGAATTTTATAAATTAGAAGCACAGAGATGCACAGAGATTCATTGGAAATCCACAGGGGTGAGCACTAGCTACTTATAATTAGCTGTAACTAGCTGCAAAACCCAGAGTAAGTCAGGTAACTTCTCTGAGCCACAATTTCTTCTCCTACATAAGTGAAGGAAATTAGATTGGATCAATTCTAAGATAAATAGGAAAACTTTAAAAAAGAATGAAAGGAAAAGCTGAAGGAAGAAGCAAGCCATTGTAGTAAACAGCAATTTCTCAAAAGCTCTGTAGCCATATGCCCTACTGCTGCTAAGTCACTTCAGTCATGTCCGACTCTGTGCGACCCCATAGACGGCAGCCCACCAGGCTCCCCCGTCCCTGGGATTCTCCAGGCAGGAACACTGGAGTGGGTTGCCATTGCCTTCTCCACATGCCCTACTACTGTACCTTATTTTATTATGATTATCATAGATAGATTTTTACCCACCTTCTTAGGAATTCACAATGCTTTAGTGACTAACCCCTCTGCTTCCCAGTGGCTTCTTTTTTATCTTAAGAGTACTTATCTCTTGCTTTATTTAATTACGGCCTGTCTTTCTGATTAAAATATAAGTCCTCCGAGAACTTGTCTGTTTTCTTTACTGATCTGTTTTTAGCGTTTAACACAGTATTTGGCAAATGGTGGACTACCTTTGATATCAGACACTGAAGTGGTTAAATTTTACATATTACAGTAAATAATAACCCAAAAGCAAAGTATTAAGATTCCCTAGCAATGCTTTCAGTTACCGACCACTCCAGGTAGACAAAACGTGTCCGATCAGACACGGAGTGGCACCCCAGGATCCCACAAGACAGTTACTTTATGAAGTCAGGCACTGGACAATTTCTGGTAAGCTTTTTTAATTTGCATTTCTCTCTAATGATCTGAGACGTTGATAACATAGAAAACACCAGGAGAAAGCCATGCTAGGTTGAGTGGGAATGGGGAACAAAGCTGAAAGCCTGTTAAGGCACCTGGTCTCATGAGATTACATCGCCATCATCCCCTTCATCAATAATTAACAGCAATGAAGTTCTTACTGTAATCAAAGCACAATAGCATGAATTTAAAACACCAAAGAACAACTTCCGGCACAAATAAAAAATGAACCCTGCACCCAGAGAAAAAGACCAGTATCTGGCTTGCTGAGCCTATTCCTAGGACCTAAGAGATTTCAAAGTTCCAGCCAAAGCTCTCACGCCACTGGCTCCTAACTTCTTATCAGGAATAAAAACAGTTCCATCTGATCAATAATATCGGTGACGTTTACCCATGAAAGCACCAATTTTTGCAATTAAAACTAAACTCAGCTCCTTCCAACTATTTTTTAAGAGAAAAATGGGCCATGACCTGGTGTTGGAAGAAACCCAAAGGGAGAGAAGAAAGTTGTGCAATGTCCGTAGATTTTCCAACTAGACATAATACATACTGAGGTGCAGTCTACAGGGTGGGACTTTATTATTTACAGAGATGACCCCAAAAATTTCAGCATCAGGTCTGAAGCACTGTAGAGTACTACTAGGGTAGCAGAAGACTCCGAAACACCGACTGAGCAGGTGTTAGAGCTGTGCTGCCGGGGTATGTACTTTCCTGAATTGAGCCCAAGAGTCACATCCCTAGTTTTACCAAAGACCTTCTTTTTCCCACAGCAAAAAATAACACTTCACATCAAAAACATTCCTTCTAGTCCACAAGTTTGTCAAGAGTAATCTGTTTAGATAAAAGTTGCAGAACTCACTATAAGAAGCAGGAATCAACTTGTATCCATATACAATTTGTTTTTTCATTCAAAAACATCTTCCCACTCAGCTCCAACTTGCATGGACACCTGTCCATGAATTGCCTGTCTTTCACCCTCCACACACACACACACACACACACTGCTTCAGGACTAGCTAATACATGTTTAGGACTTGAGCTTCCTAAGGACATAACTAATATGCTGTATGTCCACACAGAATACTCACTCTTATGATATATACCAAGCACCAATCTGCCATTCAAAACCTTAGTCCTGTTCTGTTTTTAGCTATTGATCTTGATATTTCTTTTCCATTACTACTTCACTGTTTCAACTCCAGCGTCTGGTATAATTTTGACTCTTCACAACAATGACTCCAGTTCTAATCTTAGTCTCATGTCACTTAGGACTCCATTATACTACTTCAGCTCTGTCCCCACATCTTCACATCAACTCTAGGCCAATAAAAAGAATCTGGATTTCCCATAAGTCTTATGTTCTCCTTTCAACTAACAGACATTTTTTTAAAGTTTTTTGAAACTTAGAAATGGAGTCAAAACATTTTTGGTTATTGGGAACCAGAAAATATAACAACTGAATTCACTGCACTGAAGACAATAAAAATTAGTAAGAATGGTTGATCCTGAAAAATTATATAGCTATGCTAGCCCTGCAGCTTGGTTTTTAGTATGTAATAGGTACTGTTATTTTGCTTCCTGAAGCTATAGTGCTTTGGAGAAAACATTAATTGATAAAATTACCATAAATACTCTGCTTGTTAGAAATGTAGTCAGAGCTTAAATTTGCTCTTTTACATTTCAACCAGTGGTTTTCCTTGATGGCAAGGTTTCTGATTATGAGATTTTTTTTTTTTTTTTTTAAGAAAGTCATTAAAAGTCTCTGGTATAATCCACATAACAATAAAAGCATCCATGGATGCTAACTACCATGCTGGGAATAGGTTAATATCTCATTTTCATTCAAGTGCTGGTTGAGAAATCCCTATATATCAAGGCCCTGAGGTATGCACAGAAGTTTCAACGAGACACACTACTCTCCTTAAGGGCTTTATAACCCAATGGAAGAGACAAGTAATGAGCAGCCAAGGATAATACAATGTGACATGATCCGGTGTTAAGGTAGCACTTAAGTGGGATAACCCACAAGTACGCCCAGGCCATGCCGGGTTCTAATTTCAGGGGTATAATCTAGGTCATGCTGGGTTCTAATTTAAGGGGCTTCCCTGGTGGCTCAGACAGTAAAGAATCCACCTGCAATGCAGGAGATCCAGGTTTGATTCCTGGGTCGGGAAGATCCCCTGGAGAAGGGGATCGCAACCTACTCTAGTATTCTTGCCTGGGAAGTTTCATGGACAGAGGAGCCTGGCGGGTTACAGTCCATGGGGTCACAAAGACTTTGACATGACTGAGAGACTCACATTTTCACTTCACTTTCAAGGCAGAAGATGAGGATTCTAGGAAATATGGATGGGGACATGCATTGGTTATCTGTTGATCTAACAGAAGACCACAAATTGAGCAGCTTATAGCAACATCCATTTTTCACCTCACAGTTCTGCAGGTTAGAAAGCCAAGTGCACTTTCACTGGTTCTCTGATCAGGGTCTCAAGAGACTGAAATCAAGGTGTGTTCAGGCTGGGAGGTTATCTAGTGGCTTTAGAGAAGAATTCACTTCCTTATTCAAACTATTGGCTGAATTCATTTCCTTGCACTCGTAGGACTGAAGTCCCTGGTCCCTTACCAGCTGTCAGCCAGGAGCTGTTCTCATCTCCTAAAGGCTGCCCACATCCCTTGGCACAAGTATTTTTCCATCCCCAAAGCCAACAATGCTGTGTCCAGTGCTCCTCTGCGCTTTTAATCTCTCCCACTATCCTGTCTCCTACTTTGGCCTCATCTGCCACCGGCCAAAGAAAGCTCTTTGTTTCTAAGAGCTCTTGTGATTACAATGGGCCTACCAGATAATCCTGTATGACCTCCTTATTTTAGGATCAACTGTGCAATGTAACATAACAAGCAGGGAAATCTTATCACATTCATGGGTTCTAGGGACCAGGGACAGGGCATCTTTGGGAGACCATTTCATTATTTTTTAATTAATTTTTATTGCAATATAGTTGATTTACAATGGTGTGTTTCAGGTGTGCAGCAAAGTGAATCAGTTGTACATATACATATAGCCACTCTTTTTTAGATTCTTTTCCCACAAGGTCATTACAGAGTATTAAGTAGAGTTCCCCTGTACTATACTGTAGGTTCTTATTAGTTATCTATTTTGTATATAGTCACGGTTCAATTCCTAGGTCAGGAAGATCCCCTGGAGTAGGAAATGGCAGCCCACTCCAGTATTCTTGCCTGGAAAACTCCATGGACAGAGGAGCCTGGCGGGCTACAGTCCTTGCTTCAAGTAAAGAGCCCAGATCTCTCTAAAGCGATGGGAATGATGGAGTCGGAGATGTTCCTTCTGACCCTGCTGATGGTGAAGATGGAGAATAGCCTGTCTACGCAGAACAGGCAGAACAGAACCTACAATTAATGTGCAAAGAGAAGGAGAAACTCCAGAAAAAGACTTAGGAGCTGAAGAGCAGACTTCTCCTATGCCAGAGGAAGAGGGAGCTGGCGGATGTCCTGGACGCACAGGTCGCAGTCCTGAGCCCCTTTGAGGCCATGGCCAGCCGCTTCCCAAACAGTACAAGGCATGCGCGACGGCCCAGGGCACCGTGCAGCACGAGCTGCCCGTGCAACCGTCCACCCGGATGGAGACAGGCAGCTCTTCTTAGACAAGTTGCAGCGGGAATAGATGGCCACACGCCGTCTGCTGGGATAACTTGGCATCGGCAGCTCAGAAGAAAACGCGAAGGCATCAGACCTGATGAGGGAACTCAGGGAGCTGAGAAGGAGCTTCAGCCAAGTTCTGAAACTTTCCACCGAGGCGAGTAAGAAGGCAGCCTTAGTCAACCAGGAGGCCTGGGAAGAGGCCCAGGGCCCCAAGGCCCCCAGCCAGTGATCTTTTGATCCCAAGGAGGCCACTGGTGGAGAAACTTGGGGAGAGGTCAGGAGCCTCTAGGGCCACGAAGAGCTATGAATCCACACACAGGCCATGTCCCTGATCCAAGTGGGGAACTTCCTGTGCCCAGTGGGGAAGGAAGCACATTTTGTGCCCCTTTTTCGGGGGCACAGGGAACCTGCAGCGACCCACCTGTGATGTTCTGAAAACTTGAGCACCTCATGCACTTAGCCTAGCCATATAGTTATTTTTGTGTGATAATCTCATTTGATAATTTAACAAATAAAAACTATTTTGCAATGAAAAAAAAAAAAAAGGCAGGAGCAGCGGTGTGAATATGTCAACCCCAATCTGGGAGGCTGTTTTAGAAATTGTATTACCAGAGGCCTCTAACCAATGTCATTCTTGAATTACAGCAATTTATATATACAATGCACTTGATACAGACTTTTTTACAGTGAGGCCTTGTTTTCCCTAGAGATAAGTCGCTTGAAAAATTAGGGTTGTATGAATAGTCGTGAATCTTAGAACTAGAAGGGTCTTCAAAAGATTATCTTTGAAGCACATAAGAAACAACTGTCTTCATTTTATACTGAAGGTGCCTAAATCCAGAGAGAGGAAGGGAGGCACACTCAGCACCACTCCCGGCAGCAGAAAGACAGCAGAACCTCCCTGGCTGCTCTCCACAGAGCTGGCAAGTTCACACAAGGCCTCCTTCCCTCAGATCCTCCCCAGAGCTGTGGAACTCCTCACTGTTGGCATTTTGCATCAATGAGCTGCTCTGTTTAAACACAAACAGCATCTCTTGCAGCAAACCCAAAGATTCAGACTTTCCTTGTCTGAGCGTCTTTCCTGCGGATAGTCATTAAGAGCCCAGTTAAAAATCAAATATGTGCTTATATTTAGGTAAAATATCACCAATTCAATGGACATGAGTTTTGAGCAAGGGAGATGGTGAAGGACAGGGAAGCCTGGCGTGCTACAGTCCGTGGAGTCGCAAAGAGTCAGACACAACTGAGCTGCTGAACAACAAATCATGCTTTTTAAAGCATGGGCTCTGCAGGCAGACTTGAGTATCAGTTGACCTTCCTTCAGGAAGTTTCTTAACCTCTTCTCTGTAAAATGGGTGTGATATTACTACCCATCACATAGGGCTACTTGGAGGAGTAATTGAGGTAGCACGTGAACATTTTTCACTTACCACAGTGACAAGACAATTATTATTTACTAGATCTCCACACGGGTTTTTCACGACAGTAATTGCATTAACTGCCCTCTTCTATGGCCATTTCTACTGCTGGTTAGAGGAAATGGCCTTACCCTCTTTTTTCCTACTCCCCTTGGCATCAGTCTAATTGAATAAAACTAAGAAACTGCAATTTAAGTCTTACACATACTGCTGTGGAAACATCACTTCTCCCATTCGTCTGCTCAGAAGCACACAAGTCCCTTTGGTCTTCAAAGGAGTTTAATAGTGATACCGCAAAGTTGATCACTGGGGTGATCAACTGCACCAGGAATGAGGGATTTCAGGGACATGGGAACTTCAGTGATAAAACTGAGATGATCCCAGGTAAAATGGGACTGCTGTTTACCCTAGGACAGACTGCCTTTGTGATACTGGGTAGGTTACTAACCTTTCTGGGTCTCAGTTTCCACATACAGAGATTACAGCAACCCTCCTTCATAGAGTCGTTTTTTGGTTTGTTTTGAAGAGCAAATGAGTTAATACATAAAGTGCTTAGGATCATGCCTAGTATAGAGTAAATACTCAATAAAAGTTGGTTATTATTATGATTACTAACCACTAAAAGGAGACATGAAGTAATAGACTAACATACAAGGACATGGCAGAGAGCCCGGAGTCTCCTGAAGTCCTTATAGCCCAAGAGTGGAGCCCCTGAAAAGATGTTTTTTCCCCTGCATCATTGTGTCATAATTCTCTAAGAGATCATGAAAACAAAGAAAAATAAGAATATTCTATTATCTGAAGAAAGAATAATGAGAAAATACAAATGAAAACTACCCTAAGCTACCATTTCATTAGATTAACCAAAACCAACAAAAACAAACAAACAAAAAAAAAAAAGCAGAAATTTGGCTACACCCAATTACTTAAATTGAAGGGAACAGGCCCTCTCACACTGTACCAGGCAGTTGTAAAATGGTCAGGCTGCCTGGAAGGACATCTGCCAACATCCATCAAAATCACAGAGGCACTTGAACTACGATGCTGCTTCTGGAAACCTCTCCTATGGATCCTCTCATGCATCACATCATGGATCTATGTACAGGACCATCCACGGAGAACAGTTATAACAAAACCTAGAAACAATCCAAATGTCCAAAAATAGGGGACAGCCATACAGCAGAATATGGCGTGGAAGCAAAAAAAAAAAAAAGAACAAAGAGCTCTCTGTGTATTAATGTGGAACGATCTCCACATATATTTTGTTATTGTTGTTTGGTCACCAAGTCCTGTCTGACTCTGCGACCCCATGGATTGTGGCACCCCAGACTCCTCTGTCCTCCACTCTCTCCTGGAGTTTGCTCACATTCATGCCCGTTGATGGCACCCCACTCCAGTACTCTTGCCTGGAAAATCCCATGGATGGAGGAGCCTGGAAGGCTGCAGTCCATGGGGTCGCTGAGGGTCGGACACGACTGAGCGACTTCACTCTCACTTTTCACTTTCATGCATTGGAGAAGGAAATGGCAACCCACTCCAGTGTTCTTGCCTGGAGAATCCCAGGGAGGGGGAGCCTGGTGGGCTGCCGTCTATGGGGTCGCAGAGTCGGACACGACTGAAGTGACTTAGCAGCAGCAGCAGCATGCCCGTTGAATCAGTGACACTCTCCAACAACTTTATCCTCTACTGCCCCCTTCTCCTTTTGCCTTCAGTCTTTCCTAGCATCAGGGTCTTTCTCTAATGAGTCCAAATATATTATTTGGTAACAAAAAATAAAACATATATATAATATGCTGTCTTTTTTGGGAAAAAGGAAATAAATATATATATATACATATATAAGTATAGATATATAAATTCATATATGCTTGCATATGCATAAAGAAATACTGGAAGAATAAGCAAGAGAATAATTAAAATGACTATTTCTTAAGGACAGAAAAAAAAAGAGTAGATGGAAATGGGGCAGTGACAAGATATCCCCTTAGCTCTTTATATTTCATTTTATTTTGGCATCTCTAAATATCTTACCCACAAAAAGACTTTTAAAAAATGTGAAAAATCAAGAGCTCTTTATCTATGTCATCCACTGAAATATTAGTACCACTCTCTTCTATGAAATGTCTCATTTGAGAAAACAGGAAGTTGTGCTGAAAACAATGTTGTTCTCCATCCACCCAAACAAATAAAGCAAAGATTTCTGACATGCGACTTTGAGGACCACCCCTTATCCGCCAAACAGAAAGGAACCGAGGGGTTGTTCTGAGGGGACTGCTCTGCAGTCCCCTCTGATTCGTGAATACATCCCCCTTTCAACCCAGTGGCGTGGACCAGCATCTGAGGGGACAGAGGATGCTGCGTGTTTTCCTTTCTCAGCCAGGAGGAGGTTTCATCATCCCATCATCTTACACTTGCACGTTAGGAGCTCTGTTCTGCTTTTTATGTTAATTGGAATCGGCTGCTTTGGGCTCTGACACAGGCATTTAGCACTAGCAGTCAATTGCTCTTTCCTCAGCCATCTGGCAAAAAAGTTGAAACCAGCAATTTTCTGAGTCAGAATTAGACATCTGAAAAAGAATGTGCACATAGGCAAACCCCTCAGAAGTGTGGAATGAAAGAAAGGGGCAGGTAGAGGGATGGGCGGCTATAGACCCCACTGTGGAGTAACGTGATTTCAAAGATAATGCAAAACGGCACTTTGATTTCCCGACACCAGCAGCCCTCTTCCCCCCGTGCAGGACAGAGCACTCAGGATTACGCAGTACCTCTCCCTCACCTTCTATCCTGCACGACAGATGTTGCCTTCACTTTGGCCATCTGCCTTCTCCCTCCCTCCTGAAGATATTCTCATCGGGAGCTCATGGCCAGCCCCTTTAACTTCAGCAGGACTTACGGAGCACCCTCGCTTCTGTGACAGCATCGTCTCCTGGTCCTTCAAGTTCTGACTGTCCTTGTTCCATCACCTTCACATGCCCCTCTTTTTCCATCTGCCCTTTAGATGTTGGTCTTCTCTGAGGGCTTCTGTCCTCCACTCATCTTACTGCGTACACTTACTCTCTTGTCTGCAGGTTTGAGGTCTTCACAGACCTAAATGCCTGCATGAAAATATCGCTGGCTTAGGCCCTGATGGCTCAGACAGTAAATAATCTGCCTGCAATGCAGGAGATCCAGACTCAATCCCTGGGAACCTGGGTTGGGAAGATCCCCTGGAGAAAGGAATGGTTACCCACTCCAGTATTCTTGCCTGGAGAATTTCAAGACAGAGGAGCCTGGTGGGTACAGTCCATGGGGTCACAAAAAGTCAGATACAACTGATCAATAAACACTTTTTAGTTCTTAAAGGGAAACCTTATATTAAACCCATTCTGACCCTGCTTACTTTTTATCTGAGCCCATTCTGTATTTCATGAGGAGCACCACATTCTCTTCACACAAAGGCAGCAGTAAATATACTTCCATCTGTCATTCCCTGTTTGGTAGAGTTAAGAGTCTCCAAAATTTGGGCAGGATGCCCACCACCACAACCAGTGTCAGTGGCTCAAACACTACGTAAGTAAACCTTAAGTATTATTGTAATAAGGTACAAATATCATCTCCAGACTGATGGCCATGTCATCCCTAAATTATCCACACACTGGTGATGACCATTATCATTCCATTTTGGCCCACCTATCCTCTGCCTAGAAAATGCCCAAAAACACAAAGTGCTCATCAGGTTAGCAGGCAGCTGCAGCTGTGCTCAGTATACCTGCCACTGCATCCTTCCCAGAGAGGAAATCTGTGCTGGTTCTAAGCATCTTCCATCTTCCTGAACATGTGTGTGTGTGTGTGTGTGTGTTAGTCACTCAGTCATGTCTGACTCTTTGCAACCCCATGGACTGTAGCCCACCAGGCTTCTCTGTCATGGGATTCTCCAGGCAAGGATACTGGAGTGGGTTGCCATTCCTTTCTCCAGGGGATCTTCCTGACCCGGGGATTGAACCTGGGTCTCCTGCATTGAAGGCAGATTCTTTGCTGTCTGAGCCCCCAGGGGAGCCCTCCGAACCCCCTTGCTTCCCTGAAACTCTGGCCTGCAGGTGCCCATGGCCAGGAAGGAAGGCTGGTGTGGCAGACAGTCAGGACACACGGAGAGTGTCGCACACGCTGCAGGGTCTGTGGGCCTTCTGCCCACAAGCGCCTGCCCGGGTGCACTGTTTCCTCTGACTGCTTCTCACTCTGGGTTTTAAACTGATTCAATGAGCTACGTTATTCCAGCATATTAAGTGAATCTGTGAGCCTTTCCGTTTCATGACTTCTATAATAACTTGTCTGGGATGGTCCGTGGAGGCTAGCACTGCACCAAAGTAATTTCCAACAAGACATTTTATTGACAGGTCTCTCTTATCTGTGAACTACCTCTTCATCTCTATTTCATGATATGATTAGAAGCTTTTTCTTTCCAGTTTTCAGATTTTCCTATAATAATTCTGTAATCTGGAAAGTAATTATGCTTTTCAAAAGGGCTAAAGAATCCACTGCTCCCTACCAGAGCCCAAGTGCTAAGTTTTGTTACCCAGTACCCAGACTAGTGCCCCGTGGGGTGACGCAGCGGACGGAGCGGTACTCAGTTCTATGTATGCTGGCTCTTCTCCTCTGTCAGGTGGTCTACTTGCGCTCTCTGTCCCCTCACTCCCCACCTTGTGTGTATGACTTATGTAAAGACTCCACAGTAGCCTAAAGCACAGGACAGGCTCAGGGCTCAAGGCAGAGTTCTTGGAGCTAATGTGTCTACTGGAATTCAGGTGAATACAGTAGGGGCAAGGAACCGTGGGGAATCACTTCAGGAAGACCGACTCGCCACTCGCTGGGAAAGGCGCTCCCCGCCCCTGCTGCCAGAGACAGACTGCAGCATGCGTCCTCCTCAGTCCAGTTCAGTTCAGTCGCTCAGTCGTGTCCGGCTCCTTGCGACCCCATGAATCGCAGCACACCAGGCCTCCCTGTCCATCACCAACTCCCGGAGTTCATTCAGACTCACATCCATCAAGTCAGTGATGCCATCCAGCCATCTCATCCTCTTCCGTCCCCTTCTCCTCCTGCCCCCAATCCCTCCCAGCATCAGAGTCTTTTCCAATGAGTCAACTCTTCGCATGAGGTGGCCAAAGTACTGGAGTTTCAGCTTTAGCATCTTTCCTTCCAAAGAAATCCCAGGGCTGATCTCCTTCACAATGGACTGGTTGGATCTCCTTGCAGTTCAAAGGACTCTCAAGAGTCTTCTCCAACACCACAGTTCAAAAGCATTAAACCTGCCATTCAGATCGCTTCCATCTGTTGACACATTCTGTCTCCAAACCAAGCACACTGTAATTCCGAAAATGCCAACTTCTAAGAGCATCACACACACAGACCTCCCTGACACTACAGACCCAGGCCAACTTGATTGTATTTGGAATGTTCATGGTCTCGTGGTCATTGTACAGGTCATTATACAGAATCCCATTTCTCTAGCATTTCCTATTTTCATTTTCAAAATGGGACTGCAATTTCAGAGCATGCAAAATGGCAGCCCATACACACAATTAAGAAATTTAATTATTTTTTAAAAATCCAGATTTATAGCCTCTCTTGAAAAATGAGAGCTCTGGATCTGCCATGGCAACAATAGGCTGCCCTCTTGACACAGGCCATAGGCTCTCCAGTTTCTCAGAGACCCTACCCTCTTCTACAGTAATCCAATCATTTACGTTTCCTGGGAGACTCTCCTGGGATGCATCATGGCATTAGTCTTTCTGGAGCTTGTCCCCTGTTTTACCAAGATGATGTCGACCCATCATCCATTCTTCTCATCTAATCTGTAGGGCTTGGGAGGCCCAGTTGTCCTGCCTATATTCTTGCTCTCTGACTGTCATTTGACCTTGGCCAGTCTTCTCGTTACTTTGTCCTTAAACCACTAAGATGCCCTGACATCAAGAACTACCATAAGCCCCAGGGGCCTCTTGTAGTGGCCTTAATGTTCATTTTCAGCATTTCAGCATAGGGGTCATCACACCAATCCAGCAAATAATTGTCAGAACCCCAGAAGCTTCTTTGAAAATTAGTCAAGGGCCTCAGAAGTCTCATTCTCCATCCCTTGGGCCTGTGACCTATCCATTCAGTTGGCATCAAATGCCTCCTGAGATTAGACAAAGGCCTGAGAGATAATGAGATGAAATGACTTGACCTTCACATTTGAGATCTCTCCTTTCCTTCCAAGCCTGTCGCTGGTTCTGATTATTTTTATCATTTTTCAAAGCAGCAACGTTTATTTCCTCTGCTTCACTGAGCTGTGCAGATGCAAGGTCTGGAAGGAATATTTAGTGGTCGCCATGGTTACCATTAGTCATATGAAGTTATAGCTGGTATGCTGATTCCTCTCTTCACAGCTGTAAAAAGAAAGCACACTCCAATAAGCAGGCTTGCTGGGGCTCTGAAGACTGGAAGTCTGTAAGGCACTTGGCCCCTCTGCTAATTTATCTTCGTCTGCAAGTTTAATTCACACTATAAAGATTTTAGGCAGGGAAGGTTTCAGAGAACTTGAAAGCTAAAAAAGAATTTAGAGCTAATTTAGATTTAGCCTCTCATTCTACACATAAGGAAACGGAAGACCAGAAAGGAGAAGGGACTTGGGTTCACAGAGTAAGTCCATTAGTTATCTAACAGTGTATAATAAGTGAGTACCAGTCCCAGGGTTCCTTTTGCCCCTACCAAGTCTCTCGTCCCAAGTAATCAGCTGCTGCTGCTGCTGCTAAATCGCTTCAGTCGTGTCCAACTCTGTGAGACCCCATAGACAGCAGCCCACCAGGCTCCCCCGTCCCTGGGGTTCTCCAGGCAAGAACGCTGGAGTGGGTTGCCATTTCCTTCTCCAATGCATGAAAGTGAAAAGTGAAAGGGAAGTCGCTCAGTCGTGTCTGACTCTTCGCGACCCCATGGACTGCAGCCTACCACACTCCTCTGTCCATGGGATTTTCCAGGCAAGAAAAGTAATCAGCAAGGATAAAAAATATAAAGATTTAGGATGGACAAAGATCATCCAAGTTCAGTGCAAGGCAGGGAAATCTGATCCTACACCGAGAAGTTGGATCTTTGAGATGAAACTTAAGTTAAAAACTACAAATGGTCTCTAAGGCCATATTGGCCTCGGAGTGTCAACTGAGCTTTATGACTGGTTAAGTTTAGATGGTACAGTCGTTATTTCAAAATGGGGCTGTTTGTCTGCTGATTCCTACAAGTTTTCTGAAAAGTGGGTGCCCCACAATTTTCTGTACCCTCTTCCAGCATCCTGACCTCTTTCTAGTTCTCAATTCCTCTATAATCCTGATTCAGTACTCAACAGAGCCTCACTTCATGAAGCCTAGGCATATGGCTCTCATATTATTGCTTTGCAATTGATCGGACGTAAAAATAATACTGTATATAGAACATGAGTCGAAGAGCCGACTCACTGGAAAAGACCCCGATGCTGGGAAAGATTGAAGGTAAAAGGAGAAGAGAGCAGCAGAGGATGAGATGGTTAGACAGCATCACCAACTCAATGGACATGAGCTTGAGCAAACTCCAGGAGTTAGTGGAGGACAGAGAAGCCCAGTGTGCCACAGAAAATGGAGTTGCAAAGAGTCAGACACAACTTAGTGACTGAAGAGCAACAACAGTAGAACATTTAAGACAAGCGTCAGGAAGTACCCTAATGCCTTCATACTTTCTAATTCAAGAAAGGTTTCCTAACTTTTTTACAATTCACAATATTTTTTGTCTGAAGAGGCTCAACATTAGATGATCTGCACAAATGCTTCCTTGCAGATCTTGTTTCTAAGAACCATTCCTTGCTAAATGGAACCAGAACTTAGAGGAAGGAGGGCTGGGACAAAGAAACACAAGAAGCATTTACAGTGTATCGTTACCTGAAAAGGAAGGAAGTACTCCAAAATAATGATAGGAGATGTTAGGGACTGAAAGAAAGTCTGTGTCCCTTCATAAATCATATGTTGAAGCCTTAACCCCCAAGGTAATTGCATTTGGAGCTAGGGTCTATGAGGAGCTGATAAAGGTTAGATGATGTCATGAGGACAGGACCCTAATCCAATAGGGCTTGTGACCTTAGAAGAAGAAAAGAGATGCTAGATTTCTCTTTCCACAACATCAGGATTAAGAGCGAAGGCAGCCATCTGTGAGCCAGGAAGAGAGCTCTCATGAGGAACCAAATAGACCAGCACTGGGAATTCCCAGCCTCCAGAGATGTGAGAAAGATGTTTCTGCTACTACTTAAGCCATCTAGTCCGTAGTGTTTTGTCATGGCAGCCTAAACAGACTAATAGAAGAGATAGGTCAGAAAGACTCAGGAGGTGCTTTAAGGGCACCCACTGACCTAATCTGGGACAAGTAGAGCTTCATAATGAATGAACTGATAGTTCAGTCACTCAGTCATGTCTGACTCTTTGTGACCCCATGGACTACAGCATGCCAGGCTTCCCTGTCCATCACCAACTCCCAGAGCCTACTCAAACTCGTGTCCATTGAGTTGGTGATGCCATCCAACCATCTAATCCTCTGTCGTCCCCTTCTCCTCCTGCCCTCAATCTTTCCCAGCATCAGGGTCTTTTCAAATGAGTCAGTTCTTCCCACCAGGTGGCCAAAGTATTGGAGTTTCAGCTTCAACATCAGTCCTTCCAATGAACATTCAGGACTGATTTCCTTTAGGATAGTCTGGTTGGATCTCCTTGCAGTCCAGGGGACTCTGAAGAGTCTTCTCCAATACCACAGTTCAAAAGCATCAATTCTTTGGTGCTCAGCTTCCTTTATAGTCCAACTCTCATGTCCATACATGACTACTGGAAAAACCATAGCTTTGACAAGACAGACCTTTGTTGGCAGAGAAATGTCTCTGCTCTTTAATATGCTGTCTAGGTTGGTTATAGCTTTTCTTGCAAGGAGCAAGCGTCTTTTCATTTCATGGCTGCAGTCACCATCTGCAGTGATTTTGGAGCCCCAAAACACAAAGTCTCTCACTGTTTCCATTGTTTTCCCATCTATTTGCCATGAAGTGATGGGACCAGATGCCATGATCTTAGTTTTCTGAATGTTGAGCTTTAAGCCAACTTTTTCAATCTCCTCTTTCACTTTCATCAAAAGGCTCTTTAGTTATTCTTTGCTTTCTGCCATAAGGGTGGTACTGGATTATAACATACTTAACAAAAAAATAAGAATCCATTAATTCAACTAAATAGCATAGAAGGCGGTTTCTACCCAAGCATCTGGTTTGTATACCTCAAAGGAAAAAAAAAAAAAAAAGCAATGTCATAAAAGACCAAACTGAGGAATTGTTTCAAATGTAGGAGATTAAAATATAGTATGAGATCCTGGACTGGATGCTGGTTCAGAGAGAAAATAAACTGATACAAAAGCATTAATAGGACAAATGTCAAAATTTGAATATAGTCCATGTTAAATGTCTAGAAAATGATGATGGTACTATCATTCTATAAGAGATAAAGGGGTATGATGTCTGAAACTAACTCTAAAATAGTAGAGAAATAAAAAGAGAGAGAGAGAGTAAAGGTAAATGAAGCAAAAATTTTAAAGCAGGTCAATCCAGGTGAGTTTAGAGATTGTTTCTTTGTACTATTATTAAAATTTCTGCTAAGTTTGAAATGATTTCAAAATAAACATAAAATCTAAAAACTTTTCAATTTCAAGGAATCCATGCAAGTAGCAGGTAGGTAAAAATAAGATCAGATCAGATCAGATCAGTCGCTCAGTCGTGTCCGACTCTTTGCGACCCCATGAATCGCAGCATGCCAGGCCTCTCTGTCCATCACCAACTCCTGGAGTTCACTCAGACTCATGTCCATCGAGTCAGTGATGCCATCCAGCCATCTCATCCTCTGTCGTCCCCTTCTCCTCCTGCCCCCAATCCCTCCCAGCATCAGAGTCTTTTCCAATGAGTCAACTCTTCGCATGAGGTGGCACAGTACTGGAGTTTCAGCTTCAGCATCATTCCTTCCAAAGAAATCCCAGGGCTGATCTCCTTCAGAATGGACTGGTTGGATCTCCTTGCAGTCCAAGGGACTCTCAAGAGTCTTCTCCAACACCACAGTTCAAAAGCATCAATTCTTCGGTGCTCAGCTTTCTTCACAGACCAACCCTCACATCCATACATGACCACTGGGAAAACCATAGCCTTGACTAGATGAACCTTTGTTGGCAAAGTAATGTCTCTGCTTTTGAATATGCTATCTAGGTTGGTCATAACTTTCCTTCCAAGGAGTAAGCGTTTTTTAATTTCATGGCTGCAGTCACCATCTGTAGTGATTTTGGAGCCCAGAAAAATAAAGTCTGACACTGTTTCCACTGTTTCCCCATCTATTTCCCATGAACTGGTGGGACGGGATGCCATGATCTTCATTTTCTGAATGTTGAGCTTTAAGCCCACTTTTTCACTCTCTACTTTCACTTTCATCAAGAGGCTTTTGAGTTCCTCTTCACTTTCTGCCATAAGGGTCGTGTCATCTGCATATCTGAGGTTATTGATATTTCTCCTGGCAATCTTGATTCCACTTTGTGTTTCTTCCAGTCCAGCGTTTCTCATGATGTACTCTGCATATAAGTTAAATAAGCAGGGTGACAATATACAGCCTTGACGAACTCCTTTTCCTATTTGGAACCAGACTGTTGTTCCATGTCCAGTTCTAACTGTTGCTTCCTGACCTGCATACAAATTTCTCAAGAGGCAGATCAGGTGGTCTGGTATTCCCATCTCTTTCAGAATTTTCCACAGTTTATTGTGATCCACACAGTCAAAGGCTTTGGCATAGTCAATACAGCAGAAATAGATGTTTTTCTGGAACTCTCTTGCTTTTTCCATGATCCAGCGGATGTTGGCAATTTTATCTCTGGTTCCTCTGCCTTTTCTAAAACCAGCTTGAATATAATAAGATAAGCCCAAACTGAAAATTCACAAGTAAATAATGGTTTAACCACAGTAAGAAGCTCTAGCCAAAGGAATATATATTGATTCACTCTTATGGAAACATTTATTTAGCAATACTAATAATGTTTGTGAACACTTTATGTGGTTCCGTGCTTTCCATATTGGGGACAATTGTGTTTCCTAGGCATGACCAAATATCCTACACGCTCTTCTTAAAACATGATGTTAACATTCTCCATCAAGAGGAGCATTTTCCTTTTTCTTCAGCCTATGCAGACCTTTAGCTGCCTCGACGAAAATAATACCATGGGAAAGATGTCTGACTTCTAAGGCTAGGTCATAAAAGGTAACAAAACTTTTACCTTATCTCTTTGACTGCTCCCTTAGAGGATACAAAACAGCTATGCATAAAATGCTGTAGGAGCACATGCATGCATGCTCAGTCACTCAGTCATGTCCAACTCTTTCGACCCCATGGACTGTAGCCCACAAGGCTCCTCTGTCCATGGGATTATCCAGGCAAAAATACAAGAGTGGGTTGCCATTTCCTTCTCCAAGGAGCACACTTATGAGAAAAGAATGTATCTGTCTGAATGGAGCTTCACTGAGAGATTCCTGAGACCCCTTATTTGCCACCTCAACCAACGGGGGAGCTGCCACAGACTTAAATGACCCTGCTGAACAAGCAGAGACCTGCCTGATATTGCCCCGATATGATTATAATCTATAGTTGTGTTTTGTTCAAGAAAACTTAGTTTCATGCCTAGAGAATTGTGATATTGTGATATAAGAAATCTACGTTTGGTCTCTTCCCCATGTTCCTGACACAGAGTTCCCGAAACACCTGGAATTCCCTGAATGAGATAACTCTTGGCTGAGGGTGTCCTAGATAGCTGCAGGATGGGGACTGGTTAGCAGAAAGACCAAGTCCTGATTGGACGCTTGAACTTTCAGCCCCATCCCAGAGCTGGGGGGATGGAAGAGGAGCTGGAGATTGAGTTCAGTAACCAGTGGTCAAGGATTTAATCATCATGTCTACTCAGGGGAACTGCCATAAAACCTAAGTGACAGGGTTTAGGGTGCTTCTGAGTTGGCAGACACGCTCATGTGCCAGATGGGTGGTGTTCCCCAACTTCACAGGGACAGAGCTCCTCTTCTCCAGATTCTTCTAGACCTTAGCCTTTATCCCTCATTCTCCAGTTGTTCATTTATCTCCTTTATAATAAACTGGTAGCAGTAAGTAAGGGGCTTCCCAGGTGGCGCTAGTGGTAAAAAATCGGCCTGCCAGTGCAGAAGATGCAGGTTCTCTTCCTGGGTGGGGAAGATCTGCTGTGGGGATCTCCTGGGAATCTCTTCAATTCCTGGGTGGGGAGGAAGGCATGGCAACCCACTCCAGTATTCTTGTCTGGAGAACCCCCATGGATAGAGGATCCTGTTAGTAAAGCGTTTCCCTGAATTCTGTGAGATATCACAGCACATTAGCAAACCTGAGAAGCGCGTCACAGGAACTTCCAATTTATAGCCAGCTGCTCAGAAGTACAGAGGGTCTGAGACCTGAGACTGGCATCTGAAAGCACGTGGAGGACCTACTCTACTCCTCGTCCTGCAGGGCCGAGCTCTTAACCTCTGGGGTCTGTGCTAACCCTGCGTGGCTGGTGTCAGAAATGAATGGATTTGTAGGGGACCCAGTTAGTATCCTGAGAGTGGGGAATTGGTTGATGCGAGGAAACAAACTCACATTTTGCATGAGAAGTGACTGGTAGAAAAATCACTTCACAATAATCCAATGGGTTAAACATTTTGCAAACAGCACACAAAACTGAATTTGACATACGCCATCCACCTGCCTGATATTGACACCACAGATGAGCTGATCTGGCACACATTGTTATGTGCAATAAAAGCCCGCCCCGATATTTCTAGCAGTCCCCTACTTTTATACCAGTTTACCGCTGCAGTTGTAATCAGCATGTAATAAATAATAACAGCTTTTCTCTTCAGTGCCTCATTTCCTTCTACTTTCTATTAGTAAATTCTTACAATTCTCTAAGACACGGCAGTTCTACGTTCTTCAAAACAGCACATTAAAGATCCACACAAACCATCCGCTTCCCCGAGCATCCTTAACACTCGGAATCAAAGCACTTAGCACTGAAACTTATGCTTCTGGACCCTTAATAGTCTGGTGTCGTCTGGAGCTTATAAGTTCTTGGTCAAGGACCCAGATGTGGCATCAAGACATCATTTCAATCCTGTGTACCTTTTACAACTTTTAGAACAGAGCATGACATTAAGAGATACTTGCTGATTAACAGACTGATACTAAACTACTAAAATGGTCTCTTCTATGATCCTATTTATGTTGATAACTTTTCTTTAACCCCGTACAAAAAATACTTGAAGGAAAACGTAAGTTTCCTACACCTTAGTGAAAGGACTGGCCTGGTGAATGATGTATTTTAGGGAGATGTCTCTGTCACCTTGCTGACCCAGAGCTATTTTGTCACTTTATGGTCCTTGCTGACCCAGAGCTAACTTGTCACTTTACGGTCCCTGGACTGGTCATGAAAGGAGCACAGGATTGACATCCCTTGCTAAGAATGTAGACAGCACTGAACACGCTTTTGAGCACAGAGTCTGGAATCAGGCAGGAATGAGTTGAAAGCCTCACTTTTCCTTGGACGTGGGACCTTGCATGATTTAACTTCTATAAACCTTAGCCCTGTGTCTTCCAAACGGGGATACCGATCCACTGTCCTCAAAGGGATGCAGATAGGATTAAATGAGATGTGTAAAGTACTTAGCACAATTACCTGAAAAGAGTGGGGGAAGTGTTAGGGATTCTTCTTCAAAGGAGGGCATCTGGGACCCTCTGCATGTCTGGGAGATGAAAACAGGAAGGTGTTTTCCTTGGTCCTTCTGTTCTCATCTTGCAGGTGGCATATCTGAAAAAGGACAACGATACACAAACAAAAGTGTGAACACTCAAATCACAGGGGAAACCAGCTCTTGCTAGTTTCTCAGGCCCTTTCTTTCTGATGCTTTCTTTCTCTCCCTCAGCTCAACTCACTTCCAGATAAATTCTTCATTTATTTCTCTCCTCTAATCATCATAATGTTTGGGAGAAATGCCCTCATTTGGTTGTCTTGGATTACTTCCCATAAACTTTAATTCAGCCAGTGTAAATCTAATCTGACAAGCTAAACTTTTCAAACTAGGAAACAGTTCCAGGGCTGATGTTTCTATTTGGGGCCATTCAGACATGAAAGTTATTGAACACAAGGCACTCCTGCCAGCCAAACAGGGGGTGACAGCTTGAACTCACCAAGGACTCAACTGTAGCATCTGCTAAAAATGAAAAGAAAGAAACCATCCTAAAACTAAACCCTTATTTCCTGGAAAAAAATAGATGCTCAATTCTTTAGAGACTTGTGCTGGAGACAACTTACAGTGCGTGGTCTGGGAGTGACTCATGTGGCCACTTGGACAAATCGTTTAACCTCAGAGCTAACCAGATCGATGTCGTTGCCATTTGAGAGAAAAGAGATTAAAGATGTGTATTCAGACTCATTGGGTATTAAAGATGGGTGGAAATGGAGCTCTGTATTCAGTCCTCAGCTCATGGACTTCCATCTTACCCCTAGGTCACCTTTGGAATAACAGGGAAGGTTAGCTGGGGAAAGAGACATTCCCAAAGGATTAAGGAGAGAGAATAAGGCGACATCATTTTGATCACTCCCAAATGACAGGCTTTTGTGTCAGGGCCTGGGCTTGAATTCTATATAAAGACCTGAGTTCTGACACTAGATAATTACCTGACCCGTCATCCACAACAAATCCCCAAACTCTAATGATTCATTTTGAAAAGCTCCTGAACAAGCACCAACTCGGGACTCTTCCATTCCGATTCTCTTGAATTGAGAAAAGAATATGCTTTAGAGTTGCTGAGCACGGGGCAGAGCGTGGGATGAGGGCATGTTTAGAAGCAGGAGATGAACCATTAGCAAAGATTAATGAGACTTTGAAAAAGCAAGCTTAGACAATGTGCTTATGAATCTGGAGCTATTGCAAACCAATCAAAATCAGAAAAATATATGGCTGTCTTTTACCCTTATGTTTTGGCCACGCTGTAGAACAGTTGCATCTTACTGCCTTACTAGCTACCCTGGGCCAACAATGATTTTGAAGTCCCAGTCTCAATACTCCCTCCAACTGGAAAAAAAAAATAATAATAATAAAAGAAGGGGAGAGACCAGCAATAAGGGAGAACTATGAATTGCAGTGGTTTTTAGAAGCCTGTAACCCTGCCCTTTTACTAGCCAGTCTTATACCTCACATGATCATTTTTATAAGATATTGCCTCACTGGAATTTCAGAAAAGCAGTGCCAGTGTTCCCCATAATCCTGGCAAGAGAGAGTAGACTAAGGAAAGACAAGAGTCTCCAGCAACGATAAGCAACCCTAATCTCTAGGATTCAAGTGATTCGACCTGAGAGTTAGAATCAGTGAAAGCTAAGAATAAGCAGTACTATGTTGCTGCTACTGAAATATGCCTGCAGATTAACATTAGTGGTTGAAAAGCAACACACATTTCTTATTAACTTTCTTTTATTCAACAAACTAGATATTTTCAATTGCCAATAACCACCCCCCACCTCCCACTATGGGATTCATTAAAACTATTACCATTTTGAATGAAGGAAAAAAGTTAACCTATAAGGATTTTTATTTTTTTAATATAAACAAAGTAGGGTAGTTTTGTAATGGTTCATAGCATTTACAACCTTGTATATGCATTGAGCCAAAATTGTGAAAGCTTTATGTATTGGATGTTTGGTATCTTGTAGAAAGCTTGTCAAATCTCCAGGCTGACAATATGAAAATAACTTTTCTTCAGTCTCAACAGCTGACTGCCTAAGATCAAGTTCAAAAGAGTGAATAGCAAGGGCACAGAATTAGTTCAAACCTCTAAGTTTAAACCATATGTGAGATTAAGAGGAGATCTCAGGACTTCCCTAGCAATCCACTGGTTAAGACTCTGCTTCAATTGAAGGGGTCACTGGTTCCAGCCCTGGTCAGGGAACTATTAATAAGATCCTGCATGCCCTGTGGCACAGCCAGAAAAAAATTTAAGAGGTGATCTCATTTGAGAAATCAACCATAAAGGTACAGTGAATGTCAGTCAAAAAGGGGTGGTGTGAATTCCCTGTTAAAAGGGACAAGGACCCATGCCAGCTACTGCTCCTCATCTAGGACTGGAGAAGACAGGAATGGCAACAGACCCCACCCAGATTTTCTGAGGTTGTTTAAATAGATTCCCACTGGACATCAACCCCTGAGTCATAAGAGAGAAGTCAGAAGCCCAGATGACCCAGGAAGAAATGTGCCTGGTCCCTCCCCATTCTTACACAGAACAGGGTAACTCCTTGTGGCAGCCCATGGCCCAAATGGGATCGTGAAATTCCACAGCCCTCTAGCACTCGACATTCCTAGATACCTAGTTCTACCTGGGCCTGGAAGAGCTGCAGAAAAAATGTGTAATGTGTAAGCACCTAAGAGTATGTTTGCGACTACTAGATTGGCTACAGCTAATTAGCTAGACCTTGCTAAGGCTGCAGAGAAACACTGATTAAAGTACAACCAGGTTATGGTTGAGCCAAAGACGCTGACATGAGAGATGAACAGGAAAACCAGGGGAAACAGGAATGCTCAGAGAGGAGTGAGGCCCAGAGCTGGAGGCACCAGTCTCTCAAGCACAGCAGACCAACAGGATGGCAGGCACACGGGAGGTTCACACTGAAAGAAGGAAGCAGGTGAGGCAGACGTGCAGAGGAGAGCAAGGCTCTCGCAGGGCTCCCTCAATCACCCCACGAAGAGCTGCCAGGGCTAGGACCATAATCGGGCTTGCTTCCAAAACTGGTTTGGCTTGAGTTTGTGAGTGAGGGCAATGAGCTCAGCTGGAACTACCAAGAAAGAGGAGCACATGTCTCTTGTATTTTATAGGGGAGATATCTAAATGGACATTTCTCTGAAGAAGACACACTGATAGCCAATATGAAAGGATGTTCAACATCATTCATTATTCAGTTCAGTTCAGTCACTCAGTCGTGTCCAACTCTTTGCGACCCCATGAATCTCAGCACGCAGGCCTCCCTGTCCATCACCAACTCCTGGAGCACACTCAAACTCATATCCATTGAGTCGGTGATGCCATCCAGCCACCTCATCCTCTGTCGTCCCCTTTTCCTCCTTCCCTCAATCCCTCCCAGCATCAGGGTCTTTTCCAATGAGTCAACTCTTCTCATGAGGTGGCCAAAGTACTGGAGTTTCAGCTTTAGCATCAGTCCTTCCAATGAACACCCAGTACTGATCTCCTTTAGAATGGACTGGTTGGATCTCCTTGCAGTCCAAGGGACTCTCAAGAGTCTTCTCCAACACCACAATTCAAAAGCATCAATTCTTTGGTGCTCAGCTTTCTTCACAGACCAACCCTCACATCCATACATGACCACAGGAAAAACCATAGCCTTGACTAGACGGACCTTTGTTGGCAAAGTAATGTCTCTGCTGTTTAATATGCTATTTAGGTTGGTCATAACTTTCCTACCAAGGGGTAAGCATCTTTTCAATTCATGGCTGCAGTCACCATCTGCAGTGATTTTGGAGCCAAAAAGAACAAAGTCTGACACTATTTCCACTGTTTCCCCTTCTATTTCCTATGCAGTGATGGGACCAGATACGATGATTTTAGTTTTATGAATGTTGAGCTTTAAGCCAACTTTTTCACTCTCCTCTTTCACTTTCATCAAGAGGCTTTTTAGTTCCTCTTCACTTTCTGCCATAAGGGTGGTGTCATCTGCATATCTGAGGTTATTGATATATCTCCCAGAAATCTTGATTCCAGCTTGTGCTTCTTCCAACCCAGAGTTTCTCATGATGTACTCTGCATATATGTTAAATTAGCAGGGTGACAATATACAGCCTTGACGTACTCCTTTTCCTATTTAGAACCAGTCTGTTGTTCCATGTCCAGTTCTAACTTTTGCTTCCTGACCTGCATACAGATTTCTCAAGAGGCAGGTCAGGTGGTCTGGTATTCCCATCTCTTTCAAAATTTTCCACAGTATATTGTGATCCACACAGTCAAAGGCTTTGGCATAGTCGATAAAGCAGAAATGAATGTTTTTCTGGAACTTTCTTGCCTTTTCGATGATCCAGCAGATGTTGGCAATTTGATCTCTGGTTCCTCTGCCTTTTCTAAAACCAGCTTGAACATCAGGAAGTTCATGGTTCACATATTGCTGTAGCCTGGCTTGGAGAATTTTGAGCATTTCTTTACTAGCATGTGAGATGAGTGCAATTGTGCAGTAGTTTGAGCATTCTTTGGCATTGCCTCTCTTTGGGATTGGAATGAAAACTGACCTTTTCCAGTCCTGTGGCCATTGCTGAGTTTTCCAAATTTGCTGGCATGTTGAGTGCAGTACTTTCACAGCATCATCCTTCAGGATTTGAAAGAGCTCAACTGGAATTCCATCATCTCCGCTAGATTTGTTCATAATGATGCCTTCTAAGGCCCACTTGACTTCACATTCCAGGATGTCTGGCTCTAGGTGAGTGATCACACCATCGTGATTATCTGGCTTGTGAAGCTCTTTTTTGTACAGTTCTTCTGTGTATTCTTGCCACCTCTTCTTAATATCTTCTGCTTCTGTTAGGTCCATACCATTTCTGTCCTTTATTGAGCCCACCTTCGCATGAAATGTTTCCTTGGTATCTCTAACTTTCTTGAAGAGATCTCTAGTCTTTCCCATTCTGATGTTTTCCTCTATTTCTTTGCATTGATCACTGAGGAAGGTTTTCTTATCTCTCCTTGCTATTCTTTGGAACTCTGCATTCAGATGCTTATATCTTTCCGTTTCTCCTTTGCTTTTCGCTTCTCTTTTCACAGCTATTTGTAAGGCCTCCTCAGACAGCCATTTTGCTTTTTTGCATTTCTTTTCCATGGGGATGGTCTTGATCCCTGTCTCCTGTACAATGTCACGAACCTCATTCCATAGCTTATCAGGCACTCTATTTATCAGATCTAGGCCCTTAAATCTATTTCTCACTTCCACTGTATAATCATAAGGAATTTGACTTAGGTATACCTGAATGGTCTAGTGGTTTTTCCTACTTTCTTCAATTTAAGTCTGAATTTGGCAATAAGGAGTTCATGATCCGAGCCACAGTCAGCTCCTTTGTTTTTGCTGACTGTACAGAGCTTCTCCATCTTTGGCTGCAAAGAATATAATCAATCTGATTTCAGTATTGACCATCTGGTGATGTCCATGTGTAGAGTCTTCTCTTGCGTTGTTGGAAGAGGGTGTTTGCTATGACCAGTGCGTTCTCTTGGCAAAACTCTGTTAGCCTTTGCCCTGCTTCATTCCATACTCCAAGGCCAAATTTGCCTGTTACTCCAGGTGTTTCCTGACTTCCTACTTTTGCATTCCAGTCCCCTATAATGAAAAGGACATCTTTTTTGAGTGTTAGTTCTAAAAGGTCTTGTAGGTCTTCATTAAACCATTCAACTTCAGCTTCTTCAGTGTTACTGGTTGGGGCATAGACTTGGATTACTGTGATATTGAATGGTCTGCCTTGGAAACGAACAGAGATCACTCTGTCGTTTTTGAGATTGCATCCAAGTACTGCATTTCAGACTCTCTTGTTGACCATGATGGCTACTCCATTTCTACTAAGGGATTACTTCCCGCAGTAGTAGATATAATGGTCATCTGAGTTAAATTCACCCATTCCAGTCCATTTTAGTTCACTGATTCCTAGAATGTCGACATTCACTCTTGCCATCTCTTGTTTGACCAC
This sequence comes from Bos taurus, assembly GCF_002263795.3. NCBI lineage: Eukaryota > Metazoa > Chordata > Mammalia > Artiodactyla > Bovidae > Bos > Bos taurus. Next base: position 5,375,202 of record NC_037332.1, read on the forward strand.
TTCCATTTGCCTTGATTCATGGACCTGACATTCCAGGTTCCTATGCAATATTGCTCTTTACAGCATCGGACCTTGCTTCTATCACCAGTCCCATCCACAAGTGGGTGTTGTTTTTGCTTGGCCCCATCCCTTCATTCTTTCTGGAGTTATTTCTCCACTGATCTCCAGTAGCATATTGGGCACTAGTTACCGACCTGGGGAGTTCCTCTTTCAGTATCCTTTCATTTTGCCTTTTCATACTATTCATGGGGTTCAAAAGGCAAGAACACTGAAGTGGTTTGCCATTCCCTTCTCCAGTGGACCACATTCTGTCAGACCTCTCCACCATGACCCGTCCATCTTGGGTGGCCCCACACGGCATGGCTTAGTTTCATTGAGTTAGACAAGCCTGTGGTCCGTGTGATCAGAGTGGCTAGTTTTCTGTGATTATGGTTTCAGTGTGTCTGCCCTCTGATGCCCTCTCACAACACCTACCGTCTTACTTGGGTTTCTCTTACCTTGGACGTGGGGTATCTCTTCATGGCTGCTCCAGCAAAGCACAGCCGCTGCTCCTTACCTTGGACAAGGGGTATCTCCTCACAGTTGCCCCTCCTGACCTTGAAAGGAGCAACCCCACATCCAAGGGGTGGCTGCGCGGGCGTAGGAGGGCCGAGAGGAGCTACTCCACATTCAAGGTCAGGAGGGACAGCCATGAGGAGATATCCCTCATTCACTATTAGAGAAATGAAAATCAAAACTACAATGAGGTATCACCTCACAGTGGTCAGAATGGCCAGTGTCAAAAAAATCTACAACAGTAAATGCTGGAGAGGGTGTGGAGAAAAGGGAACCCTCCTACACTGCTGGTGGGAATGCAACATGGTACAGCCACTGTGGAAAATACTGTGGCGGCTCCTTAAAAAAACAAAAAACAAAAACAGAGCTGTGATATGATCCTGCAATTCCCTCCTGGGCATATATCCAGAGAAAACCATAATTCAAAAGGACACGAGCACCCCAGTGTTCATGGCATCACTATTTACAATAGCCAGGACATGAAACCAACCTAAACACCCATCTACAGAGGAATGGATAAAGAAGATGTGGTGTAAGCACACACACACACACAATGTAATATTACTCGGCCATAAAAAGGAATGAAATAGTGTCATTCGCACAGATATGAATGGACCTAGAGATTGTCACACAGAGTGAAGTAAGTGAGAAAGAGAAAAGCAGATATTGTATAATATCGCTACATGTAGAATCTAGACAAATGGTACAGACGAACTTATCCGCAAAGCAGAAATAGAACCACAGATATGGAGAACAACTTTCTGATTTGTAAAATGTGAGAATGATCCCTGGTAGCCAAGTGGTGTGGTGGTCTCCAGGTCCACCTCCTAGCCCTGAGTGGGCTAGTGCTCAGGGTAGGGGTAGATGTCTACTTGGGGAGGAAAGAAAGGCAGTATCTACTAATTGGCTTTAGCAAAACAATTTCAAAAAAATTGTTTGCTCTATATAGGAAATAGGTAATGAATCTCATGCTGTATTTTATGTCTTAGTTATGTTTGAAAATATTTTTATTTTTGGAGATACATCAAAATAAATAATAGCATTTGTTGTAAAAACAAGGAGGGGATGGGAGATGGAAGTGGGATGAATTAGGAGATTGGGATTGACATATATACACAGTTGATACTGTGTATAAAACAGATAGGGCTTCCCAGGTAGCACAGCAGTAAAGAATCCGCCTGCTAATGCAGGAGGCACAAGAGACATGGGTTCAATCCCTAGATTGGGGTCTGATTATCTGAAGTAGGAAATGTCAACCCTACTCAATGATCTGAAGTGGCCTAAATGGGAAGGAAATCTAAAAAAAGAGTGGATATATGTATATGTATAACTGATTCACTTTGCTATACATCAGAAACTAACACACACTGTAACTATACTCCAATAAAAACTTATTTGGATGTATTTCCAAAAGTCAAAATGTTTACAAACACAAGTAAGATATAAAATACAGCATAAAATGAGATTCATACCTCTTTCCTACATAAAGCAAAAAAATCTTTTTGAAATTGTTTTGCTAAAACTAATTAGTAGATCCTGTTTTTCTCTCCTCCCCAAGTAGGCACCTACCCCTGCCGTGAGCACTAGCTCACTCGGGTACAATCAAAAGGTGGGCCAAAGAACTAAACAGATGTTTCTCCAAAGAAGACATCAGTTCAGTTCAGTTCAGTCAGTCAGTTGTGTCTGACTCTTTGCGACCCCATAAATCGCAGCACGCCACGCCTCTCTGTCCATCACCATCTCCCGGAGTTCACTCAAACTCACGTCCATCGAGTCAGTGATGTCATCCAGCCATCTCATCCTCCGTCGTCCCCTCTTCCTCCTGCCCTCAATCCCTCCCAGCATCAGAGTCTTTTCCAATGAGTCAACTCTTCACATCAGGTGGCCAAAGTACTGGAGTTTCAGCTTCAGCATCATTCCTTCCAAAGAAATCCCAGGGCTGATCTCCTTCAGAATGGACTGGTTGGATCTCCTTGCAGTCCAAGGGACTCTCAAGAGTCTTCTCCAACACCACAGTTCAAAAGCATCAACTCTTCGGCGCTCAGCTTTCTTCACAGTCCAACTCTCACATCCATACATGACCACTGGAAAAACCACAGCCTTGACTAAACGGACCTTTTTGGCAAAGTAATGTCTCTGCTTTTTAATATGCTATCTAGGTTGGTTATAACTTTTCTTCCAAGGAAGACATACAGGTGGCTAATAAACACATGAAATGCTCAACATTGCTCATTATTAGAGAAATGCAAATCAAAAGCACAATGAAGTGCCACCTCACACTGGTCAGAAAGGCCACCATCAAAAAGTCTACAAACAATAAATGCTGGAGAGGGTGTGGAGAAAAGGGAACCCTCTTATACTGCTGATGGGAATGCAAACTGGTACAGCCACTATGGAGATCAGTGTGGAGATTCCTTAAAAACTGGAAACAGAACTGCCATATGACCCAGCAATCCCACTGCTGGGCATACACACTGAGGAAACCAGAAGGGAAAGAGACACGTGTACCCCAATGTTCATCGCAACACCTTCACAATAATTATGACATGGAAGCCACCTAGATTTCATCAGCAGATGAGTAGATAAGAAAACTGTGGTACACAGACACAATGGAGTATTACTCAGCCATAAAAAGAACACATTTGAGGTAGTTCTAATGAGGTGCATGAAACTGAAGCCTATTATATAGAGTGAAGTTAAGTCAAAAAGAGAAACACCAATACAGTATATTAACACTATATATATGGAATTTAGAAAGACAGTAACCACGATCCTATATGTAAGGCAGCAAAAGAGACAAAGATGTAAAGAACAGACTTCGAGAGTGAGATGATATGAGAGAATTTAAATATTACCATATGTAAAATAGATGACCAGTGCAAGTTTGATGCATGAAGCAGGGCACTCAAAGCCAGTGCTCTGGGACATCCCAGAGGGATGGGGTGGGGAGGGATGTGGGAGGGGGGGGTTCAGGATTGGGGGACACATGTGCACCCAAGGCTGATTCATGTCAATGTATGGCAAAAACCACAATATGGTAAAGTAATTATCCTCCAATTAAAATAAATTAATTAATTTTTAAAGTGTCTCTTATTTTAAATATGATACTGTAGAATTCAAAGGCAGATTTGTAAAATTCATTATTTATTTAACACACCCCACATACCAGACATTCTGCAAACACAGGACTTTATTCAATTATCCAACCATCCCACCAGGCAGATATTAAGACACTTTGCAAACAAGCTATGTGTGTGCTCAACTGTGTCTGACTCTTTGCAACCCCATGGACTGTAGCCCACCAGGCTCCTCTTCCATAGGATTTCCCAGGCAAGAATACTGAAGTGGGTTGCCATTCCCTTTTCCACAGGGTCTTCCTCACCCAGGGGGATCCAACTTGAGTCTTCCTGCACTGCAGGAAAATTCTTTACCTCTTGTGCCACCTGGGAAGCCCTTACAGACAAAGCAACGATTCATGTTGATGTTTGTCAGAAACCAACATAATTCTGTAAAGCAAGTATCCTTCAATTAAAAAAAAAAAAAAAAAAAGGATTTAAAAGAAAAAAAAGTTAAGAAATTTCTTCTCTCCACATCAAAAAAAGAAACAAAACCATTTCTCTATCTCCAAAGTCTGCCCCATTGCATAACATTGGTTTGCCTCATCAAGATAAGACCTCCAGTTTTAATCCTATTATCTGGCCATGTGAGGTCAGAAAAGTCATTAAACCTGAGCCTCTCGCTTATTCATTTATACTGTAAAGGGAACTCCATGAGCTCCAAGATCTTCTCTAAAACTTCAATTCAGGGCCATGGTTCTACAAGGTGCTATGAGAAACACAGCAATACTTCAGGCTTGGGATGGGAAGACCGTTAACCTCTGAAGAGCTACAGGTTATTAATAATCACCCACAGGCAATATGGAGTTTGTCATGTACGATGATTCAGTGAATGGAGGGAGTCTGCATGCCCAGCAAATCCCTACCTGGTCTGCAATAAAATGTCCACCCCAGAAGCAAAGTGAAATCGCCTAATCTATGAATTGCCAGAAAAGGCATTCCTCTCATGTTTTTATAGAGTGCCCTGGTGTTATAATTAAGGAACCCAGTGGGTAGCCTCTGTTCACTGCTAACTAAATGAATTCTGATGTGCTTCGATCAGGAAAAATGTGCCTGTGCGATATTTCTGACTTTTAGTGTTCCTACTCCTCCCTTGATATTTCAAATCAACTATGGCTTCCCTCAGCTCAGCTTTGATGATCTAATTTGACACTAATTGCTGAGCTCTCTGTAAGAAACCATACAACTGCTCTGGGTACAATTCTCCTTGCCTAGGAAATCAGCTTTCATATGCATCTCTCTCTTTGTACCTCTGAAAACTGAGTAAAATGCTTACTCAGTTTGTAAGTAAGCTTACAAGTAAAGAATCTGCTGGATGGCATCACTGACTCGATGGACATGAGTGTGAGTGAACTCCAGGAGTTTGTGATGGACAGGGAGGCCTGGCGTGCTGCTATTCATGGGGTCGCCAAGAGTCGGACACGACTGAGCGACTGATCTGATCTGATCTGAAAGAATCTGCCTGCAGTGCAGAAGACCTGAGCTTGATCCCTGGGTCAGGAAGATCCCCTGGAGAAGGGAATGGCAACCCACTTCAGTATTCCTGCCAAGAGAATTCCATGGACAGACCACGGGCTTAAAAAGAGTCAGACACGACTGAGCAGCTAACACATTACACTACTCACAGTTCATACATTAAGGGGGTTGAGACTGATCCAAGAAAAATGCTTGATGGTAGGGATTACAATTAGTCATGGCAACAATTAGAACTTTTTGAAACTTCTTTAAATTCTGAATAATTTCCCAGGATGATCTAAGTGTATTGGGAAGAACATTGGGTTTAGAGTCAAGGAGATCTGAAACCACATTTGAGCTCCACAATTTATTAGGTTTTGACCTTGGGCATCACAATGATTTTCATTTCCTCACCTGTCAAGTGCCATCATTAAGAATCATTTCACAGAACTGTTGTGAAGATGCAGTGAGCTTACTTGTGTTTAACCTCTGAATGATTTTGGTGTGTTGTTCTGAATTAACGTAACAGCCACCATTTATTAAATTCCTGCTATATGCCAGGCTCTGGACCAAGACCTTCATGCAAATCAACTACAGAGGTCACAACAAGCCAAGTGAGTCCTGTGTTATTAACTCTGTCCGACTGAAGGCATAGGCAGGCAAAGCAATCGACCCAAGTTCCTCTTGCCAGGTAAGCAACAACCTGGGCTGACCATACATCTTTTTATTTTCACATGCATCAGAATAGACAGGAATCAAAAATGCATAATTTGAGGGGCTTCCCTGGTGGTCCAGTGGTTAAGAATCCACACTGCAAAGTGGGGGTGCGGGTTCAGTCACTGGTGGGAGAACTAAAGATCCCACGTGCCGCTGTGCACTATAGTCTGTGCACTACAGCTACTGAGCCCACATGCCACAGCTAAGAGCTGCAAAACACCCCACATGATGCAACTAAAACTCCATGCAACCAAATAAATACATATATATATTTTTTTTTTTTTAATGTGTAATTTGAAATCTTCACTCCTCTGGAAAACAGAGAACTCAATTCAGAGAAATCTCATCAATGAAGAAAACGTTTCTAATGATATACTTGAGGGAAGAAAGGTGTAAAACTGCTCCTCATACACTCAATATTGTGACCCGTCCAAATGGGTCCAAGGGTTACTTTGGCAGATAGCTTGACAGGGAGCTGGATAAAGGGATGGAAAGATGTACAATCATGTGACACAGGGATTCCACAGGGAATTCAGATGAATTCAGCTGAACAGGGTTTCAGCTGGAGTTCTGTGGCTGCCCACATATCCCTGAACCAATGCTTTCTACATGGGCCATATCACAGACCAAGTGGACTGTCCTTGGTTTTTTGGAAACTACAACACACAAGACAATCTCTAAAGACAGCTTAATCATCAGGAAGGAAGAATACTTAATAGCACGCTGATGTTTGAAATGGAATGCTGTTACACTCCTGTGAGTTGAAAGAGGTGTTAAGCAGGCAGGTTCACAGATTGGTTTCAGTACCATCTGGAACATTAGTTTCAACACTAAAGCAACCTCACATCACAATACCCTTTAGAAATTTGACGTCAATACCATGCCTTACTCCCCCAACACTTTCAATCACTGTTTCAAAGATACATCACTCCAGTCAACTATCCTGCCTTTAACCCTTAACACTAGACTAATTTTTGGATCAGGGAGAACCAAATCCCCTGATCCAAATGTCAAAACCTAATAAATTGTGGAGCTCAAATGTGGTTTCAGATCTCCTTGACTCTAAACCCAATGTTCTTCCCAATACACTTAGATCATCCTGGGAAACTGTTCAGAATTTAAAGAAGAAAGTTTCAAAAAGTTCTAATTGTCACCATGACTAATCCATCTCCTATTCACTTCCAAATCTTCCCGCTTTCTCTCTAGAACCTCATTTCCTGATCATCAAATCCAGTGCATTTTTCATCCTCCAAAAGTGAATCTTTCACGAGGTCTTCGCTGAACTCGAGCCTGGTCTTCCCCCGGGGACTCTTCCTGTCTGCAGCCCTCTCTAGGGGTGCCTTTTAGTCTCACAAGCCTCACTTGACACGAGGCTTGGAGGTGGGCCAGCACCCTCTGCAGGCCTGTGTCTTCTAGTCATACAATCCTAAATGCCTTTTTCTTCATGATCGTCAACCAACCCCCTCACATTCGCCCCAAACATGAACAGCGGCTGATTCACACTCTCCTCTCCACCCTAGCCTTACAGTCACTGGCGTGGTTTCATAATCTATGTGCAAGCCCCATAAAATGCCTTTCCCTGCAGTTCCTAGGCTTTCTCAATCTCATAACCTTCGATTCTACTCTAATTCTGTCACCCGGATATATAACCACACCCAGAAACTTGTCCCAAAGAATTGCTTCACTGATGAAAACTTAATCACCAATATCCCACAACCTGACCACACAACCTACTTAAACTTCCTGTTCTGTCAACTCTTTTAAACTTGTTTTTCAACTTCATGAAAAAAGAATACTAGCCTTTTGACCCATTTCCCCAGGAACCCATTTTCCCTGATCAATCAGTTCCCTTCTGCCCTCATTTCCCTTCCTTTTCAAGCCTTAATTAAGCTCTTCAAATATTCTCTTATTGGTAACTTTGATTTTCTCATTCCACTGTGCTTCCTCTACAATCCTGAGCTTGAACCTGTACCGGGCATCCAGGCAAAGAAGAAAAAAGTACCGTACAACATACTTCTGTGACTCCATGTCTTCTTCCTTAGCTGTGCCTCGATATTTTTCTGTGCAGTTCTCTCTCATTGTCATTTCCCACAAAGATTGCTTCAACTCTTTACCACACTCAGTTACCTATGTTCTTACTCCCAGGAGACGCCCTTACCTCTGTCTTCACCACAGACACAAAGTGATCAGGTAGGAATTACCTCACCTTCTAATTCCTCTTCTCTCTCCACTCACACAACCATCTTATCAGCATCTTCCCTTACCTTACTGCCCATTCCAGAGACAGTATCTCAAAGTCTTATCTCAAACTAATCCTCTAGATCACATCCTCTTATCCTTTAACTACTTTTCTACAATCCATGCATTAAAGAAGAAACTGAAAAAGGAACTATAAAATATTTTGAACTAAAGGAAAATTAAACAGAGCATATCAACATTTGTGGAGTTCTACTAAAGTATTAGTTGGGGGAAATGTACAGCATTAATCTTGTGCATCATAAAAGAAGATCTCAAATCGATGACCTAACTTTAACCTTGAGAAACTAGATATGTTAAGTGAAAAATATACCCAAAGTAAGCAGAAGAAAGGAAATAATAAAGATCAGAAATGAAATCAATGAAATAGAAAACAGAAAATCAGTGAAATAAAAAATCGGCTCCTCAGAATGATGAAATTGTTAAATCTCTACACAGACTGAAGAAGGAGAAGAAGAACACCAACAATACCAGCAACATCAACAACAAAAGAGGGAGAAGATATCAATTGCCAATCTCAGGAATAAGAGGTATAATATCATTACAGATTCTGATTTTTTAAAGGAGTTAATATATCATCAATAAATTTATAAAAATAATTTTGACAACTTAAATGAAACAAAAAAATTATTGAAGATAACACCTACCAAAGCTCATTTAAAGAACTAGATAACCTGTATAGCCATATATCTACTAAAGAAATTCAACATGTTTTTCAAAATCTTCTCGCAAAGAAAGCTCCAAGCCCAGATGGCTTCACTGGTGACGTCTTCCAAACATGTAAGAAAGAAATATCAATTCATACAAACTCTTCCAGAAAATGAAAAGAAGAGACTACTTCCCAATTTGTTCTATGAAGCCAGACTTACCATAATACTAAAGACGTTACAAGAAATGAAAACTATAGAGCAATATTTTTCATGAACACAGTTTTTGTTTCAAAAGCAAAAAATATTTGTTTTAGCTACATGTTTAATTTACTGCTGCCATTTTTACTCTCTCAGGTCAACTGGACTTATACCACACATTTGCTACAAATGGATACAATATTTTATGATTTCTGTGGTTGTGACAATTTTACAAGTTACCCAACTCAACCTGGCTCTATATGATTTTTGTTAAGCACCAAACTTAAAAGGAAAAGGGAAAACCAGAGAAATAGAATTAACTTCCCTAAATCCTCACAGCTTAATTCTTAGTCTCATAAATAAAAATACAAAAAAGTCTATAAAGGTTTACCCTGTGTTATGAAATGATAAATATGGATTATGTGTAGATTCTTTTGATTATGCTCCTGGCTTTAGCAAATGCCATAGAATTATATGCAGAGCAAAATGTTCCTTTATTGATAGTTAGGGAGTTTGGGATGGGCATGTACACACTGCTATGTTTATAATAGATAACCAACAAGTACCTACTGTATAGCACAGGAGACTCCGCTCAGTGTTATGTGGCACTCTGGATGGGAGGAGAGTTTGGAAGAGAATGGATACATTTACAAATATGACTGAGTCCCTTTGCTGTTCACCTGAAGCTGTTACAACATTGTTTGTTAATCGTCTATACCCCAATACAAAAAAATTTTTTTAAATGCTCCTTTATTTAAAAAAAAACAAAGACATGATCTTTGTTTAGAACATTTAAGTCATCTTGGAATTGATTCATGAGATTTTGCTATTCCTTGGTACACTTAAATCGCTTCATTCAAAATATGAGTAAAAGCTGTCATTAATTTCAATGCTTATTATTAATTTAAGCATCTTAGTTATTCTTATAACAACCATATGAGCAGTTTTTATTTTCATTTTTATAGAAGAGGAAACTGAAGTTTAACGAAATCAACTAACTTTCCAAGCTCACAGATAGTAAGTGGTAGTACTGAACCTGAACTGCGGTCTATGCAGTTTCACAGCTGAAACTTGAGTTTTTAATAACAGTGCATATTTTGCCTCCTCAAACGTAGCTATCTTACACACAAGTGAGTTTTTATACTCATACCATCTTGCTCCTGCTAAATGGAGGGGTTTAAAATAGTCTTTCTGCTATCACAAGGCAATGAACTTATACTTTTCCAATGTGCAGAAAATAAGCCAAATTCTAAAATAAATCTCAAATTACAAAGTTCAAGAATTTTAATTCAATAAAAGATATATCTCTTTCCCAATTTGTAAACAATTTTCAATTATCTCTATTTCTATTCCTTTTAGTCACCTGTATAACTTAATTTCAGCATATTTGGAGCATACAAATGTCTTTGAATAAGCAAAAACAATGATTATTCATTGGAAATTGAAAGAATTTCATGTCATGACAGTAATCAAAATCAAAATAAAATTTCATTAAGCTTCACACCTAAAATATCACACATTTTATAAGTTCACTGTTGACCTGTGATATGGCAACGTGTAAACAAACAATGTGATATGGCATACAATAAAATGAGAGGCATTTTTCTGCTATTCTAGAAGCTAACAAATTGCACACTAATTGCCAAAACACCTAATTCCTTTGCAAATCAACCTTTATTGCCTCTGCTGCAGATTTAGTTTGGTTAACAATATTGAAAATTATGTAGGTAAAAATAACAAATGATATTTGGAGAAGGAAATGGCAACCCACTCCAGTATTTCTGCCTTGAAAAATCCCATGGACAGAGGAGACTGGCAGGCTACAGTCCATAAGGTTGCAAGACTTGGACATCACTTAGAACAAAATAACAATATTAAAATTCAAAATACCAGGGTAATATCATCAGTAAAATATGTATTGATTTAAAATGTAGTTGCTTTATAGGACAAACGTATTTCTTAACCATGTTCATGTATGCATATCCAATTTTTCATATTTCAGGTCAAAGGTATCATCAGATAAGTCTAGGAAATAAAAAAGAAGAACAATTCAATTAGGGGCCTGAGAGAGGGTTAAATAGACCTCTCCATCAATGTACAATTCAGTCACAGAGTTTGCCATTTTTCCTCAAGTGCTCTCTCTTTTGGCCCCACTAATGCTAAACACCACTGCTATTGGCAGCCCAGCATTTACTCTCTCAGGAGGAGAACTGCGATATAGTTGGCATGCCAACTTACCCTGTGGATTTTCTAAATTCCAACTGAGCCATGCTCTCTAGACCGGGCTTTGGAGACGTGAACTGTTATCAAGTAGGAAGTAAGATAAAACACTAGGCTAAGTTCACTTTGGGCCACTGACTTATCTGAACCCCTCTTCCCAGAAAAGGCAGCACAAGGCAATTCCACTCTTCATTTTTCTCAGGATTCTTACTTGAGTTTGTCATTTTATCGCTCCTTGGCTACTAAGCAACATGAAATCAGTAAAATTCCCTGAAGTTTCTTCTACAGCATAAACAGACATCTTCAGAGCCTAGACATCTGCTTTACTGAGGCAATTTGAGAAAAAAGGAAAGAAATGAGATGATAAATATGTCAATATGATTGACAAGAAGCTTCATTTTGTAAAGGTCTAGGGACCTTCAACAGAGAAGGCAATGGCACCCCACTCCAGTACTCTTGCCTGGAAAATCCCATGGATGAAGGAGCCTGGTAGGCTGCAGTCCATGGGGTTGCTAAGAGTCGGACACAACTGAGCGACTTCACTTTCACTTTTCACTTTCATGTATTGGAGAAGGAAATGGCAACCCACTCCAGTGTTCTTGCCTGGAGAATCCCAGGGACGGGGGAGCCTGGTGGGCTCCCGTCTATGCGGTCACAGAGTCGGACACGACTGAAGTGACTTAGCAGCAGCAGCAGCAGCAGCATTATCTAGAATTGGGGCTCAAATGTGTGCCCTTATAGGCACATCTCTAGAACCAACATCTAAAGAATATGAGAGTATTCATTTTAATTTCCTGTCCTGTGTGAAGTCAACATAAAATGAAAAGGCTTTGTCCTGAATGAAAAGGTAAGTAATAACAGTCGCCATTTTTTGAGTGTTTACCACTTGCTAGGAACAGATCTACAGAGAAGGCAATGGTAATCCACTCCGGTACTCTTGCCTGGCAAATCTCATGGATGGAGGAGCCTGGTAGGCTGCAGTCCATGGGGTCACTAAGAGTTGGACACGACTGAAGTGACTTAGCAGCAGCAGCAGGCACAGATCAAAGCACTTTATCTACATTAACAACAAAACTCGGTAGTTACTTGTGTCACCACCAGTTCACAGATGAGAGGTTGGGGCTCAGAGGGAGTAGCCAACTTGTCCTCACTATCAGTGACTGATTCAAGAATCTTCTCTTAGAAACCTTCTGTCCATGGCCTTGCCCCCTCCAGGCTTCCTGGATCACTCCCTCCATGAAGCTGCACTACACCTGCCACATTCCCCCTCCACAGTACCCATCACACATTGTACTACGATTATCTGTCTGCACATCTGTAACCCCAGCAAGACTGTGCCCCAGAGGGTGGCAACACTATCTTGGGCTTTTGTATTTACAGTATCTGTTATGCTATTTGATATACATCATCAGTTCAGTTCAGTTGCTCAGTCGCGTCCAACTCTTTGAGACCCCATGAATTGCAGCATGCCAGGCCTCCCTGTCCATCACCATCTCCCAGAGTTCACTCAAACTCAATCATAGGGACCCAAAAAATGCTTATGAGTGAATGATTAAATGAATAGATGGAGCAAATCATTTTAAAAATTAAACATCATTGGAAAAGGACCTATCAATGAAGCAATACCAGAAAAATGAAACAGAGCAGGCCCCTATGGGGCTACTGGGCATGGAAGACTTTCCAACAGTGGCTAATCAGGGAAGGGAGGGGACATAGAGAAAAGGGAGGGTCAGCCAAGGGACAATAGTGCAGCCTGGGGCGAGGGCTCTGGTTCCACATCAAGGGATACATGTAACCATGCCTGTGAGATCTTTATAGAACTAAACCCCCCAACAGATGGAAGATATTAGCATTCTTCATTCCAGAGAAAACCATCTGAGGGCAGATTACAGGAACCACAGAAGCTCATCAGAGTACCGGAGGTCGGATGAAAGGAGTATAGGGCCTGCACCTCTACCTACAACACCAGAGAAGACTCTCCATGTGGACATCACCGATGGTCAACACCGAAATCAGATAGATTATATTCTTTGCAGCCAAAGATGGAGAAGCTCTATACAGTCAGCAAAAAACAAGACCGGGAGCTGACTGGCTCAGATCATGAACTCCTTATTGCCAAATTCAGACTTAAATTGAAGAAAGTAGGAAAAACCACTAGACCATTCATGTATGACCTAAATCAAATCCCTTGCAATTATACAGTGGAAGTGACAAATAGATTCAAGGGATTAGATCTGATAGACAGAGTGCCTGAAGAACTATGGACAGAGGTCAGTGACATTGTATAGGAGGCAGTAATCAAGACCATCCCCAAGAAAAAGAGATGGAAAAAGGCCAAATGTTTACCTGAGGAGGACTTACAAAGAGCTGAGAAAAGAAGAGAAGGGAAAGGCAAAGGAGAAAAGGAAAGATATACCCATCTGAATGCAGAGTTTCAAAGAATAGTAAGGAGAGATAAGAAAGCCTTCCTCAGTGATCAATACAAAGAAATAGAGGAAAACAACAGAATGGGAAAGACTAAAGATTTCTTCAAGAAAATTAGAGATACCAAGGGAACATTTCATGCAAAGATGGGCTCGATAAAGGACAGAAATGGTATGGACCTAATAGAAGGAGAAGATATTAAGAAGAGGTGACAAGAATACACAGAAGAACTGTACAAAAATCTTCATGACCCAGATCACGATGGTGTGATCACTCACCTAGAGCCAGACATCCTGGCATGTGAAGTCAAGTGGGCCTTGGGAAGCATCACTACAAACAAAGCTAGTTGGAGGTGATGGAATTCCAGTTGAGCTATTTCAAATCCTGAAAGATGATGCTGTGAAAGTGCTGCACTCAACTTGCCAGCAAATTTGGAAAACTCAGCAGTGGCCACAGGACTGGAAATGTCAGTTTTCATTCCAATCCCAAAGAAAGGCAATGCCAAAAAATGTTCAAACTACCATACAATTGCACTAATCTCACACACCAGTAAAGTAATGCTCAAAATTCTCCAAGCCAGGTTTCAACAGTATATGAACCATGAACTTTCATATGTTCAAGCTGGATTTAGAAAAGGCAGAGGAACCAGAGATCAAATTGCCAACATATGTTGGATGATCAAAAAAGCTAGAGAATACCATAAAAACATATACTTCTGCTTTACTGATTATGCCAAAGCCTTTGACTGTGTAGATAACAAGAAACTGGAAAATTCTTCAAGAGATGGGCAAACCAGACCACCTGACCTGCCTCTTGAGAAATCTGTATGACGGTCAAGAAGCAACAATTAGAACTGGACATGGAACAACAGGCTGGTTCCAAATTTGGAAAGGAGTACATCAAGGCTGTATATTGTCACCCTACTTATTTAACTTATATGCAGAGTACATCATGAAAAATGCCAGACTGTATGAAGCACAAGCTGGAATCAAGATTGCCGGGAGAAATATCAATCACCTCAGATACGCAGATGACACCACCATAATGGCAGAAAGTGAAGAACTAAAGAGCCTCTTGATCAAAGTGAAAGAGGAGAGTGAAAAAGTTGGCTTAAAACTCAACATACACAAAACAAAGATCATGACATCCAGTCCCATCACTTCACGGCAAATAAACAGAGAAACAATGGAAACAGTGACAGACTTTATTTTTGTGGGCTCCAAAATCACTGCAGATGGTGACTGCAGCCATGAAATGAAAAGACGCTTACTCCTTGGAAGGAAAGCTATGACCAACCTAGACAGCATATTAAAAAGCAGAGACATTACTTTGCTGACCAAGTTCTGTCTAGTCAAAGCTATGGTTTTTCCAGTAGTTATGTATGGATGTGAGAGTTGGACTGTAAAGAAAGCTGAGTGCTAAAGAAGTGATGCTTTTGAACTGTGGTGTTGGAGAAGACTCTTGGGAGTCCCTTGGCCTGCAAGGAGATCCAACCAGTCCATCGTAAAGGAGACCAGTCCTGGGTGTTCATTGGAAGAACTGATGCTGAAGCTGAAACTCCAATACTTTGGCCACCTGATGCGAATAACTGATTCCTTGGAAAAGACCCTGATGCTGGGAAAGATTCGAGGCAGAAGGAAAAGGGGACGACAGGATAAGATGGTTGGATGGCATCACTGACTCAATGGACATGAGTTTGAGCAAGCTCCAGGTGTTGGTGATGGACAGGGAGGCCTGGTGTGCTGTAGTCCATGGGATCACAAAGAGTCAGACATGACTGAGCAACTGAACGGACTAACTTGGCCTGCACACAATCTAATCCTTATCACCAACCGTATCCTTGAACCATCGCTATAAAACTCCACACCAAATCCTCCCAGGATGGGACACACAGTTTTCAGGGCACGAGCCCACTGTGTCCCCCTTTGCCTGGCAAAGTGATATTCTTTTTTACTTCATCCAAAACTCTGTCTTCAAGATTTGATTCAGCAGCAGTGCACAGAGATTTCAACATCAGTAATGTGAGAAAACACATCCAAGAGTTATTCTAACACTTTAGAGCTGATACTCTCATATTGCCCTCTCCTCATTCTCCTATCTGTTGGAATAGTCAGTAAGTAACATGCTTCTCAAACAGAACGGCACAGGCTGAAAGGCAAGGTGGGAAGAGTGCCAGATTTAGAGACCAACTTGCGTTTGAGACCTGACTCTACCGAGCTTGGTCAAATCAACCAACCATCTAAGCTGCCTATTTTCATCGGTGAGATAGGATCATGCCCACCCATGCACCTATCTCACAGACCACTTGGTGGTTCAGAGAGATCATACTATATATGTGAATGAATTCAATAGGTGAAAAGAATAGCACAAAAGTTAACGACAATAATAGACAGACATTATGGTCTGGCTAACTTCTACGCATGCAGCATGGGAAGACAGATGAGAACTAGTTTCTAAAGAGCAACCACTGAAGCTAGGCACTGTGCAAGCAATTTAGGTACATAATCTCACTTAAGCCCCCACCAGCCCTGGGGAGTATAGATGCCATCAAGTCAACTTCACAAATGAGAAAAAAATGAGTGTTAGGTGGCTGAGTGAATTATCCAAAGCTCTTTGTACAGGGCCAAGCTGAGAACTCGGAGAAGGCAATGGCACCCCACTCCAGTACTCTTGCCTGGAAAATCCCATGGACGGAGGAGCCTGGTAGGCTGCAGTCCATGGGGTCTTGAAGAGTCAGACACGACTGAGCGACTTCACTTTCACTTTTCACTTTCACGCATTGCAGAAGGAAATGGCAACCCACTCCAGTGTTCTTGCCTGGAGAATCCTAGGGACGGGGGAGCCTGGTGGGCTGCCGTCTATGGGGTCGCACAGAGTCAGACACGACTGAAGTGACTTAGCAGCAGCAGCAGCAGCAAGCTGAGAACTGGTGTCATATCTCATTGATTTTGAAGCATATCATTTCATCACCATTCTGCTGCCTTCATGGAGTATCAGTTGTCATTATACAAAATTACCTGAAAATTTGCACTTATAGTTAAAAGTTCTATTTGTCATAATGCAGAAAAACTTTGAATATTTGTTAAAACCTATTGGCACCTTTCAGACTGGAGTCTTTGAGACTGAAGCAGTCCTTTCATCTGGAGTTTAAGAGGGGTGATAAATGACAGCACTCTGCCCTGCACGAGCTCGAATGCACAGAGCGACAGACACAGGCCTGAGATGGACAGAGATCGGGATACACTTACTGACACCGTGGGACTGAAGGATGTGTCAGGCTCCTTACGTTCAACCTCATTAAGCAGCCTTCTCCTCCCCAGCCACTGGCATCATGCAACATCCACAAGCCATGCCAGAGCAGACAGCTCACCGTGTGGCAGAGAGCAGGTGAGACCACACCCTTTAGTGGACAGACAGACAAAATAAGAGAGACACGGAGGAGCTTAGCTGAGCTCTGTTGGTTCTTCCTCTCAAATCGGCTAAGCGCTGCTGTGATGAGGGGGAGTGGAGAGAGAGAGCCTGGAAGCATCCTACCCACTGTCTGCCTTCCTAGACCTCGAGTGAATCTCCTGTCTCTCAATGGAAATATGAGTGGGGAATGGAATCACTTTTGGATTTGGGGGTTTTCTATTTTGAAAATCGGAGGGGGTCTCTTCTGGAAATGTAGGCCAATAAAGACTAATTTACTCTTTTAGTTACACCAGTTGGAAATAATGAAAAGACAGCTCTTAGGGCATAATACACAGAAGCTTCAAAACTCTATTCAATATGACAGTCCTATTTAGGAGCTGACTCCTGCACTCAAACATCAAAGGCAAATTTTCTTAAAGGATAACTAGGTTCAGACAAATTATTCCCTGTCTACACCCACAAATGAATAAACTTTTTCTGAACATCCCTTGTGCTACTTCCCTTTAGCCAGCCAAGCCTGTAGTCAGAATGTGGCTGTATCTCACTGTGTTGTAGAATGTTGGCCAGGCAATGCATATGTATTTATTAAACACCTACTATTTGTCAAGCGGTGAGAAAACAAACAGGGGCTATCCAGGAGCCTCCATTCTTGTGAGGGAGAGATGGACTACAAGCGTGTAAACAAACAAGATATTTTATGATACCGATAAGCACTGTGAGGAAGAAAATAGGATAGTATGGTAAAGAGGGGCCTTATTTGTGATATGCACAATGAGAAGTTGGCAGTATGAGGATCTGGGGAAGAGCAGTCAGGAAGAAATAGCAATCCTTGAAATGGGCATGAGCTTAATGTCTTTTCAAGGGATGGGGGGAAAAGGCCAAAATTGCCAAACAGGCAGGAATGAGAGAGAAAACAGGATGATAAGGCCAGAGAGGGAGCCACGAACTGGACTCTATAGACCTGTGGACAGTGTGAAAGAGTTTCAGTTTTACTCTCGGTATGACGGGGAAGCTACTGAAGGGTCTGACCAGGAAATGGGTGGGTCTGACGTGCACACGATCGCTCGATGCTGTGACAGGACCGACTGCAGGTGGGCAGGGTGGACAGGATCAACTGAGACACCCGGGCAGGCTGAGCCAGAGCTTGGAGCTGATGGGAAGTGATGCGACTCAGGATATACTAACATTCAAGAGGTGGCATTGATGGGAGATGCTGACACAGATTTAATATGAGTGTGAGAAAGAGAGGGGAAGGATGGATGAATCTTCAGTGTGGGAATTAACAGTAAACAACAGCAAACAATGGGATTATTGACCACCATGGCTGGGGGGCATGGGGGGGAAATCACTTAGTTTGGGGCCACATGAAACTTGAGATGACCGTCAAACACCTAAGAAGAGATGTCAGGAGAAAAATGAACATGTGAGTCAGACTTAAGGAAAAATTCTGGGCTGGAAACATATCTGTGAGAGTCACTGGGATCTGGTAAAAATCAGTTCAAGAGAGAAGAAAGCAAAGAATCAGCTCTGGGAAACTGCAGTGTTTACAGACTTGTGAAGAAAAGCCTGCAAGACAAACACATGGAAAGGTCTCTTTGAGTTTGGTGATAAGGAGCCCTAGACCAGGTTATGTTCCGAAGACAACGCAGTCAACGGTGTCAAGCGCTTCAGTACCGAGGAGGGCAGATGACTGGGTGCACAGACCTGCTAACCCCGATGGGGACTGTTGCAGTTGAGTTTCGGGACACAGGCCACTGGGCTTCTAAAGTCTTTTCCCATCTTCAGGGCCTGTGATTTTGATGACCTGCCCCAACCTATCAATATTTCTTCCTTCATTTCTCCCTGAAGCTTTCTTTGACGGCTCTTTTAGTTGTCCTCACTTTCCCAACTAGTTCAAAACAGCCAGCAATTTTACCCTGAAAGAAAGTTAAGTAAAATGAAATAGTACAATCCATGAAACTTCTGCCTAGGTTTTCCAAAAGGTCAGCAACAATTCTCCTAGGCGCCGTAGGAATGCCTTGGTGGAACGAAGCGTTTGTGTTTCTTGCTTTCTCAGATTGCACTCCATGAATTACTTCACTCCACAGGAGGCCTTGCAGGTCTGGTCTAACAACTTATCTTCAGCTCCAATTATAATCTGCCAGATCATTCCTGGTTTCACATCGCTCTTGGAGATGAATCAGCTTTTTAAGTGGAGGGGAGGGAGCATCATTTTATTAAGTAAGAGTTAGTGTTACCATTCCACTTATGCAAAGTTTGCTATGTGTCAGGGATTATTAGTATCATGCCCTGGAAAAAGGAAGAAGGGTATGTGTATGTGTGTGCACATAGGCACATATAAACTCTCATATACCTGCAACTCCATATAGATGAGTGTGAATCTGGTGTAGTGGTTCTCAGTGAGAGAGGAGGGCAATTCTGTACCCCAGGGGACATTTGGCGACAACTGGAGACATCTTTGGTTGTCATATTGGAGGATGCAACTGGCATCTAGTAAGTGGAGGCCAAGGATGTTGTTAAACGCTCTATAATGCACAGGGCAGTGTCCTCAACAATAGAGAATTGACTGACCCCAAATGTCAGGACTGCTGGGACTGACATCACGCTGGAAGGGCAGAGAGCACTAATCTGAATGGAATATTCCATAGTCAGTGCGCATGGTACACCAACTTCATTGACCTGGCCAGACACATCAATATAACTGATCTATAATGTAATCATTGGTCTGCTACGAACTGTGGGTCTGAGACACCGACAATGATATACTTCACTAATTTACACAGCTATCTGTGTTAGCTGATGCCTACAGAAAATCATTTTCTAAATTTAAAATGTCAATTTCATATATCTCATCCTAGCCTAGCTTGCCTCAAACCTCAGGAAATGGAGTGACCAGCCCTCCTTTGGACTCAGTTCGCTCTTCTCTAATTCAGATGATTTTCTGCTATTACCTGCATGCCCTGGGGCTGGTTTTTTTCCGGACCGCTGAAACACCAATGAAACACCACCACCTCCACCCCTCTCTGCAGGCCTTTAAGGAGTCTTCTGTCCCCCAACCCCATGCCCGACAGAGGAGAGACTGAACATAACCGTGCCAGATAAGAGAACAAGTGACCAGAGTAAACAAGCGATCAGCCTAACAGAAGGCCTGATGTGAGATTACCTTCTTTCCAGAACCTATCAGCGACTGTATTTGGCAACATCCACAAACGTTTTCTTTTTTTTAATGCCTCTTGAGACTCAAATCCCAGTCAAAAATCAAACTGACCTAAATTTAGTAGAGTCAATTCTCTAATCTTAAGGTCACCTGAATATCTAGCCTTCCTTCTACAGTATGACCAAGGCTTTTATCCTCTACTTGGTGGGGAAGGACTTATTTAAACAATACTTATATTATATTCTTAAAATAGATCTGAGCCTAGAGGAAAAAAATACAACTCAACCTCCATAGCAAGACACTGCAGAGCTGCTGGATGGAAGAGCTTACCACAATCAGAGAAACGTCTTGGGTTTCATTTAATTCTTATTTGCTCAAATGCCAAAGTAATTTTTCTATGAGGAGAATGAAGTCATTCTTCACAGAAAGGGATCACTGTCTCAAAATTCATATGACCAGGAAACATAAGGCTAATATAATGAGCGGTTTCAGAAATGTGAACTAAAATAAAATGGGCTTAAGAGATGACAAATCCGTACACGCAACTTAAGCACACAGAGATATATTGACAGTACTGTGGATTCTTTGCTTTTCTTCCAAGAAAAGGCGTTTTCTCATACTTAAGCACTACCCCATACCACACTGCCCCAGTGCTGCACACCATGGGAACCCAGCAGCCTGGTTCTTCAGGACTTGCTCAGGGCCACAGGGGAGGCAAGTGCCTGCGTGGTGGGGTCCTGAAATGGACTAGGGCATATACACCAAGGCATCACAAACACAGCGAAACAGATGAAAACACACACAGATACCACGAAAACCGTCTGTTGATTTGCTTCATCTTGGTTCTTTCTTGCCCTTCTTTCTCAGCTCACACCAGTGTGCAGTATAGCACGGAGATAGAGAACATGGACCGGGTCAAACTCCAGTTGCACCTTGGCCCAGCCACTTGACTGCAGGCAATTCATTTGTCTGTCTGTCACTTGGGTTCTCCATCTTTAAAATGATGACGAATAACGATAAGGGCCACCTAGGGCCACTGTGGTTGTTTAAAAAAAGGTAATACTAGTTTGGGCATCATTATGGCCCACCATTTGGATTCTAAGATTCAAAAGAACAAAATTTTAGAAGATCTCAAAGATGATCTAACTCAGATCCATTTTAGGAAACAGGAGCTTAGAGAATTTATGTGATGTATCCATGGTTACACAGCTAGTTAGCCATGGGATGAAATTAAAATCCAAGTGCCCTGACCCCTGGACCAGTGCTTTTTAGGGGAGGGGGGAGATGGGAAGAAGGATGGTGAAGAAATATACTAATAGGTTCTCCTGCCAGAAAAATTATGAATACTTCCATGCAGTAGAAATATATCTTTTAGTCTGCTGTCTGCATTCATTCAGCCAGACCATACTTTAGTTGCAGGCAAAACAGCTGGTCCAGCCCAGACTTGTCACACAGTCACCCTGAGCCTCTAAACAAGCCATTATCTGGCAATAGCAGATTGGGACCATCTGTCACTGCAGGGCACATATGGCCCCATTAAATTGTAAGAATAAGGTTGTCACAAAAGGTCATTAACTATGTATCACTTTTCTGTGATGAGCTATAAGCAGGCACAATGATCTTCCCACTTTACCTCAATGTCTCTAACTCTCTCCAGCATTTGGAGAAACTGAGGCCAAATAAATCAGGAATCTTCCTGTGGTGATCCCTGGTCAGTCTCAGAAAGGATTCCATTCATTTACATTCCCTTTGGTGAGTCTGTTCTTTTTAAGACATGTTTCACATGTTCTTCATAAAGAATCCCAGAAGGAGTGAAAGTTTGTAAATTATGTCTAATATAACATAAAGATTGGGTTTGTATTAAATACACATGAGAAAAGTATAAAAACAAGCGTGAACTAGACCAACAACTTGCAGTGGATTACCCTGGAACAACAGAAAACACAGTTAATAAAGAGTCACACCCTTCTTATTTACAAGGACAATTACTAAGCACTAAAAACAAAAAAGCTCAGATACATGGATAGTGCTTTTAAAATATGACGGGAGATCTTTTGACATTTCTTTGATTGCAAGGTAAGGTCTGGGCTTCCTTGGTAGCTCAGTCAGTAAAGAATCCACCTGCAACGCAGGAGATCCAATTTCAATCCTGGGTCGATAAGATCTCCTGGAGAAGGAAAAAGCAACTCACTCCAATATTCTTGCCTAGAAATCCCACGGATCTTGCTCCCACAACTTCACTCAGCAAACACATCCTTGGAGGCCTCACTGTTTCTCTGTGTGCTGTGACTTATACCAAGAAGGATCTTCCCACATGGACCAGTCTGGTGAAAGTCTCTCCTCTTCCAGGAGCTGGCCCTAACTCTCCTCATCACAAACATCCTTGGCGCCCTTTTCCGAGTCCCTGTTGCTCCCTGTATCCACCTCCAATCACTTAACTCACGTCTAAGTGACGTGCTAAAGCCAGGGACTCAGACTTACTCATTTTAGAATCTCCACTGTTAGCACAGTGTCCCATTTATCAAAGATATTCAACAAATGTTTGCTGAATGAATAACTCAATGTGTTTTGTTTCAGTTTTAGCTGCCAAGAAACAAAGCCAAATCCAGTTACCAAGTATAGCAGTTAACTCATCCCAGGTGTCTGGTAACATCTGCTTCCTAACTCTTTGAGATGACCTCTGTTCTCTTTTTAGACATAATTGTCCTATTTTACATTAGGTTTAATATGTATGCTGTTTCAAATGCTTTTAAAAAGAAGGTGGGATATACATTTTGAATAAATCAATACATACATGAGTTTCTCAAAAGACGCCTGTGTTACACCCATAGCACAGGAGTAAGGGGGCGGAAATCACTGAAAAATATGCTACACTTCTCAAATCTAATGATGGACACTTCTTCCTGTTTTCTTGAATGAATGAAAATAGAGAACTATAAGGAAATATCCACTCAGATGAATGTTTATTCATTCAGCAAATAGTTACTGAGCATCTATTTTGTACAAGGTACCTTGGGTGACATGGGCAGCAAAGACATGATTCAGATCCCAAAATCAACGAGCTTCCTGTACTGTGGGTTAGATGAGACTGGTATATAAACGCGTGCTCGTGCTGACTTGCTTCAGTCGTGTCCAGCTCTTTGCAACCCTGTGGACTGTAGCCCACCAGGTTCCTCTGTCCGTGAGATTTTCCAGGCAAGAATAACGGAGTGGGTTGCCATCCCTTCTCCAGGGGATCGTCCCAACCCAGGGACTGAACTCACGTCTCTTACATCTCCTGCATTGGCAGGCAGGTTCTTTACCACTAGCTACCTGGGAAGCCCTGGTATATAAATACAGTGCTGCAAAGTAAAAAGTGTTACTGTCTCCACTAAGGACGCAAGAGAATATTTCTACCTGTAGGATCAGAAACAGCTTTGTGGGAGGCTCTACCAGCTCTGACCTGGGCTTAAAGATGATCAGGATTTAGATACGTAGAGGGAGTTAGACAGAGGCAAGCAATCCAGAATGAAAAAAATAACATGAGAATGTACAACAAACCACGAATTGGCTGGATAGTAGCATCAAACACTTCTTGTGCTCTTACTGTGCACCAGTATTGTATTACAAGGCTTATTTTTTTTAATCTTCAAATAAATCTATGGATTAAGCAAATAAAGAAACTGAGGTTTAGAAATTAAGTGACTTAATTAAGGTCACACAGTCAGCAGGTAGCAGAACTGAAATTCAATCAAGGCAGACTCTAGGGTTTTATGCTTATAAGCTCCGAGACACTAACTTAAGGAGTAAAGATTTATACCTGGGAGTAGCGGGGGATGACTAGAAAGAGAGGATGGGGGCAGATGGCATAGGGCTCCCAAACCACGATAAACAACATGGTCTTGATTCTGTTAGCAGTACAGAGAAACAGATGACATTTTAAGAGGAAAAAAATGACACATTTTACAGGATTTATGTAGTTATTGTATGAATTAATAAATGAAACAATGAACGAATTTTTTAGGTTAAATTAGTCAAGCAGAAGTATATATAATAGATTGGAGGAGAGAGAGACTAAAATAATGAAACAAACAAAAAAAAATAATGAAACAAATAATTTTTAAAAAGAGGTATCAGGGACTTGAATAGACAGTAATCATGGGAGAGAAAAGAAAGAAAAAATACTCAGACTGATCAGACATGGATTAATGTCTTGTACCTGAGAAACTGGAAGGACAATCGTGTCATTCAGAGAAAGAAGCAATGAAGCTAATCCGGTAGGTGTGTGAGCAGGAGATTCAGGGGCTGGTAGGGACCCACACCCCAGTGGAGCTGTCTGCAGGATGAGGACTCAGAAGCGACGTCAGAGGACAGGATGGAATTGGAAGTCATCCACGCAGAAGAAATCATCAGAACCTTGACACAAAGAAAACTCTCAGACCATGTAT
The DNA here is from genome assembly GCF_002263795.3 of Bos taurus. Lineage (NCBI taxonomy): Eukaryota > Metazoa > Chordata > Mammalia > Artiodactyla > Bovidae > Bos > Bos taurus. The sequence goes on from NC_037332.1 coordinate 5,399,788, forward strand.
ATGAAAGTGAAAGGATCTTAGATGTAACATTATGAAACAGTGTTTAAATGGTCAAAAGGCACATGAAAAAATGTTCAACATCACTAATTATTAGAGAAATGTAACTCAAAACTATAATGAGGTATCACCTCACACCAGTCAGAATGGCCACCACCAAAAGTCTACAAATAATAAATGCTGGAGAGGGTGTGGAGAAAAGGGAACCCTCCTACACTGCTGGTGGGAATGTAAATTGGTGCGACCACTATGGAGAACAGTGTGGAGATTCCTTAAGAAACTAGAAACAGAGCTTCCATACGATCTTGCAATCCCACTGCTGGGCACATATCCAGAGAAAAGTGTAGTTTGAAGAGTGAACATACTCCCCAGTGTTCACTGCAGCACTGTTTACAATAGCCAAGACACGGAAGCAGCCTAAATGTTCATCAACAGGTGAAAGGATAAAGAAGTGAGTACATATTTATACACACACACACACACACACACACACACACACACTCAGCCATAACCAAAGAATGAAATAATGCCATTTGCCACAACATGGATGGGCCTAGAGATGATCATACTAGGTGAAGAAAGCTAGACAAAGACAGACAAACACCATGTGATACAATTTATATGTAGAATCTAAAAAATAAATGATACAAATGAACTTATATACAGAACAGAAATAGACCCATAAATATAGGAAAAATCTGATGGTTACCAAAGGGGAAAAAGGTGGGTGGGGATAAATTAGGAGTTTGAAATTAACAAATACACATTACTATATATGAAATAGATAACCAACAAGGACCTACTGTGCAGCACAGAGAACTATACTCAATATTCTCTAGTAACCTATAAGAAAAGATACTGAAAGAGAACAGATACATGAATGTATGCCTGAATCACTTTACTATACACCCGAAACTAACACAACCATGAAAATCAACTATACTTCAATTAAACAAATAAATGGAGGAAAAAAGACAGTGTTGGAGGGAAGAAGAGGTCTCAGGGGATTCCAGGGGATGTCAGTTCAGTCACTGAGAAAGGCAGTTTAGGATGGAGCAAAAGTGAGGGGAAAGGGCAGGTAGACAGGCTTTGAGAAAGACAACCAGCAAAAGGCCATCGGATCTACCAAGTGAGAAGTGACCGTTAGGACGAGTGACAGTGGATGAAAAGGAACAATTTAACAACGAGCTGAAGAATCATAGAGGCGGACAAAGTGTGGTACAATTCAGGGGCTGCAAACCCACATGGCAAAGGAGCCAAGCAGATAACACACAAAAGTAAAACAGCTGAGTACAAGATCTGCAGCCCTCTGGATCGACATTCTACTTCCCATAGTAGACAGAAGCATTGGTACAGATAGAGATTTCTGTGTGTAAGGAAAATAAGATCACAAGGCAGTGATACACAGTAACGGACACGTCACCTAAGAGTTGCAGACAACAGGGAGCAGGGGGAGTGGATTACAGGGTCTGCAGAGAGCCCACACCCTGTCCAAAGACAGAAAAAGAAACTCAATTCTAAGAGACTGCTGTCATGTACAAATGTGGCCCAGTGTTGCCAGTTCCCCAATGTGTTAAGAGAAAGAGAAATACAAATTTTTATGCAAATCTCCCAATGTTTAAATATTCGGGCAGGGAGGAAACACGGTATGGGTCAACAAAAAGGTTTGCAGTCAGAAGCCAGCTCACTAATAGTCTGAGACCTCCTGAATCCACTGCTGCTGCTGCTCCCCCATCCCTGGGATTCTCCAGGCAAGAACACTGCAGTGGCTTGCCATTTCCTTCTTCAATGCATGAAACTGAAAAGTGAAAGTGAAGTTGCTCAGTCATGTCCGACTCCCAGCAACCCCATGGACTGCAGCCCACCAGGCTCCTCCGTCCATGGGATTTTCCAGGCAAGAGTTCTGGAGTGGGGTGCCATTGCCTTCTCCTAGGCTTTATTAACTCTGACAATGAAAGAATGAGAAAAGTACAATGGTAATAGGACAGGTCAGAAGAATTGAGGGAAGAGTTTGCTTATTTGCTTGCTTGTTTCAGGATTCTGAAGAATTAAGCATTTTTATTGGCTGACAGGAAGGTAGCCTAGTGATCAAGAGCAAGAGATATGAAGCTGCAAGTAAGGGAGTATAAGCTAAAACAAGAATTTTATTTTGTTGGATTTTAGTATACTTTGGAACTAAAAAGCCTCTTGATGAAGGTGAAAGAGGAGACTGAAAAAGTTGGCTTAAAACTCAACATTCAGAAAACAAAGATTATGGCATCTGGTCCCATCACTTCATGGGAAATAGATGGAGAAACAGTGGAAACAGTGTCAGACTTTATTTTTTTGGGCTCCAAAATTACTGCAGATGGTGACTGCAGCCATGAAATTAAAAGACGCTTACTCTTTGGAAGAAAAGTTATGACCAACCTAGATAGCATATTCAAAAGCAGAGACATTACTTTGCCAACAAAGGTCCGTCTAGTCAAGGCTATGGTTTTTCCTGTAGTCATGTATGGATGTGAGAGTTGGACTGTGAAGAAAGCTGAGCGCCGAGGAACTGATGCTTTTGAACTGTGGTGTTGGAGAAGACTCTTGAGAGTCCCTTGGACTGCAAGGAGATCCAACCAGTCCATTCTGAAGGAGATCAGCCCTGGGATTTCTTTGGAAGGAATGATGCTAAAGCTGATACTCCAGTACTTTGGCCACCTCATGCGAAGAGTTGACTCATTGGAAAAGACTCTGATGCTGGGAGGGATTGGGGGCAGGAGGAGAAGGGGACGACAGAGGATGAGATGGCTGGATGGCATCACCGACTCAATGGACATGAGCTTGTGTAAACTCCAGGAGTTGGTGATGGACAGGGAGGCCTGGTGTGCTGTGATTCATGGGGTCACAAAGAGCTGGACACGACTGAGCGACTGAACTGAGCTGATTTTGATAAATAATCATCAGGGAAAGAAAGATCTTTGTTAAGTACAATTCAGAATTAATTGATGAACCAGATGTGACAGCTGTATGATAGACATTGCTACCATCTTATTTTGTAAAGAGACAGTGTCTATAAGAGATGGACAGCCCCACAGGTGAGAGAGGCCCCACCAGCAGCCAGGATAATTTCATTATGCAAACGAGAGTTCCCGTGTCTGTGATAGGGCAACGGGGCCTGTCACCATGGAAACAGAAGGTGGCACTGAATGGCTAGCACTCTGCCTTTCAAAGAACGGAAGCCCCCTTCTGGGAAAAGGAACTTGGGTTTGGCCTTCAAAATTCCTAAGTTTCTTATCATTTGGAAGCTGGTTAATGCCTTCAGTGCATCACCAAGAAGAAAAAAGCCAGCGTTTGGCCAGCTATCCTGGTCAAACTGCCAGCATTTGTCGTCCAGCTCAGGGAAGGAGAAGGAAGAAGCAGAGCGCCATAGACAGCCTGTGGTTTTCAGAAACCACAATGTGTGGGACATGATCCTCAGGCAGGGGGCTGGTACTGGGTTCTGAAAAGTCCATCGATAGCTCCCCTTTCCAGGTGAAACTAATGCAATTCAAACAGAGTGGTGAGATTGTCAGATTATTAATAATTTTATGTATTTTTCATGCCAGTGTCACAGGAAGACTGGAGATCTGGGGAGATTTTTCTGTGTTTTGTTTTGTTTTGTTTTGTTTTTTTAAGAGGAAAGAAAACTGCTAGGAACAAGTGCTTCTTAAACACCTTTTCAAACGTTTGAAAAGAACAATTTAATACCTTTAGTATGACAGTAACTCTGATACTTTGACTTTCTTCTCACTGGCTTCCGATGCCCTTCAGGAATAACCCCACCCTACAAACTCAGACTAATTCCCCATTTCCCAAAGTATGTCCTTACAGACCAGCTGCCCCAGAATGGTGACATTCCACAAAACATCGCCTGTTTATTTAGCAAACACTGAGAGAGCAGCTTTCATGTGCAAGCACTGTGACAGGTGGTGGGGATCTGTGCTGGCCGGCGTGAACATGCCCCTGGTCTCACCGTGCTTACCAGGGGCGGTTCCACCTCTACCTCATGCATCCTCTCCTCTACAGGAATGCTCCCCTTCCTGCTCCCTGCCTGCAAACTCTCCCCATTACCCCTCTTTCAGAGAAACTTCTCTATATTACCGATTGATTCATCAACCTCTCCTTTGAACTGCATCAGTTCTTTTGAGCCTATAAAGCATTTAATGATTCCCAGGTGGCACTAGTGGTAAAGAACTTGTCTGCCGGTGCAGGAGACATAAGACACTCGGGTTCAATCCCTGAGTTGGGAAGATCCCTTGGAGGTGAGAATGGCAACCCACTCCAGTACTCTTGCCTAGAGAATCCCATGGACAGAGGAGCCTGGTGGGCTACAGTCAGTGGGGTTGCAAAGAGCGGACACAGCTGAACAACTCAGCACATAGGACTCACTTATACCCTGCACCCCCTGCTCGTGTCTCATAAATGCCATCTTGTCTCCCCAGCTATGACACAAAGCTCTTGAAGGGAAGAACTACGTTTTTTTTTTCTCCTCTGCCTTCCATGTGGTCTCACACAAAACTCAGTATATTGTGAGAATGTGTTGCAGATGACCGCATCTCTCCAAACCAAATTGAAGAGCAGCTCATTTACCCTTCGTATTAGTTTCCTATGGCCTCTGTAACAAATTACCACAAGTTTGGTGATTAACTTGGATGTCTTCTTTCTCAGTTGTGAAGGCCAGAAGTCTGAAATCAATATCACTGGGATAAATCCAAGGGGTTAGCCAACAGGGCCAAGCTCCCTCTGGAGACTCCAAAGTAGAATGTGTTCCTTGCCTCTTCCAGTTTCTGGGGGCTGCCGACAATCCTTGACTTACAGCCACATCATCCAATCTCAGTTGCTATGGTCACCTTACCTTCTCCTCTTCTATCTGTGTCAAATCTCCCTCTGCCTCTCTCTTGTAAAAACACACATCACTGCATTTAAGGTCCTCCTGGATAATCCAAGGTAACCTCCCCATCTCAAGACCCTCAACTTATTCACATCTAATAAGGCCCCTTTTCCACATAAGGTAACAATTACAGGTTCCAAGGATTGGGGCTCAATATATTTTGGGGCCATTATTCAGCCCATCACACCCTTAGATTAAGGCCCTTTGATTTAATAAAGTTGTAACAATCAATCAACTAAAATCATGAAGAATACTGTCTCTCATCTAGGGCTTTCAACAAATAGACAAGAATCAGAAAACAATGAAAAATAGATATCACAGCCTACCAGTAGAAAAATATTGCACAGTTAAAAATTGTCAGAAGTATTAACTACTGGAAAAGCAATAATTTGAAATAAGTCAAAAGTATTGATTGTGTACCATAGGATCAAAAGCAGATTATTTCAAAGCAGAATTGCTGGAAAGATGACAAATTCAGGTTACTTTTTTTCCTGGGGAAGAGAGGTTTTTGCAGTGGCATTCAGCCACAAAACCAATTTTTCCCACCCAAAACTGCAGATGGAAATAAATCTCCATTCTCTTTATTATTAAAGTGTTAAGACAAGTAAGGTCAGGTAGCCCACAGGCTACATGTTTTCAGGGCAGACTGGATCCCAACATCAGCAGAGTAATTCAACTCGGGGGGTTACTGATTATGTGTTTGGGAAGCTAGGGAGGTGGAAGGTTCACCCTTCATAAGGCAGAACCCTGAAGGAGACGGCAATAGTTTGAAGACAGTTTAAAAGAGATAAATGATTGTTCAGTGAGTATGGTGAAAAGCAGCAAATTTCTGTTACAGTTTTTAGGGTCTGTGTTGTCCTGGACTGAGTTGTATTGTAATAACTAGACATTATGCAAACATAGCAGCGATGTTTAAGGCCCTTGCTACATGTATATGAAGAGCAAATAGTGAAAAGCACCAGGTGACAGGAATCTCTGAGATCCCAAATCAACTCTCTAGTGAGAAGCTGCGTGCGTGCTGTCACTTCAGGCCTGTCCGACTCTTTGTGACCCTATGGACCGCAGCCCTCGGGGCTCCTCTGCCCATGGGATTCTCCAGGCAATGATAGTGAAGTGGGTTGCCATTTCCTTCTCCGGGGGATCTTCCCGACCCAGGGATCAAACTCACGTCTCCTACATCTCCTGCATTGGCAGGAAGGTTCTTTACCACTAGTGCCATCTAGGAAGCAAATAAGAAGATAATACTGGTCAAATCAATCTCATTGTCCTATTGAAATGCTAACTTAGTTGACTTGGTAAATAATTATCATCCCCCCATAGCAGTATTTGGGTACTCTCAGATACTGCCTTTAAGATTCTAATGAAAATTCCACTCATAGTCCAGAATAAAAATACAAATCTCCAGGGACATCCAACCATCACACAGCCAACCTGCAGCTTCCCCCGCAGTGAACTTGTTCAGTGACGGGCAACTCAGGAGCCCTGAGAGGTCCTTACAGTAAAGCCAGAGGAGGCAGTGAGTACCCTTGGTCACCAAGAGGGCCTGCTACGGTCTACACTCTTTGTTGATAAGGCAAGGAAGTGTACGATACATTGTCAACTGAATTTCTTTTAAAGCAATCCTAAAAGCATTTCTTTGGAAATTCCTTATCTGGAAAATTTTCCTGGGAAAAACATCTCTCCCAAAGAAGCTAGATGAGAGGCAGTTCTTCACTCTCACCACAGTGGCTCAGAGCCGTTTCCTCCAACTCCTCTAGACCCCAGTGGGTTCACACCCAGGACCCCCGCTTAATTCTCATCTCTGCATGGCCTCTGAATCATTTCACATCATAACATGTCAATCGTTATCTCCTCTCTTCAGGCTCGGTCTTGGAGTGAGAAGCATAAACATCCTCCACGGAGGCAGCTTTGTTTGTCCAGACCCTGTCCCCTGGAGAAGTTATGATCGGCAGGAAATGAAAACAACCAGCATGGCTTTTGTTCGCATTGATTTCAGTGACATTTTGAAAATGGAGCACCTAAGCCAAACCAAATCCCAGGCCTTGTTCTGACCAAAATCCGAAATGAGGAACTTCACGCGGAACATTAAAAACTCAATTGTCTCCGGCCACAGCTGAATGAAAAGCTCAGATTAAAACTGGCAACGATTTGCTTCCTACAAATGTGCTTTGTTCTTGGCTAACTTGTCAGCTCATAAAAAACGCCTCTGTACAAGCAGCTGTCTCATTCAAGACGCTGAATCTTTTCATGGCCGTCAATAAGAATGTGTTACAGGGAGCCCAGTCTAGGACCCTTGCTATGGGTCCGCAGTGTGGGCCTCCCCGCTTCCCTGGTATGCCTTTCTTCTAACTTGATGACTTGCATTTTTAATAAAGGGTTATAGAAAATGCCATGCTCTTCGTGGAATCCCCTCATCATTCAGTTTCCCAGAAGCCTGATTGTGGAAAAAGCCAGCCCCAGAGGCAAAAACAGAGGAGGTCTCTGAAGTTTCCGATTCTTAATCCTAGCTCTTGCTCTTAGCCTCCCTGGGCACATTTATTTAATACCTTTATATCTTTAAATGTTTCCTTGGTGAGCTGAGTAACTTGCGGTGACCGCCCTGAACTAGTTTGCTAGAGAGAAATCAAATCAAAATGAGGGCAAACCATTTTACAAATATCAACTGGCTGGTGAATAATCATTATGGCTTTCCCAATGAGCCAGTAAATAAATTGATGACACATCCAAGACACCTTATTTTTTTCCTGGATTATCTAGAGAGGCACCTTCAGCCCAACCTCAACATGAGGACTCGTGGTGAGCCCTCACATGGACCATCACGTGCAGCGTCCTACAGATTAGAGGGTGGGCGAACCGTGGGTAATGGTAAGGAGCCCCTTCACCCTTCCTGAGTCTACCTTCGCTCACGCTGCTCCATGTACTTGGAATGATCTCTTCGCTCTTCCCACCCATTCTGCTAATCTCTGAGAACCTTTCATACCCTCTCTTCCATTTAAAGCCCAAATTCTATTAGTGCAGATTAGCTCCAACCTAATGGAAAGACATGGAGAAGGCAATGGCACCCCACTCCAGTGTTCTTGCCTGGAGAATCCCAGGGACGGGGGAGCCTGGTGGGCTGCCGTCTAGGGGGATGCAGAGAGTTGGACACGACTGAAGCGACTTAGCCACAGCAGCAGCATCGATGGAAAGACAATTCCAGGTTCTCAGAATTCATAGACGCAAATCAGCAGTATAACCTAGGATAAGTCACTTAACATCTCTAAGTTCCAGTCCCTAGCTATTAAAATGGAACTCGGAGAGGACTTCTCTGGTGGTACAGTGGATAGGAGCCTGCCTGCCAACGCAAGGGACATGGGTGCCATCCCTGATACCGGAAGATCCCACATGGCGTGGGGTAACTAAGCCTGTGCCCTGCAACTCCTGAGCCCACGGGCCTACAGCCTGTGCCCTGCAACGAGATAGCCCAAAAGCAGCAGCAAAGGCCCTGTGCAACCAAAAAGAGAAAACTGAACTAGTAGGGACCTCCCTTGTGGCCCAATGGCTAAGACTCCGAGCTCCCAGTGCAGGAGGCCCAGGCTCTAGCCCCAGTCAGGGAACTAGATCCCACATGCTGAAACGAAGATCAAAGATCCCACATATAACAGCTAAGACGTGGTCCAGCCGATAAATAGTTTAATGGGACTAGGAGCACCCTCCTCACAATTCCTTTAAAGTTCTGTGCCACCCAGGATCATTTGGAGTGGGGTGAAAAGACTGACGAAGCACTGCAGTTGCTCTGAGGTAGAGGCTTCTGCGGAGAAGGTAATGGCACCCAACTCCAGTACTCTTGCCTGGAAAATTCCATGGACAGAGGAGCCTGGTGGGCTGCAGTCCATGGGGTTGCTAAGAGTCGGACATGACTGAGTGACTTCACTTTCACTTTTCACTTTCATGCATTGGAGAAGGCAATGGCAACCCACTCCAGTGTTCTTGCCTAGAGAATCCCAGGGACGGGGGAGCCTGGTGGGCTGCCATCTATAGGGTCGCACAGAGTCGGACACGACTGAAGTGACTTAGCAGCAGCAGAGGCTGCTGAGGGTGCCTGGCCAGAGTGAAATATATAGGACATGTTTGGCTGAAGCAAAACAAGCAAGCCATTATTTGAACCGTTTTCTGAGGATACATTATGTAACAGGGATTATTCCATAGTTGTTATGGGCTGAATTGTGTCCCCCAAAATTCATACACTGAAGTCCTAACCCCTAGTACCTCAGAATGTACCTGGAGATGGGTCTTCAAAGAAGTACTTAAGATTAAATGAGATCATTATGATGGGCCCAAATCTGATATAACTGGTATCATTATGGAAAAAAGTAAAGGCCATTAGGGCACAGACACATATAGACAGAAGACTGTGAAGATGGTCGTCCAGAAACCGAGGAGAGAGGCCTCGAAGAAACCAGCCCAGCTGATACCGTGATCTTGGACTGCTAGCCTCCAGGACTCTAAGAAGACAAGATTAATCTTCTGTTGGTTAAGCTACCCTGACTATGGTACTTTGCTATAGCAGCCCAAGCAAATTAAGCTATTATCTTCAATTCTTCAGAAATTATCCACCACCTAAAATGTGTACACAAGTTAAAACATGTTCACCGGTTAAAAATACCAACAAAATAGATGAGTTGTTTAGTTTCTACATTCTTTCTTACTCCAATCAGGCCTTTCTCCAGTCTTTCTCTTTCCTATGAACACACATTTTGAAATCATGAATAATAGGAAAATTATTTCCTGCTTGTATCAGTCAGGACAGGTTAGGCTACGCTGCAGTAACAATCTAAAATCTAGGGGTTTTAATAATTAAACTGTATTATTTCTTACACTAAATGAATCGAGGTTCCACTCTGTGTTTCCTTCCTAGTTTCAGATACTTTACCAGCTGGAGGGCTAACAGTGGCCATTAGAAGAAACTGTGGTGAATTTCTCATGGGCTCTTATATACTTTTACCTAAAGGTGACACCAGCCACTCACGCTATATTACTCAAAATAAGTCACCTGGCCATAGCTATCTTCAAGGAGTGGGGCAATCCAAACTTATGTGGCAGGAGAAACATCAGAATATCAATGAGCAAGGTCATTTGCAGCCACAGTGCCTTTGGGTAAGGATAAATTCTCACAACTGAAGCAGCAGAGGAATTGAATTTAAAGGACATACCTTAGCCTGATTTTCTATACATGAAGCTAAAGAAAAAGCAGACTTCAGAATCAAACCTATGTTTATTCATCTGAAAGTTTTCTCGTAATATTTCTATGCGGATTAAATAAAATTGCATTTGTAAAGTACCCTCAATGGTGTCTTAAAATGTCCTAGATCCGCTGCATGTTTGATATTCAGAGTGACTTTTTATTTTTACCCAATTTCTAGTATGAATCCATGACTCTCAGCTGTTTCACCTGGCCCCAAACAAGGCTTGGCCTTGCCAAAAACACCAGGTACCTACCTTCCAGAGAGTCTTCCTACTTCTAAGACACTTAGCCCACCCGGACAGGTACCCTTCTTAGCATACTACATTCTCCCATATACATTCTCTGTCTTTTCTCCTCTCTGTCGAGTCCTGTGCTGACCTTCAGCCTCCAAACCATCAGCTGAAAAATGAGGTCGAATGAACATGGCGCATGAGATGAGGATGACGTTGATCCAGTGGTTTTCTCCAGAGTTCGGGACATTGAAAGTGTCTCCTGTATGCTCAGGGAAAGAAAGCCTTGGGGAGAGCAAGTGTCTCTTACTGGTGACTCACGTCACCTTGCACTCTCCCCGCAGTTTCCTGAACTGGAGGAGGAGGAGCAGCAGACCTCCCACCTGCTCACCCCTCCTCCCACTGCAAAGCCGATCAGAGACCAAGGGCAAACAGCTGGGTAATTTGAGCGACTGGCCCCTTTTAGACTGAGGTAACAGGGAAAGACTGGCCAGGCCAAGCACTTAGCCAGCTTCTCTCCTCTGGTTACACTGGTGCCCTGTCTCCCCTTGGGCTTTTCACCCTCAGCACACGGCCCCAGGGCACTAATGGAGTGAACTGGCATGCGTGCTCACCTGCTGTGCCCGCCACAGCCACTTCACCCCAGCGGAAGTCTGAAAGCACGCAGTGCATTTGCTGGATGTGACAGACTGCAGTGTGCCTTTGCTCTGATTATAAAGCAAGGTCAAGCGCTCTCCTCTATTATTAACATTTAGGTGAGTGTCCCGAGGCCACTGAGCAAAGCTGAACGAAAGCAAAAACAAAAATCATTAAATAATTTTTATTATCATTTTCAACTGAAAGTGGCTGCAATTGTCAAATAGTCACCACCATCTATGTACTATTATACAACTGTATCACTCTTTACAGTTTAGAATGCATTTTTCGTATATTTTCATTTGATCTCCCTAACGATGCAGCACGGTTTTCCTCATGTGATCGATGAAAAACTGCAGTTTGGGGAAGTCAATGACATAACCTGCTTGAGGTGTCACAGCTACTAAGTGACAGAGCTCAGACTCCACCCCAAGTTTTCTGAGACACAATTCTACGTCTGTGACGCACAGTGAGACCCAGAAAACAGATACGAGGAACCGAGAAACACCTGCGCTCTGCTAGACATGGTAATGAGCTTTTTCACATATGCGGCATGACAAACGTCACCGCAAACCTGATCACAGCACTTCCGTTTATCCAACAATGTCTGTGTGGTGTGGAGGAGACTGCAGAGGGCAGGTGGCAGTAAGAAATGAGTCCAGACAAAGATGACTAGACGAATGGTTATTATTCCCATTTAACACAAAAGAAAAAAGGAGCGTGAAGGAGGAGGTGAGGAAAGCTAAGAGGAGAGTTTTAGGTAAAACAGCAGCCAGGTTTAATATCTCACAGCATCACAGCAGACGGGTGGACTGAAGGACGGGTGGACGGGGAGTTCACTACCTACCGGGAAGTTTTCTACACTGAAAGGAATGGTTCGGCTTCTCCAACGCCCGCATAAGCTCTTTTGAATCCTACCATCTGTGCTTTTAGGAAAAGGAGGTGACAGAAAGATAAGAAAGACCTGAAGATGACTGATACACAGACTCAAAAGTACCACAGGCACAGCTTCACGCGTGAATGATGACAGCAAAACATCCCAAGTCTGGTAGACTGGACCTCATGCCAGCCAAGGGGGCAGCTTATAACTCCTTCGGTCAGAGATTTTTCCAGATGCAAGAACTAAAGACAGGCCCGAGTCAGAAGAACAATGAGACAGGTAAAAACTTGTATTGAACAAAGACAGAGACCCATTCCTGGGATAGGCAAGCCATTGGTGACGGTTCAGTCACACAGAGATGGTCCTCTTCTCTCTGTGACTCACACGATTCTCTCCCAGGAAGACTGACAGCCAGGATATGAGCAGCTAGCTCAGATAATTTCAGGGTTCTGTCTGCCACCCGGGCTCTTGTTTCCGTAGAGATCACACCTGCCCCTAATCCAAGGAGGGTCTCCACATGACGCAGGCACACAGCCCTGGCTTTGACATCTCAGGCAAATTCAGGGGGGATTTTGAGAAGAAAGTACAGGAAATTAAGATTCTGGCAGAGCTGGTTGAATTTTCTGAGAGGGGACTAGAAATTGAACAGCTAACTTAGCACCGGCACAGAACTAAGTCTTTCCTGCCTCATCTCAGTGAATCCTCACAGGAACCCCGTGAGGTAAGTACTATTATCATTCTTTTTTTTTTTGGGCGGGGGGCTTGCAAATGATATTTCTTTTTTTATCCTTTTTTATTATTTTTTTTTAATTTTACAATACTGTAGTGGTTTTGCCATACATCAACATGCATCCACCACGGGTGTACATGTGTTCCCCATCCTGATGAGGAAACACACACACACAGGTTAAGGAACTTGTCCAAGACCACACAGCTAATAATGGCAGAACCAGACTTCAGACCCATGTGGATCGGGCACCAGATCTTTCACTTCTCATTCACTACTTCATAATGTCTGTCCTTAGGGGAACAACTGGGAAGACATGGGCATGAAGATGCTTTTTGTAAGCATAGTACTAGGTTGGCCGGAACCCAAGGGAACTTTTTGGCCAACCCAATATTTTTATTTCATAATGTCAACTTGGCTAATTATAAGTAATCTTATATTCTAATGTTCCTGTTTCTCACAAAATCATAGAGGTTCTTCATCCTTCAAATCTTCTTAAAATACTTCCATCTCATCAGAAGGAAAAGGAGTTTCATTTTCAGAGTCATTTGCTTGACATCTAGGTGCTAGCAAGGGCAGCTCAATCACTTCAACGAATACTGAAACTTCATCAAACTCACGTAGGGTGATATGAATGTAAACATCTGCTTGAACCACGAGTGACTGAATAACTGAATGACTGTATCTATGGGAAACAAACAATATGACATTTTACAAGCAATTCACAGTTTTCAGTAATACAACATGTCACAAAACACTTCAAGAATCAAATTTAGCACTCGGCTCAATTTCACCCAGTCTGGCACACTCATCCACCAGCTAATGGGACTCCGGCTGCACCAACACTTCATCCCGGACCAGAGTGGGAAAACTTTCTCTATGAAGGGTCAGATAGTAAATGCTTTTGGCTTTTTGGGTCAGATGATCTCTGTCACTACTACTCAGTTTTGCCATTGTTAACAATGCAGAAAAAGCCATAGACAATATGGAAGCAAATGGACATGGCTGGGTTCCAATAAAACTTTATCCATAACAGCTGGCAGGCGGGATTTGGCCCATAGACTCTAGTTTGCCTCCCTCCCAACTCCTGTCCCTCCCTGACAAAACAATGATGCCCTCACTCATCCCAGTCTCTGTTCTGACGCCCCACCTGAGCATCATGAAGGCTTTTAAAAGTCACCGAGATACTGTGAACAGTGGTGAATTATGAGAGCTGCAGACCACATCCAAAATTAACAACTAAAGAAAGCTGTCAAAGAGACAAACTGGACCAGCATAGTGACCACAAATAGAAAACTTTCTTCTGTCCCTTCTTATCGTAACAGGGAAAAGAAGCATGTGTTTGATTATTTGGGGTTTTAATTTAAGCTTCCTGCATAAATCCTGTATTTTAAAATCACAGTCATTTTATATTTTTCATTGGAAAAAAAAAAACAATTCTTAGTGAAGATGCTTTGTTTATATTTGTTTTTAGTCATAGGTTGCTAGGCAAGAAAGCAGACCCTATTTATCACAGCATCACAGGCCATCACCCTAGAGCTAGGGTCTCTGATGAAGGACAGGGAAGAGACATGTGCCAGGCCTTCCCCCCATGGCACCTTGCCTTCCCCTAGGACCTCTTTCAATTGTGAGCCTTTTGGAAATGCAGAACAGAAAGAAAAGCAATCAGAAATGGACTACATCATGATATGACAATTTTAACTCTATAAATTCATTTTTTCCCCTCTCTTCCTGTTTGTCCGTATTTCCAGAAGACAGAGAGAGGCTAGAAATTTCTTCTAGGAATCTGTAGTTGTAAGCAAGAGGGAAGTAGAAACTGTATGTTTAATGAGGTGACCTCCATGTCTTCACGGGCTACCTCCCCTATCCTCAGGACTCCTGTTTCTTAGACTTTCGGCTTAAGTCAGCTCATGCAGAGATGGCTGTTCTCAGGCTATTTCTATAGATTTCCTACTTGGTTTGCATTTATTTTGCCTACTTGTCAGTTTCAGTAAACACTTTAATTAATTATATATCTTAAAGTGCTTGACGTGCCATGTAGTGAAAGGGTACAATTTTTTAAAATCAATGAGGGGAGAAAAATCACTATAGGGCTCATCAGTGGAACTTCTGGTGTTTCACATAAAAAAGAGGGGATGGGAAAACAATTCTACAAATCAGGAATTCTACAACTTCGCCTAGAAAGGGTTCCACCTGGCAACGAGATTTGTTGTGAAAGCCCCGAATGTGTAAGAATGAGTCTAGGTCAAGCATGGAGACATCAGGATAGTAGGAGGAAGTGACTGAGCCCCCAAGAGCAGCAGAGCCAAGGATATCAATCAAATGTCAGCTCATCACATGAAGAAAAGGGGCGGGGCCACTGAGCTCTCTGGGTTATAGAAAGCAGCAAACTAAGAAAGACAAAAAAAAAAAAGGGAAACGTGTGCCAAGGTCACAGCCGACTTGATCAGTCCTGGTTTCCTACAGAC
This sequence comes from Bos taurus, assembly GCF_002263795.3. NCBI lineage: Eukaryota > Metazoa > Chordata > Mammalia > Artiodactyla > Bovidae > Bos > Bos taurus. Next base: position 5,414,850 of record NC_037332.1, read on the forward strand.
AGGTCTGGGTATCTGGTAGGCTTTGAGGTTTATGCTCTTAAGCAAAGAGAAGAGGAAATGTGACCATTCCAGCTTTATATAAAAGAAGTTTATGGAAGGAGAAGTGGGAGAACTACCCCAGCTGCTCAACCCAGCACTCTGCACTTGGGCTTCTTGCCCACTGACTGCACAGAAGCTATGGAGGAAATAACAGTGGCAGGTGGCACACAGAGGATGAAAATAACTACAGCAACAGATACCATTTACTGAATACCTAGAATCCCTGGTGGGCTGTCGTCTATGGGGCCGCACCGAGTCAGACACGACTGAAGCGACTTAGCAGCAGCAGCAGCACTCTGGTGACAAGTCTTCTGCTGGGCATTTTTACACCTATTATATTTATTCCTCGTCATTTATAAAATAAATAGTGTTACCCCTATTCTACAGTTGAAAAAACATAAATCAAGAATTTAAAAAAAAAAAAGTCCTAACCCAAGGTTACATAGTTTTTAAAAATGAAGAGTCAGGATTCAAGGCTAGGTCTTGGTGAATCTAAGGTTTAAGGCGAAACATCACTAGTTCTCGGGTTTGCCTTTGCTTTCAGAGAAAGAAGAAGTTGCCTGAATCCCGAGGTAACTATAATCAGTGATGACAGCTACCAGCAACATCACAATAATGGTGCCCAGGGTGTCACCTAGAGGTTGCTGCAAAATCTCATATCCAGTAAAGCCCCCGCAGCTGGAGGAACAAAGTGTGTCATTTCTACCTCCAGGTCTCTCACAAGTGCCGCCCAGTGACAGAATCTAACTGGGACCCTGCGGCAAGGGATTCTGGAAACGTTGTTCCCAGGTTTCTAGCCCTGTGATAGGAGGCAGTCATAAGAGGGAGCAGGAATGATTCTGCATTGCCCAGAGGAAACTCTGGCACCGTCACGGGTGGGCCCTGCAATAATCTGGAATTCGGGAAAAAAATGTGGAGTAATTATAACCCACTACAGATAACTCTGTGATGCAAGTGGGAAGGGTATAAGTGGCCACAGTTTAATGGTGGGATGAAATCCACAGAGTAAATATTTTGACCACTATTTTGTCCTCTGACTATATTCTCCAGCTCCTGAGATCTGGAGAGATGTTTTTCTGCAGATTTCAATCTTGAACAGCCTCCAGAAGAAATAACATGCTGCAGAAGTCACTTCCCAGTCCTTATTCTCCCCAGAACCCATTTTTAGTTGACTGTGCTCCAACAGCTTTAATGAATGGTCTAGTAACTCTGGACTCTATTTTCCACCCTCAAGGAAAATTCTTGCTTGGTAGCTGCCCGGTTTTTCTGCCTACCTTGATTTCTTCAGGAAAGGCTTTAGTTTTAAAAGCCGAATTAGCTGAAATGACTAGAGACAAATTTGGGGTAATTTTTAACTTAATTTCAATGATCAAAGTTATACTCTCATCCCTATTTCCTGAGGGCAATTACTTTCAATTCTTGCAGCTCTTTCTCACTCCGTATCTCTAAATGTTTATACTGCTAGTTCTTGATTTTTCAATTTAGACCCTACTAGATTTTTCTAGTAGATTAGATTATTAGATTTAGATTAGATTCAATTTAGACCCTATTAGATTTTTCAATATTGACACCCTACTATTGAAAATGAGAAATTAGCTTTCATGTAATTCAACACTCAGGCACATGCACACACACACACGCTTTTCCACTCATCTTCCCACGATCATTTTTTGGGTTAGATCAGTATTCAGTATTATATTATCATGATGGTGTCATATTTATTCACAGCTGCATCATGTAGTTTTCTGTATTTTTTTTTCTTGTAAACTTTTTGCTTTTTGTAGAATCCGTCATCATTTTATCCCCTTGCTTACTTTTTACGTAATCTCTAATTCATCCACAAACTCTCTACCAAAAGAAAAGAAAATCATCTCCTTTTCATAGACTGAACACATCTCTCCATTTTATATTTTCTCAGAGACATCCTGGCCTAGGGTTTCCACTCTTCTGCTCCAGTACAGAATGCCTCCTCCCTGGGCTTGCTGCCCACCACCGTCCTGAGGCCGCCGGCCACTGCAGCCAGGGGGACACTGGGCCCTGTATCTTCTGGGGGACCCCAGGCAGCTCCCTTGCCTCTCCCCCTCTCCCGGTAACACCAGGTGATGGGAGGGGTGGCGGTGCTGGTGGTGATGGCTACATTCCCCCCCCCCGTTGAGCCAGACGCTATATTTAGCTTCCCCTCCATATCATGACCCCCTCCTTCCCCTTCCAGATGATCCCACGTGTGTCCCCGGCATGTGAAAGTGGGAGGCAGGCGCATTCCAGAGCCAGAGAGTCTCCCAGTGCTCAGTCTGCCTGAGTGGGAAATAATGGAGAGATACCAAAATACAAACGCGTGGGAAGGGTTTCCAAGAAGTTATCCAAACCACTTCTGGAAATAGATGATAACATTATTTCCCTAAACACAGGATGCCACAAAGAGAGCAAAGAGATTCTAATAAATGGTGCAATGTAAAAATGAGTTGCAAAACACCAGTGTTTGTCTCATTTTTAAGCCAATTGCTTTGTGCTAAATGTTGTCAGTGGGGGTCTATGAGTGAACACTGCAAGGGCCAGGGTCTAAAGGCTTTTTCCAAAATCATTTATCAGGCCAGTGATCCACAGATTACAGAATTTCGCCACCTTCCTCAAATCCAAATATTAAATAATAATTAAACTACCACAAAACCTTGGTTTCCTGCGGCTCCCAGGGAAGCCAAAAAACAAGATGCAAAAAAGCAATATTTTGCCAAACATTTCACAGAAAATACAAAATGTAACTGATTTATACCTTGAATATACATTTCTCCCCATTGCACATAGAATACAGCAGTGTTCATTACTCTGTAAATAGAAAATACGTATTTGTTGTTGTTGTTCAGTCACTAAGTCATGTCTGACTCTATGTGACCTCGTGGACTGCAGCACACCAGGCTTCCCAGTCCTTCACCATCTCCGGGAGTTTGCTCAAACTCGTGTCCATTGAGTCAATGTGTGTCTGTATGCATATACTATATATGCATTAGTATTAGTATGAATTGTAATAGGCTGAGTGTTTTAATTACTAAACACTCTAATAAATGGTTTTGCTCGGGACTTCCCTGGTTGTCCAGGGGCTAAGACTCGACTTTCCCATAGCAAGGGGCCCAGGTTTCATCCTTGGTCAGGGAACTAAACACTGCATGCCACAGCTAAAGATTCCACATGCCGCAGCTAAGACCCAGCCCAGCCAAATAAATATACAATTTTTTAAATGGTATTTCTTCCCTAAGAGTAAAGTAGCAATAGAACCTATGATTATGACTCCTCTCCTGCTTTAAAAGAATCATATAAATCAATATAAACAACTTTTATGTTTGAATACTTTGTAAAGTTGCAGATTAACTTACATGCAGTAAAATACATAAATCTTAAGTCTATAGCTTGGAGAACCCCTATGTTGCCATTAGGCCCTCGTGGCACAAGGGTAGCGTGTCTGACTCCAGAAGGCCGCATGTGCAAATCAGGTCAGCGTTGTGGGTTTGACTTCCCTGGTGGCTCAGATGGTAAAGAATCCGCCTATAATGCAGGAGATGCAGGTTCGATCCCTGGGTTGGGAAGATCCCCTGGAGAAGGAAATGGCAACCCACTCCAGTATTCTCATCTGGAGAATTTCAAGGACAGAGGAGCCTGGCAGGCTACAGTCCACAGGGTCTCAAAGAGTCAGACACGACTGAGCAACTATCAAACATTATCCAGACCAAAATATAGATTTCCATGCCCCAAAGTTTCCTCTGCCTATATGCTGTTTGATACATTTTTAATGGAAAACATACTTTATTCTTTAGGAGAAAGTTATCAATTGGTAATGAGAATATTTGATTAAGTGAAACCTGAACACGGCAAGGGGAAAAGAAATGAATATTTATCAAGCAAATGCAGTTTGCCAGGTACTTTGACATATCATGCTAATCCTGTCAGGCAGGTGTAATTATCTCCGCTGAGGCAAAGCAGCAGCTTGGACTCTCAGAGTTTTAAGGACTTTTCCAATACCTTACGGTCCATAAGCAACTTGGAAGCTTTTTCCATTTAATCACACTGCCAGATAACACAGCTCTACTACACTTTGCAACTATTAAAAAGTTGTGGGGGTGTGGTTTGTTGGTTGGTTTGTTTTTGCCAACTTTAATGCCCAATAATGAAACACGTAAAGGATAACTGAAATCCAAAGAAAAGAAAAATGTTAACAACACTTCTCTATTAGGTAACCTTAAAAATAGGTTCAGGGACTTCCCTGGTAGCCCAGTGGTTCGGACTGCCTGACGGTGCAGGGGACACAGGTTTGGTCTCTGCTCTGGGGAGAGTCCACATGCCACAGCGCGCCTGAGCCCGTGGGCCTCACTGCTGAGCCGGTGCCCTAGAGCCCTGCTCCTCAACAGGAAAGGCCCGTGGCCGGCGAGGAAGACCAAACCCCACTTGCCGCAACCAGAGGAAACCCGAGCGACAGCAAGACCCAGGGCAGCCAAAAATAAAATACATAAATAAGGAAATTTTTTTTTAAATAGCTTCAGAATAGAAGAAAAAGATAGTGCCCATTCTAACCATACTTTAAAAGCAAACAGTATTGCTTTTTAACCTCCTTGAAATGGGCGCCTTTGTCATTGATTTTCAGGTCAAGTTCAGGGCCAGGAATAAAGGAGCAGTGTTAACTGGATTCCCTAAACTCCCTGCAATGCACCCGATCCCAGGGACCAGGGACTAACCGGCCAGATCATGGGAGCCGTGGTCTGGATACCCTGGAGAGTGGTCCTCAGGGCCAATTCCTGTGACGTCATGCCCGCATGGCTGACTGTCCCAGTTTCCCTGAACTGCTGCAGTTTTAGCACTAAAAGTCTAGGGCCCCAGGAAATCCCTCAGTCCCAGGCAAACCGGACTGCTGGTCTTCCTACTGCCCAGCCACCACTTATCAAAGCACCTTAACAACATGTTGCTTTGGTCTCAGGGATTCCAAGGATGACTGGGAAAGTGAGTAAGATCATAAGGGCAAATTGTTTCAATCTGTTCACCAAGAAGAACAAAAAAGAACAGATATGCATTTGCTTACACACAGATAAGGAAGGACCAGAAGGTGAACAGGGAAGCGTAGTCTTATTGCTTCTGGAGAGGGAACTCAGCGCTGGCTGATGGGGAAAGAATGGCTGTCCCCCACTGCCTGCCCTTTCAGAGTCATCTGAGTTAAATGGATGCAGATATATGATTACACCCATGCAGCGTTGCTGAGCTGTGCTCCTCAGCTGGCTTCGAGGGGCTGCAGGGGTGGAAGGCAGGGGAATAATGGAGACGACTGCAGAACCCCTCCACCTGCTTAGACCAGCTTTGTACTTTAGCCATTGAGCTCCCGCATAAGACTTCACTTAAATAATAGACTTTATGATTTTATTTGAAGTCTAAAGATCATAGCATTGATGCATTGATCTTTTTGCTTACAGTGGGTAGACAGCAACAGTCCTTTACAGAAGAGGAACACTTGTGGTCTGATGGCAAGGAGATGCTGAGTCAAAGGCATCAGGTTCAAATCCAGGCTCCACACTTGTCCCTGTAACCAGGAGGACATTTCTTTATACCTTCTGATCTTTATGTCTTTATCTGTTTAAAAATAATGTGTGTGTATATTAGCTCAAAGGACTGTTGTAAGAATTAAATATTATGGTATTTTTAAAAGTAGCACTGAAGCGGTATACAGCAAACATTCAATTACTGGCTAATCTGCAACTGAGGCAAAGTGCTATAAAGCGTTAATGCAATAACACACTTTAGAGCTCACGGATGTTTCAACAGTGACCTCCCCTCCACCCGAGCTCAGTGCTCAGTTACGGACCACACAGAAGAGTATGTAGCTGAAGGTCAGACCTTCCAGATGCCAGAGTCTGGAGCCAACTCTAGGCTTAATCCATTCTGAGGGATGAGCTGTCCTCCAGGCACAGAGACCAGCGTAGAGGACCGGGAGGCAAAAAGGTAAGTGCATATGGAAGGAGGGAAGAAAGCAGAGGCGGAGGTGGTGCGCAGGGTTTCCCTTGAATTGGCGGGCTGGGCGGAGCTGGTTGGCTCTCTGTAGGACAGAACACACTGGTGAGGAGCACCCTCTCCAAGATCCTGAGCCAGATGAGGAGGAGGAGGAGGTGCTGGGAGCACGCAGAAAGAAGAAGGGACTGAAGAAGGAAGAATGCCAGAAGGTGACCATGGAGGTGGAGAAAACGGATACGGTTGGTGAGACCCAGTGCCAGAAACACTGCCAGAAAGTAAAAAGATTTCATTTAATATTACTTCCAGTTAATGAGATTTACCAAGGCTTACCTCCGCCCCCCAAACACACACACACAGAAACTTGGTGCACTTTCGATTCTCACGTCAATGAAAGTCATCTTTGGTGCTCACGAACATCGCTCATTCCTAATCCCTGCCTATCTGAATGAGGGGCTCCCCAAACAGGAGCCAGGGAGTCCCACTGCGGCGGCATTCACCTGGTGAGCCCTCCACACGGCTTCTCAGCCGCCATCTGAGCTACTCCGTGCCCCATTCCCAACCTCTGTCGTCTCTACCATATGATCCTGCAATCCCACTCAGAGAAAACCGTCATTCCAAAAGACACATGCGCTCAATGTCCACTGCAGTACTATTTCCAGTAGCCGAGACATGGAAGAACCTCTGTCCACTGACAGAGCAATGAATACATATATACTATAATATATATAGCATGTTGAATAATATATACTTTGGCTAATTCATGTCAATATTTGGCAGAAAACAACAAAATTCTGTAAAGCAATTCAATTAAAATTTAAAAAACAAGATGGTATATATATACACGATGGTATGTATATACATGATGGAATATTACTCAGCCATAAAAAAAATGAAATGATGCCATTTGCAGCAATATGGATGGACCTAGAGAGTGTCATACTGAGTGAAGTCAGAGAAAATGAAATATCTTATGATATTGCTTATCTAAAAAAAATGATACTGCAGAATCTAAAAAAGTGATGCAAATGAACTTACATACAAAACAAAAATAGATCCACAAACAAAGAAAATAAATGTATGGTTACAAAGCAGGAAGGGAGGTGTGGGATAAATTAGGAGCTTAGGCTTAACATAAAAACGGTGGTGGTTTAGTCGCTCAGTCGTGTCCAACTCTTGTGACCCCATGGGCTGTAGCCCGCCAGGCTCCTCTGTCCCTGGGATTCTCCAGGCAAGAACATTGGAGTGGGGTGCCATTTCCTTCTCCAGGGGATCTTCCCAACCTAGGAATCGAACCCAGGTCTCCTGCACTGCAGGCAGATTCTTTACCAACTAAGATCTGAGGGAAGCCCACAGCTGTGGGATTCGAACCCACAACTCCGAAGAGACTGGAACCTCAATCCAACGCCTTAGACCGCTCAGCCACACTACCTGTGTAACATAAACATACTGCTATACATAAAATAGATAACCAACAAGGATCACTGATTAACACAGGAAACTATGCTCAATATTTTATAAGGAAAAAGAATCTTCATATATATATAACTGAATCATTTTGCTGTACACCTGGAACTAACACAACATGGTAAATCAAGTATACTTCAATTAAAAAAGAAAAAAAAGGAGCTCTACCTTCTCAAAAATTCTACCAACCAGTTGGCAAGGATTTACATGCATTGTCACGTCAGCTACAATGAACCTTTAACCAAAGTCAGTAAAAGTTCTCTTAATCAACTTTTTCCTCCATTTAAACAGACTAACGGGATTAACCAACACTCACAGAGACCATGTAATTCATTACCCAGGACTCTGGAAGCATGAAAACAGTGCTTCTAACAGTTCAGTCACTCAGTGGTATCCAACTATTTGCAACTCCATGGACTGCAGCACACCAGGCCTCCCTGCCAATCACCAACTCCCAGAACTTGCTCAAACTCATGTCTATCAAGACTATGATTACCATCCAAATATCTCATCTTCTGACAACTCCTTATCCTCCTGCCTTCAATCTTTCCCAGCATCAGGGTCTTTTCCAAGGAGTCAGTTCTTCGCATCAGGTGGCCAAAGGATTGGAGCTTCAGCTTCAACATCAGTCCTTCCAATGAATATTCAGGACTGATTTCCTTTAGGATGGACTCATTGGATCTCCTTGCAGTCCAAGGGACTCTCAAGAGTCTTCTCCAACACCACAGTTCAAAAGCATCAATTCTTTGGTGCTCAGCTTTCTTTATAGTCCAACCCTCACATCCATACATGACTACCTGAAAAACCATAGCCTTGACTAGATGGACCTTTGTCGGCAAAGTGATGTCTCTGCTTTTTATATGCTGTCTAGGTTGGTCATAGCCTTTCTTCCAAGCAGCAAGTGTCTTTTAATTTCATGGCTGCAGTCACCATCTGCAGTGATTTTGGAGCCTAAAAAAATAAAGTCTCTCCCTGTTTCCATTGTTTCTGCATCTATTTGCCATGAAGTGATAGGACTGGATGCCATGATCTTAGTTTTTTGAATGTTGAGTTTTAAGCCAACTTTCTCACTCTCCTCTTTCACTTTCACCAAGAGGCTCTTCAGTTCTTCTTTGCTTTCTGCCACAAGAGTGGTGTCATCTGCATATCTGAGGTTATTGATATTTTCTACCAGCAATCTTGATTCCAGCTTGTGATTCATCCAGCCCAGCATTTTTCATGATATACTCTGCATATAAGTTAAATAAGCAGGATGACAATATACAGCCTTGATATACTCCTTTCCCAGTTTGGAACCAGTCTGCTGTTCCATGTCCGGTTCTGTTGCTTCCTGACCTACATACAAATTTCTCAGGAGGCAGGTCAGGCGGTCTGGTATTCCCATCTCTTGAAGAATTTTCCACAGTTTGTTGTGATCCACACAGTCAAGGGCTTTGGTGTAGTCAATAAAGCACAATTTCCTGGTGGCTCAGTGGTAAAGAATCCACCTACCAATGCAGCAAACATGGGTTTGATCCCTGGGTCAGGAAGATCCCCTGAATACTGGCAACCCACTCCAGTAATCTTGCCTAGGAAATCCCATGGACAGTGGAGCCTGGTGAGCTATTAGTCCATGGGCTTGCAAAGAATTGGACATGACTTAGCAACTAAGGGCTTCCCTGAGAGCTCAGTTGGTAAAGAATCCGCCTGCAATGCAGGATACCCTGGTTCGATTCCTGGGTCAGGAAGATCCCCTGGAGAAAGGAAAGGCTACCCACTCCAGTATTCTGGCCTAGAGAATTCCATGGACAGTCCATGGGGTCACAAAGAGTCGGACATGACTGAGCCACTTTCACTTATTTTATTGGGGCTTCCCTGGTGGCTCAGAGGGTACAGCGTCTGCTTGCAATGTGGGAGACCTGGGTTCAATCCCTGGAGAAGGAAATGGCAACCCACTCCAGTACTCTTGCCTGGAAAATCCCATGGACGGAGGAGCCTACAGTCCATGGGGTCGCAAAGAGTCGGACACAACTGAGTGACTTCACTTCACTTAGCAACTAAACAACATTTAAGCCAGGACAAAACACACAAACCAGGAGACATGTTTACACCGAGCCAGCTCTGTTCTTCTTTAACTCACCGACCGATAGTCAAGCACAGACTGTTTTCCAGCAGCCCCTGCACTTTGGTGCCCATCAGCTGAGCTCCTAAGAATCACCTGTTAGCAATCTCAGACATGTCTATGCCCACTGCATTTGTTATTAGAATTATGTAATTAAATACTATGTAAACCAATAAAATAGAAATGTAAAAGGAAAAGGTTTCTGTAAAAATTTAGTTAAATGTCTCAAAAAACTAAAAAATGAGTTGCTTTAAAAACTGCTGCCTATTTAGGTATGGGTAAGGCAACTGCAAAACGTAGGAAGAAAAATACAGGAAAACTCACGTCTAGACAGAGACAACAGTCAGTTTAACTTTAAAGAAATTGAAACTGGATGTGGTTAATGATGCATGACCAAAGTGGTTTATATAAGAATGAGAACATGGAACCTCAAACAATGAACTCATAGCAAGGAAAAGCTGGACCTTACAGTAAGAGATAATCTGTACCTTTAAAATTTACACTAAAATGTTTAAGACATTTAGATACCTAAAAACCTCTATCTATATATTTATCTATCTTTAATTCTCAGCTTGAGAAACTTCTTCAACTGACCGACCAACCTCTGGTCCCTACCTTGATTCTTGCCAAAATTACAGCAGGTCCTCTGTCTTCCTATGTAGACCAAGTCTTAACAGTAAGAGGTCTTTTGTCAACGTAAGATGTTTCATATCACACCTCAGAAATTATTTCAAGGGAAGGAACTTCCCTGGGGTCCAGGGGGTAAGACTCCACACTCCCTGTGCAGGTGGCCCAGGTTCGAGCCCTGGCCAGGGATTCCACAGATGCAGCCAAGGTCTCACGTGCCATAACAAGGATCAAAGATCCCTGGTGCTGCAACTCAGACCCAGCACAGCCAAACAAACAAAACCAGCTTTTTAAGTTATTTCAAGGAAAGCTCATTGATCACATTTTATTTATGTTATGATTCTCAGGGAGGAAGATTTACCTCAAACTGGAACAAGACCTAGGGGTAATGAAACTAAAAACGTCTGCTGTTCTACAAACAATGGTCCTGGGCAACGTGAATGTATATAAGAGTTTATACGACCATACCCTATCTTAAACAAATTATGGCACAATAAGCAATTTTTACGGAAAATGAAAATGGAAACCTCCTGTGTATGCCTCTTATCCCAAATTACCGCCAAAACATACATAATTTAACAAGAAGAAAAAGTACTCAGCAGTGACAAAGAAAAGAGGAAAATAAAACTTGGAGGTCATTTTCCTTGAAAACAAATTCAAAGTAGGTGATTTAGCTGAAGTGTATGAGGTTGAGGGTTGGGAGACATGAAGGAGGAAAGCAGACGTCAGTGCATAAAGAGGTCAAAGGAACGTGACGATAATTGTACCCCTGTCCTCACTCTGCTCCTTGTTTGAAAAATCACTAGAGAAATAAGTCTACCTCTGTTCATAATACTATTAGAAGGATGTAGAGAAAATAATAATAGAAAGAACACCTACATATGTTTGTGTCAGGCTCTGTTCAAAGTGCCTTAAACTTATCAATTCAGGTAAGAAAAAAGTGTGACAGCTTTGAGATGGGTAAGAGACTATTAAAGGAATGGAAATGGGATTCTATGAGGATATTGATCCTCAGAAGACCAGATAAGGAGATAAGGATTTTGTTATGACAAAAGAGACCTCAGTTGAACATAAGGGAAAACTTACTTGGTTATGAAGCTGATCAAACATTGGAAAAGTTTTGGGGCAACTGGGTCTACAACAGGCCACTTGCCTAGGGAAGGAGCCTAGATACAAGGGAGCTGGGAGACGGCTAAAGGGACTGACAGATTAAATCCAAGCTGGCAGGAGCCCCAACCCTGGAAGGAAGGCCATCACCAAACTCCCACCCCAGGGGCCACAGTGAGAAGCCTGCCAGGTCATCAGCTGAGTCACCAGATGTGGCGGAACCCACTGAAAGAGCCTGCCAGAGGCAAGAAGGCAGGTCTGAAAAAGCCAGCTGCACAATGTGCCGATTTCAGCCGATTCTCCACTGCTCTGTCTCACATCTTTTTCAACCGCGTTGTGTTTATTGTAAAGTAGCTCCACTTGTGAATTGTTACCTGACTCTGAGACTCTGCCAGGAAAATGTATTGGGCTAAATAAGCAAGAGGTTTCCCCTAATAGTTTATTTATCTTCTCATATCTCAAAGCAGGGTTTAAACAAGGGGATCACACTATGTCTACAAATTTTAGGATTCAATGGAAAATGTGGAAGAGATGAAAGAAAAGAGGATGGGACAAAGGAAGGGGAGAAGAATTTTAAATTGCCATTAATGTACATCTATGTTTAAGGCTTAATATGAGCGATCCATCTGAAATTGGAAATAAATGAGACATCTACATTTGACCTGGTACAATGGTTTAGAAACAGCAACCCATTGGCAGACTGCTGCTGCTGCTGCTGCTAAGTCCTTCAGTGGTGTCCGACTCTGTGCGACACCATAGACGGCAGCCCACCAGGCTCCCCTGTCCCTGGGATTCTCCAGGCAAGAACACTGGAGTGGGCTGCCATTTCCTCCTCCGATGCATGAAAGTGAAAAGTGCAAGTGAAATCGCTCAGTCATGTCCAACTCTTCGTGACCCCATGGAATGCAGCCTACCAGGCTCCTCCGCGCATGGGATTTTCCATGCAAGAGTACTGGAGTGGGGTGCCATTGCCTTCTCCGATTGGCAGACTAGGTACATCAGAATCACCTGAGAAGCCTTTTTAAAAATATATCCCCAGTTGTCACCCCCAAACCTATGATCTCAGAATCTGCTGCGACGAGACAGATTATCTCTATTTTTCAAAGCTCCTCAGGTATTTCTGATTCACAAGGAGACTTGTGAACTTCTGAGTTTGCAGACCCTCTTAGCATTTAGGGCTTTGTACCAAAAACAAGTGAGGACGTCTTACTCAGCGACATGCTTGGGGTGCTAGACCATCAGTGTTGGTCACTTCCACTGGATTCGGGTACTTTCCAACCAGAGAAAAAAAAAAAAACTTTTTATAACTCAGGACCTGATGAGCAAAATGAGACAATGTTTAAGAGAATACAACTCCCTATGAGGGAAGGAACTAAGTATATATAATTTACTTTTGGTTTTCTTAAGTAGAAGTATGTACAGTAAAATATAAATAATTGCAAGTATAAATGCCCTCCTCCCTAGAACACTGGTGAAGCCTTCAGCCAGGGCCGCTTAGAAGAAAAACCCTGTTCTCACCCAAGTCCAAATCTACATCTTCTTTCGCCATGGTCTTCACACCCAGGCAGGTCTTTTTCGGTTGTTCCTTGCCGTCAGTGCTCATACGCTCATCTGAAAGAACTCTCAGCTTTTTCTGTCTGCAATTACCCAAAGTTCATTGCCTAATATACATGCCACCATCTACTTAAGACATCAACTATATTACTACCGCTCTTTCTATCTGTACTCGTAATTGCTTTTCTACCAAAGAAACTTCTAAAGATACAGTTCTCCCAAACAACTTCTTTTGAATGGAATTGTATTATGCTCACGATTTCTGATCTTTCCAGTCTCAAAAGGAAAAGAATAAATAAACAACAACAACAAAAAAAAAACAGAGGGAAAATAGAAGAATACCAGCTCTGAGCTGAGTATTTTATCTTTTCTTATTTTGATTTCATTACTCTAGCTCCTTTCCTTAATTCGATTTCATGTCACAAGGGACTATAAATTGTTCCTTTATTGTGCCTTTATCACAATGTACTATAAACGTGCTTAATTTTTTATCTCTACTATGAGTTTTAACAAGTCCAGGAGGGCAGAAAGCATCTGCATTACCATTGTTGAATCATCTATATCTAACTTAGTACCTGGCTTCTATAAATGCTTCATTAATACTTATTGAATTGCTGAATAAATGATTGTTTCCTGCTGTAACCACCATATTTTTCTGACAAAAGTATTCTCTGCCACTTATCCCCCACAGAGCAGAGATGGTATCACATTCACTTGTGTGTCTGAAGCACACATGTTTGAAGAATGACTGAATAACCTAAGGCAGAACTGACCAAGCCACGTGATTCACCGTTTCGTTGTTCAATACCTTTAAAAGAGTTGCGTAAGCTTGTACGTTATCTGAACCAAATCAGAGGATTTGGTAGTCATTCTCTGCACATGAATAGTCTGGCTTGTGAAATACTGAATATCTAAACATTCCCAAGTTTCTAAATTGTATACAGACTAAATAATTTACAATCAGGAATTGTCCTTATTAGGGAGATTAGTGCTCAGAGAATCCCAATCCATACACTATTAAATTCAAGAAACAAATTATATGTTCATTTACCAAAGCCACGGTTTCCTTATGGCATCATCTGAGATGAGTCAGGAGCAAAAAAGTCATCAGTGTCAGCAATGTAATCGCTGGCTTCCTGCGCAGTTGAAAGCTAGAAAGGAGACTTAGGCATCGCGACTTAGTGTGTCTCCAGTCTCAGTCCTGTCAGACTCTCTGCAACCTTGTGGACTGTGGCCCACCAGTCTCCTCTGTCCATCGAATTTTCCAGGCAAGAATACTGGAGTGGGTTGCCATTTCCCACTCCAGATGAACCCAGGTCTCTTGCATCTCCTGCATTGGCAGCTGGATTCTTTACCACTGTGCCACCTGGGAAGCTAAGAATCGAGATTTACCACCCAAATATTCCTTCCTTCACCTCACTTCCCTCAAATGCACCCAACCAAGCAAAATTTGGCTATTTGGACAGACTATGAAAAGCAAGATTTTCTTGTTTCCACTTTCAAATATAAAATAGCCACCAACAGTAAATAAAGCCTGAGTCACAGTTAGCTAAACATCTTATTGTTAGTGAATCAATAAACACAGATCAGCTATATACCTATAAAGACTACTGGAAGGAATCTCAGGTGCAGAGTAACAAATAAAAATTGAAGCCACTGTCTATTGAGCATTTGCTGTTTGCGAAACACTGGGTAACTGGTTTGCGAAACACTGGGTAACTACAGTTAACCCTTGAACGAAGTGCGGCAAAAAATTTGTGTTTGGTTAGAAATTACCTTTATTCTATCCAAACTGTTTCAGGTTCCTGCCCTTGGTAAATCATTTATCAATTTTTTTGTTTTTGAGGCAGAAGCAGATTTCAACTGTGGTAGTCAGTTCCCCTAACTCCAACATTGTTCAAGGGTCAATCATATATATAATATCTTATTGAATCTCCATGATAACCCAGGAAGTGAAAGTGAAAGTAAGTCGCTCAGTCATGTCCAACTCTTTGTGACCCCAGGGACTGTAGCCTGCCAGGTTCCTCTGTCCATGGGGTTCTCCAGACGAGAATACTAGAGTGGGTTGCCATTCCCTTCTCCAGGGGGATCTTCCTGACCCAGGGATCAAACCCAGGTCTCCTGCATTGCAGGCAGATTCTTTACCATCTGAGCCACAAGGGAACCCAGGAAGTAGATTCTATTATTATCACGATTTCATAGATAAGGAAACTGACACCCATAGAAGTTAAATAACTTTCCAGAGATTGCACATTATGTAAAAGATGGAGCCTAGATTCAACTCCAAATAGAGGAAAAGGTAAAAACCCAAGCCAATCATTTAACAGTTAAGCTAAGAAACAGAGAAATAAAGGACTTCCCTGGTGGTCCTGTGGCAAAGACGATGCACTCGATCCCTGGTCAGGGAACAGATCCCACACGCCACAACTAACGACCCTGCGTGCCACAACCATAACCAAAGGTCCTACATGCTGCAACTAAGACTCAGCACAGCCACATAATTTAAAAAAAAGTGTATAAGCTCTCCCTACTGGAGAAATATTTATTAAGAAAGGAAGGATGGAAGGAAGGAAGCAACAATGAAAGGAAAGAAAAAGTGAACACCTTTGAAAGTTATTTTTGAATCAGGTTCTTTTGGAATTGAGTATGGAAATCATGTAAGACTTTCAGTTCCATGAAGTTCAAACAGAACAAGAGACTAACTATCCATGTGAAGGGGGATGAATGGGAATACAACCAATCCCAAAGAGGAAGGAAATGAGAGTACAGATTAATAGTATTATCTGTTTTTCCCAAGGCCTATTCCAGAGAAATTGCCCAATTTTTCAGACTTTTGGTCAAAGGTTACTTTAAAACACTGGTCCTTGGAGGTTCAGAAGAGTAGATTTTTAATATCATATAAGCACTTCCCAGGTGGTGTTAGTGGTAAAGAACTCGCTTGCCAATGCAGGAGACGTAAGAAACATGGGTTCAGTCCCTCAGTCAGGAAGATCCCCTGGAGGAGGGCATGGCAACCTACACCAGTATTCTTGCCTGGAGAATTCTATGGACAGAGGAGCCTGGCGTGCTACAGTCCGTAGGGTCAAAAAGAGTTGGACATGGCTGAAGTGACTTACCACATACACAGCACACACGAGCATCTTAAAAGAGATGACTTGTTTACTAATCTTGTTGCCTTTGGTGGGTAACAAAAATTACTCAGCAAAGGCAGGTTTTTTCTTTATGTATCTACTGCCCAGAAGCCACCAACTTTTTATGATATCCTTGATTTCCATTAACACTGCCCTGCTCAGGAAACAAGGTGCCTAATCATAATCTCTTCTCTGGCTGTCCCTGGCAGGTAAAATTGTGTTCCAACAATCCTCATCCTGCGTAGCTGGATGGAGCCAGCATCTGTTACTTGTTCCATCAAGCTCACCTAAGCAGTGGCACACAGTAATATACTTGCAATCTTTTCTTTGTTCCTCAAATGCTTTAAGGACCCAATTTAGCCTTGAATTTCCCTCTGGGAATTGGGTACAGATTAGATACATCTTGGATAGCTTTCTTCAGAGCAGGTCGCTCCCAGCAAAACAATCTTTATGCACAGCCAAGTCAGAACTCAGTCTCAATAAAACTCCTAGAGGAGAACATAGGCAAAACACTCTCTGACATACATCACAGCAGGATCCTCTATGACCCACCTCCCAGAATATTGGAAATAAAAGCAAAAATAAACAAATGGGACCTAATTAACCTTAAAAGCTTCTGCACATCAAAGGAAACTATCAGCAAGGTGAAAAGACAGCCTTCAGAATGGGAGAAAATAATAGCAAATGAAGCAACTGACAAACAACTAATCTCAAAAATATACAAGCAACTCCTCCAGCTCAACTCCAGAAAAATAAATGACCCAATCAAAAAATGGGCCAAAGAACTAAATAGACATTTCTCCAAAGAAGACATACAGATGGCTAACAAACACATGAAAAGATGCTCAACATCACTCATTATCAGAGAAATGCAAATCAAGACCACTATGAGGTACCATTTCACACCAGTCAGAATGACTGCGATCCAAAAGTCTACAAATAATAAATGTTGGAGAGGGTGTGGAGAAAAGGGAACCCTCTTACACTGTTGGTGGGAATGCAAACTAGTACAGCCACTATGGAGAACAGTGTGGAGATTCCTTAAAAAACTGGAAATAGAACTGCCTTATGATCCAGCAATCCCACTGCTAGGCATACACACTGAGGAAACCAGAAGGGAAAGAGACATGTGTACCCCAATGTTTATCGCAGCACTGTTTATAATAGCCAGGACACGGAAGCAACCTAGATGTCCATCAGCAGATGAATGGATAAGAAAGCTGTGGTACATATACACAATGGAGTATTACTCAGCCATTAAAAAGAATACATTTGAATCAGTTCTAATGAGGTGGATGAAACTGGAGCCTATTATACAGAGTGAAGTAAGCCAGAAGGAAAAACACCAATACAGTATACTAACGCATATATATGGAATTTAGAAAGATGATAACAATAACCCTGTGTACGAGACAGCAAAAGAGACACTGATGTATGGAACAGTCTTATGGACTCTGTTGGAGAGGGAGAGGGTGGGAAGATTTGGGAGAATGGCATTGAAACATGTAAAATATCATGTATGAAACGAGATGCCAGTCCAGGTTCAATGCACGATACTGGATGCTTGGGGCTAGTGCACTGGGACGACCCAGAGGGATGGTATGGGGAGGGAGGAGGGAGGAGGGTTCAGGATGGGGAGCACATGTATACCTGTGATGGATTCATTTTGATATTTGGCAAAACTAATACAATTATGTAAAGTTTAAAAATAAAATAAAATTTTTTAAAAAATTAAAAAAATAAAAATAAAAAATAAAAGGGTTGGAGCTATACATTAAAAAAAAAAAAAGAACTCAGTCTCAGCTCCCAGGTGTCAACTCCAGTCTACACAGAAGCTTCCCATCACAGTTCTAACTAGCAGACTCGGCTTTGTGGGGGGTAGGGGGTGGGGGGCGTGGTGTGTCCATGGCTAAAGTGAGTTAGTCACTCAGTCATATCCAACTCTTTGCAATCACATGGACTGTAGCCCCCAGGCTCCTTTTTCCATGGAATTCTCCAGGCAAGAATACTAGAGTGTGTAGCCACTCCCTTCTTCAGTGGATCTTACCAATCCAGGGATCGAACTCAGGTCTCCTGCATTGTAGGCAGATTCTTTACCATCTGAACCACCAGGGAAGCACCGACAAAGGCAGGAGCTAAAGTGGGAACTTGGAGCCAGAAGGTCAAGGCCAGAAGAACAAACTGAGCCAGCACAGAGAATCTGGAGTAAATGGGTCAGTTTCTAGAAGAGCCTGGTGGGCTACAAGTCCATGGGGTCGTGAAATAGTCAGACACGACTTAGCACTAAACAGCTCTATGATGGTTAATTTCAAGTGGCAACTTGACTGGACCACAGAGTGCCCAGTGCCCAATCAAGCATTATTCTGAGTGTTTTGGGGTGAGAGTAACACTTAAATCAGTAGACTGAATAAAGCAGATTGCCTTCCCTAATATAGATTGGCCTCATCCAACAATTGAAGGACTAAATAGAGCAAAAATACTGACCCTCCCCCACTTAAAAGGGGGAATTCACATAAGAGAATCCTCTGCCTTCAGACTTGAACAGAAGTATTAGCTCTTCCTGGGTCTCAAGCTTGCCAGTCTTGAGACTGGAACGATTCCTTGGGCTTTCCTGGTTTTCAGGCCTGTGGACTGGGATGGAACTAAGCCATCAGTGTTCCTGAGTCTCCAGTCTGCTGATTCATTTTGCAGACCTTGGGACTTCCTCACTTCCATAATCACATGGGCCAATTCCTTAGAATAAACCTCATTACATAGGTGCATAGACAGACAAACAGACACAGACATAGAGACATGGAGTATGGAAGAAATGGAATACCCAACACCCTAAGATGCATGTATTCCATTGGTTTTGTTTGTCAGAAGAACCCTAACTGGTATACTCCCTTTGCAGCTCTGCGTCTCACACCCATGACCACTCCCTTAGACCTTATAACTTGACCTGAAATTCGGCACCCATTCTGACCACAACTTCCTATCCCTTCAGCTCTCCAAGGTCTTTTCAGCCACCACTCCCCTCTCTCTGAGTCAGCAAGACCTCCCATCCTTGACCAACTCACTTCCGGCCCTAACTGCTGAGGCTTCAGGTCCCTCCTGCAGCCTCTCTCGTTCTAGCTTCAGCTTCCTTGCTCTAGTCCGCCACGTTTACCTGGCAAATCCCATGCATTGGCTCCACCCCTGCCTGGCCTACCTTTCCCATTTTGAGAGCCAGGCTGCTCAATACTATTGAAGAAAATCAGAAAACCACACCTACTGAAGCCCCTGCAAATGTTGATTTCACTGAAAGAAACCAGTCTTTGGTTTCTCCCCCTCTGTGCCAAGCCACTCATTCTCATTCTCTGATCCGAACTATTCTCTCACCTGCCTTGCAAGGCCACCTTCCAGTCTCTCTCTATCTACTTTTCCTGGACAGTCTCATCCCCTGCCTCCTTCACCTCCACCAGTCCCCCTCATTACTTACTGCCAGGTCGTTTTCTTTTTTTCCACCTTTGTGCCTTTATGCACTCCTGTCCCTGGACCTCTGGAACCTTCCCTATGTCTGCAAACAAATACACACAGCAACACCCGGAGAATGCCTACTCTTTCTTCAAGGCTTGGCTCACACGTTTTAAATGACACAAGTCAGGCAATACCTTCCGCAGGAAACCATCCCTGACATCTGACCCCTCTTCGGTGTCCTGTCTACAGTCTCCTGTTAGCTAACATCTATTGCTGTGGCCCTTTTAGCCACCCTTCCCTTAGTAGTATCTTCAACTCTTTCTTTTGGGAATGACTCCTCTCCTAATACCCATTCTGTGCGAGTCTACAGTGTCTGCAATCACAGTTCGCTGCCCTCCAGCCACATTACCTAGATCCAGAATACTATGATAACCCATGGCCCTGGTGACAGTGGTTGGTCTAAGGAGCAGAGATGTAGCACAGGCTAACCAGCAGGGATCTTTGCCTTGGATTGTTCTAAATGAGGCTAGAAGGGAAGGTTTCTTGTGTCTGGGGTCATGGAATTAGAAGGCTATGGCACGAGGGTCATTTCTGATCACATTCTCCACTAAATTCTTACTTAGAAATTCTAATATATTCTTAGAACACACTGGGCTTCCCTCCACCAAAGCCTACCGGCTCACTGATTGGAGTTATCTATTTAGCAGATGGTCAACAAATGTCTGTTGAATGACTCTCACTTTGGGTGTGGCTCATCTCTTAAGGGAATACGGAAATTGACTACAGACAAACCCCACCTCTGGCTGTACTTGGTTTTATGACTCATCTTGCTTTGACAGCAGAGATGGGTTCACTTTGTTTATTTGAACTTTTGGAGGAAGAATGATCCTTCACACACGTCTTCTTTTTTTTTTTTTAATTTTTGGCTGCACCCATGACATGTGGGATGTTAATTCTCTGCCCAGGGATCAAACCCCCTCCCCCTGCATTGGAAAGTGGAGTGTTAACCCCTGGACCACCAAGGAAGTCCTCACATGCATCTTGAGGGGAGAATCTGTCCATACCTTGAAACCTAGAGACAGAAAGCTAGGCTATACTTGGCCACAGCTCAAATCTTTCCTTTAAAATGAAAAACCTTTTTCCACAAGAAACCTTAGAGTTAAAACGGTAGAAGTCATTGAGGAAAGCAAAACAAGGGTTGGTTTGTTTGTTTATATAGAAAAGAAAAGAAAGAAAACAATTTAGTAAAGTTGGAAAATAACTTATGCAAAATAAAAAAACTGCAGGCTCCAATCCGTGTTTAGATACTGAGTCACCCAGAATACAGTGACCTGATTATGTAGCCTCTCTTCCTCCATAGCCAGATCTATAAATCAGAAATAACACTCTGTGTCCTGGCTGGGCTCACTAGAGCGTAATGAGGTTATTTCTAGGAAATGCTTTGACTTCAAAAAAGTCAGATGAAAATTCAAAGAACTTTTATTATAAAAGGTTTCAATTTGATTAAAAAACCTTTGATGTCTCCCTTGTGAGTCATGCATATTTCCCACTGACTTCCTATGTATCTCTATTATCATCATTAAATATTTATTGTAGGTCTATTGAAATACAAACTTGTTCTCCTAGCTCTCAGCCCAAGGTGATTTCTAATGACTATTTAGTTTTTATGATGATGTTTTAAATTCATGTTAATAATGGAAGAATCTAATGTTAAATTGAAGGTTATTATAATCAGTCTCCTTTCAAGGTAACTGAATGTTGAAAAGATCTTTTTTTTTTCCTTTTATCATCCTTTCCTTAATTACATGAGAACTTTACATTAATTGTTGTTTAGGCTTTCTAGAGAAAATTTGTACAGGCAAATACAATGTTGTTGCATATGGAAGTCATCTGATTTACTACTGCCTTCTCAACATCCACTTGTATGTCTAATATACAACTCAAATTCCACATATCCCCCAAGCATGACTGACAGTCACTCCTCCGCACCGCTGCTCTTCCTGTAGTCTTCCCCAATTCAGTAACTGGCAGCTCCATTATTTTAATTGCTTGGATCAAAACCTTGGGGTCATCCTTGGCTTCTCTCTTCTTCTCACACTTCACATTCAATCAAATCTTGTCAGCACCACTCTCAAATATACCCCAAATCTGCCCCTAGCCTGGTCCCACTGGCTCTCATCCTTCGCCAGCATCACTGCCGCAGCCTCCTAACTGGTTTCTCTTCCCGCACCTTTGCCCCTTGGGTCTCCGTCCAGCACAGCAGCCAGAGTGACTCCACTGGACAAGTCAGAAGAGGTCTTCCTGCCCTTCACCACCGCCCTTTCCCACCACACTGCCCAATACGCAGAGCAGAAGCCCAAACCAGTAAATGAGCACGAGGGCCTTTCTGAACTTTCTGGTCCTCCAGTTCCCAGACCTGCTCTGCTCCTTCAGGACTTTGTCCTCTGAATTCTGTCTGCATCCTCCTCCCCCAGATATCCGCCTGGCACCTCCCTCACGGTCTTCCGGACTTAACCAAACATTACTTTCTGAGTGTGGCCTTTTCTGATAACTTTATCTAAAATTGTAACTCCCCACCTCCTATCCATGCTTTCCCACTTCCTGCCTTCCTCTCCTACCCTCTTTTTTATTTTTTTCACATGGCATGTGGGATCTTAGTTCCCCAGAAGTGTTAGGAGCTCAGCTGTGCCCACCTCTTTGCAACCCCTTGGACTGCAGGCCGCTAGGCTCCCCTGACCATGGGATTTTCCAGGCAAGGATACTGGAGTGGGCTGCCATTTCCTTCTCCGGAGGATCTTCCCGACCCAAGGATCAAACCCGGGTCTCCTGCACTGCAGGCAGATTCTTTACCAACCGAGCTACCAGGGAAGATCCCTAGTAGTTCCCCGGACCAGGGATCCAAACCATGCCTCCTACACTGTTAGCCAGGAGCCTTAACCACTGAACCACCAGGAAAGTCCCCCTCCTACCCTCTTCAACCCTGTATACAACCTCTTGCTATAATTTGTAATCTAAGACAATGTTATTCAGCATCTAACTACCTCTCTAGGATGTAGAACACAGCAGACTCGACGAAGCAGATGTCTTTATCTATTTTATTCACTGTCTTCAGTGTCTGACACAGGGTGGGGGCCCAATAAATATCAGTTGTCTTAAAAACATGTAAGAAAACCTTTAGCTCTCTTTGCTATAACACCAGGAATGACTCCTCTGCTCTTAAACTCCTGTCTTGTCAGGCACAGTATTCTTTTTCTAGAGGACATTTCAGACCTCGAGAGCAGAAGAGCAGCTGTGACCAAGGGCAGTTGTGTGGGGATACAGATGGCGCTTCGGCTTACATGTGGTCCCTCCTGATGGCTCTGAGTCTCTGTTAGGCTAGAACAAACCCCAGCAACTTTATGGAGAAATAGGAATACCCAAGCAGGCCATACATGCCAGTGAAAACTTCCCAGAGGAGATGGTTCCAGGACCAACTAAGATTCTGTTTTGATTATTGACTAGAAGGGAACCCGCCTCCAACTCACAAAGGATGAATCCAAAAGCCTTCAAATTATCTTGAAGGGAATGTTCATCTCAGGGCCCTGGTGGTAAAATGAAAACGAACTGTTCTTCCATCAGGCAGCAGCTACCATCTGACTTTAAACATGCTGGATTACCAGATCTTCTGATTTTCAAGAAAAGTCAGACTTCAGATTTCATGAGGAATCCCTCAAATGTAAAAAGCTGCTCCCTAAATTCAAATTAAAAACCACCACCACCATATGCTGGGAGCCAAACAAAACAGCTTCTAACCACACTCAACTGGATTTCAACCTCTGCCTTATAGGCTGGGGAAAACTAAACCCAACTCTGAAAAGAGAAACCTAGAAAATCTGAGCTTCTGCTTTCATTAATCTTCTATTAAATTCCTTTCCCACAGGAAACTGTCTTTGCAATCTTCATGCGCAGGTCAGAACCACTCAGCCCTAATGACTTGACACTCTCATCTTAAAACTCAAACATCTATGTGAAATTGTTCCTTCTATCTTTTGACTTGCTGGGCAGAGCGAGTGGGGAATCCAGCCCTGCCCCCCACCTAGGCCAGATTCACCATTGCTTGGCAGGGTCCTGAGCATCCTCAATGGGAAGAGTGGAGAATACCAAGAATGGTAGCGAAATTCTCACCAGCAACAAGGGAGAAAGAGAATTCTGTAGCTACCAGAGTAGGAAGGAGTGGGGTAGCCTATTTGCGTGTAAGGAACACAGTCTCAGCTAAGAAGTGAGAGGTTAATTATTACCAAAATCAGTAGACTGAGTCCCTCAAAAAAAAAAAAAAAACAAAGCTGGGACTATATCTGATCCATCTTCGTATTCTTAGACTTGATCCACTCTATGCCTGGCACATCATAGGATCTCTACTGGGGGTCGGACAAAGGTAGAGAAATCACTTTTTTTAATCATACGACAGAGAAAGGGAAAGGTTCTGAGTCCAATCATAAATTAGTGGCCGCAAAACAGCCCCAGGAAACTGTGAGATGAAATTTAACACTTTGAGGCAGCAGCCTAACTTGCAATGTCAGAAGCATAGATTTTATTGTTCTTCTTTAAATCATAATGGAAGGGGAAACAATGACAATTTTAAAACTAGGGCTCATATTTTATCAATTTTAAGAAGAAAAAAAAAAAAATCCAGTCCCAACTAGGAGTAGGTAGAACAGTTGAAAACCCACAGAAATGTGGGAAAAAACTGTTTTACGGTATTGTTTCCCCCCAGACACATTTTTTTTAATGCAATGATTTTAGCCAGGATCAGAGAACTGTTATTTGTTAGATGAAGAATATGTAATTAAAACCACCATTCTGAAAGAAAGGCTTTCTGAGTACTTTTTTTTTTTTTAACCTTCTGTGACCGGCCTGGTAATTTTTTCCTGTCTCACACCTACTCAAAACCCAGATGATTTGTCCTTGATGCTGCCATGAATATAATTACAGTACAGTTCTCTAGTGTATCGTTCAATCACAGCAGACAACTATTGATTTCTCTTTAAATTGGAATACACATAATTTTCTCTGGTCTAGGAATTGTTAAAATGCATAAGAGACTAGGGTTTCATGTTTCAACTATGGCAACGGTGGGGGTGGAGTTTGCTTTCCTTTGTGCTTTTTAATTTTCCTTTTTCCTTTTCCCTCCAAGAACTGCGATAAGCCCTTTCTGAGCTGGAAAGCTCCACTGACTTGTTCCGACAAATTCTCGTTCAATTTCACACTGGGTCACACACAATCAGAAGAAAGACGTCCCAGTGACCGCAGGAAGAGGGAGAAGGTTCAGGCCGCTGCACAGAAATCTCTTTCTCTGCTTTTACACAGACTTAGCTGAACCGGGCTTTTACTTCTTTGGAGATAACTTCTGGGTACAAAATCTTAATGATCACAAAAGATGTTTTTTCCACACGTTTTTCTTTCAGTAGCAATAGTATTACCACCAAGTGTTTGCTTCCTCCTTGTTTATACAAAAACACCCTCTGACTGCTAAGAGACCACATTTTCATGGAAAAGGGCAAAAGCAGGCAAATGAGAAGGCCTCGCTGTGGTCCTGGCTGTGCCACAGTCCTGGGAGAGTCACACACCTTCTCTGGGTGGGCTCAGGTTTTCTGTCTACAGAAAGGGGACTAAGCGTCGGTGGTTATCAAACTGTGCTCCATGAAAGTTTAGGGTGTAGAGATTGGAAAATACATTAGTCCCTAGGACTCCCATTCCTCCCACCACATTTTAGCCTCAAGTCAGTTCTTAGTTTATATATTGGATTTCCACATCAGATTTTCCTTAGAGAAAGGGTTTTATAGCTTTATAAGTTTGATAAAGAGAAAATCTGTCTTTGCCTATTCTCTCCTTCTGTAATTCTGTGACTTTTCCCTCTGATGATACACAGCCGCAAGCTCCACAATACACGTGTTCATGAGAGTGGCTGCTGCTAACTCGCTTCCATCCTGTCCGACTCTGTGCAGCCCCATAGATGGCCTCCTACCAGGCTCCCCCGTCCCTGGGATTCTCCAGGCAAGAACACTGGAGTGGGTTGCCATTTCCTTCTCCAATGCATGAGAGTAAAAAGTGAAAGGGAAGTCACTCAGTCGTGTCCGACTCTTAGCGACCTCACGGACTATAGCCCACCAGGCTCCTCCGTCCATGGGATTTTCCAGGCAAGAGTCCTGGAGTGGGGTGCCATTGCCTTCTCCTCATGAGAGTGGACCACTGTACAAAAAAGGAGTCTAGTGCATGCGTGATGCTTTTCATCAGTGTAATCACCTCCACTATCAAAAACATGAATTTACTAAGCCTCATTCATGCACAATGCCACATGCGTTACTTATTAGCACAAAGTTGGCAAGTTCCATTTCCAATTTGAGAGACAGTGATTTTGCAGATTTTGAAAAGGAGAAACCTTGATAATTAATTCTTTCAATGTGTTATAGCTATGAAGCATCGGAGGCACAAATGAAAAAGGACAATGAATTTGATAACACTATTATAATGCAAACAATTAATACAAAGCAAATAAACAATATCTGAAACCACTGTCTCCAGAGGCTATTTAAGCCTTCCCTGTAAAACTAAACAGGAAATTATCATCGCTTTATGAAAAAATAAGTAACCAGATTTTAGCACCCATTCTGGGTGGGAAGTGCCTCTTCACAGGAAAAATACCTACCACCCATTACCACAGGCATAGGAAAGAACACTTATGCCTGAGAACATTTAGAACAGGAATTCCAAAGAGCAAGCAGCATCTGGGGTAAAAAGGGAAATAGAGCTCAGAGTGGAAAAACAGCATTGCATATCCCTGGTAGAATTTTCAATTCACACTGGAAGAGAGCAAAGAAAGCTAACTGATGGAAACCCAGTATTCAAATGCACTTTGAGAAATATCCAGCAAAGACTTAGCAACAAAAATCATAAAACAAGAACAATCTCTGTTAGACCAGACCACAAAGAAGTAAAAAGGGCCCTGTTACCTTAGGCATACCAGTTGGTATTATCACTAGGTCCTCTTTGAGAAGGAGCCAGAGGTCAAGATTGGAATTAGCACGTCGTCTTTTTTTATGCCATTATTCATCTACCTTGTTTGCCAAACATTGTTACCAAGGCCAGAATGCAGTTTTTAAGAAGCTACAAAGGCTGTGCATCTACCCTTCCTTTTTCTCTCATCTAGTTCCCCCTTAATTTATCTATTTTGTGAGCTGGTATGGCTAACAAATTCAGAATTCAATTCTCCTCCAAGTTGTCAGATTCAGTACAATTCTTGATCTGTTCACACATCCCAAAACAAAAAGCCCAAAATGCCTCAAAACTAAGACAGAATGTGAGAAGATGCCTCCTGCCAAAAAGAAATAGCTCACATACTCAAGTTTACATAACTTTGAATACTTTGATGCAATGATTTAGAACTCTGCTAATCCCATTCAACCACAAATAACACAATTCGATTTCTTTTGAAATGTCTAAGGAATTCCTAAGAAGTGATCTTATAGTTATTTAAAACTTATCAAAAAAAATGATAAAACTTATCATCCTCATGAGAATGAAAAAAAAAAAGATGTGCACCAGGTCACATTAACTAGCATAGTGTGGCCGTCCTACCAGGAGCGTATGTGGCAAAAGAAACGGCCCCACAAAGAAGGCAGCACGTGGGCTGCGGTCTGGCTACCGCTGGCAGTTCTGTGGCACCTGGAACCAACCAGAAAACATCCTGTGGGGTCCACTGTATCTGAAGTCACTTGGAATAGTTGTTAGTACTGCTTGCCAACTATTTCTGGTTCACCCTTTTACCCAGACACAGGATAGAATTGCCTTTTCTGGTTCCCTGATGGTGTGTGGAGCCATATGACTAGTTATGGGGAATGACTTGTAAATAGAGGAATATAATCACTTCCAAAAAGGAGCATTTAATTGATCATACAAGACCATTAAAACTTCTCTTTCCCCTCTGACACAGTGGCCAGAAACATCAGTAATGGAGACTGCTTCAACTATCTAGGCCCCAGAGTGACTCTGATGAACAAGGCCCCCGTCTCAGATGTGACATGAGATGAACATAGAGCACAGCAGAGAAGTAAACCATTGTTGCGTTAGGATGCTGAGACTGGGGGATTGTTTGTTACTGCAGCATAACTTTCACTATGCTAACAATGTTTCACAGAGTTGGAGCTCCTTGGTTCAGCAGGGGCATGCATGGGAAAGGACTACAAGAGAATCTGGGAACCGACTCAGTCATCACTGGAAATCCTCCAAGGATTATACTAGATCTCACAGAGGGTTGGGGAGGTCACTCTTCAATCCCACATCCCTATAGAAAATTCTTCTTTTCCTGTGGCTTTTTTCTTTTTTAATTGAAGTATAGTTGATGTATAACAGTATGTAAGTTACAAGTGTACAATACAGTGATTCACACTTTTCAAAGATAATACTGTAACCGAGCAGGACCCAATGGGGCCTTCCCAGGACATAACCGAGCAGGACCCAATGGGGCCTTCCCAGGACACACACCTCCCCTAATCCTCTGCTGTAGTTCCTCTCTGAAGCACCAGATAACAGTATCTATGCACATCTCCTGAGTTTTTCAGGTGCTAAAGTGAAGTGAAAGTCACTCAGTCATGTCCGACTCTTTGCAACCCCAGGGACTACATAGTCCATGGAATTCTCCAGAATACTAGAATACTAGAGTGGGTAGCCATTCCCTTCTCCAGGGGATCTTCCCCATCCAGGGATCGAACCCAGGTCCCCCACATTGCTGGTGGATTCTTTACCAGCTGAGCCACCAGGGAAGCCCAAGAATATTGGAATGAGTAGCCTGTCCCTTCTCCAGCGGATCTCCCCAACCCAGGAATCAAACCGGGGTCTCCTGCACTGCAAGCAGATTCTTTACCAGCTAAGCCACCAGGGAAGCCCTTTCAAGTGCTAAAACCCATCATCAAATGAAAGAAATTAACTACTTGATGATCCTGAGTACGCAGCCTCCAGAACTTTCTGATGCCTAAGGATTGGTAGCGTTAACTGCCTGTTACCTCAGCATCAACCAGAGAACTGTGCACTAGCTTATCACATACCCAGGGATGCGACTCCCTCACGTGGCCTTTAAAAATACTCTACTTTGACCCTGTGGGGTTTAGGGCTGGGGGATAGTATGTGTAGTGTTAGTTCTTCAGTCATGTCCAACTCTGCGACCCCATGGACTGCAGCCTGCCAGGCTGCTCTGTCCATGGAATTCTCCAGGCAAGAATACTGGAGTGGGTTGTCATTTTGATTCACCCATTCTCCTTGCATGGTCCTGCAATAAACCTTTCTCTGCTCCGAACTCCGACGTTTCAGTTTATTTGGCCTCGTTTTGTGTCTGGCACACAAACTCGTGTTCAGTAACCGTACTCCATTTATAGTTATTATAAAATATTCGCTATATTCCCCACATCGTACAATATATCTGTGTAGTTTATTTTCTATCTAACAGTTTGTACCTCTTAATGCCTTATTCCTATACTGCCCCTCCGTCTTTCCAAGGGTACCACCAGTTTGTTCCCTATTTCTGTGAGTCCTCTAAGGCAAAGGGACATTCAGGTGTCTCTAGGCCTTATTAAACCCATTGTCCTATTAATTAAACTGCTTTGTTGGGATGCGTTTACTCCCTGTCTCCTTTCCCCCAAACACTCTGGACAATAGATTCAACACCAGAATAAAAAACAAATCCTGCAAAGTGCCTAGAGAAACTCTGCAGTAAAAGTTGTTTGTAGCTTTCACAGAGTAGAGAGTTTGACAGCTTAATTCCCTTTACAGGACTCGAGACTGACATCACATGAGAACATTGTAGCGTAGCATATTTGTCCTCACAAAACATTTATTTCAGGCTGTTTACAGTAGACTATTCAAGAATTGTTTTGAAAACAATAATTTCTTAAAGCTGATGCTCATATTTTGATGAGGAGGGGAATTCCCTTCATTTTCTGTTTATAGTCCCTGTCCTTTTATCATAGCACTGGGTTGTCATGATACCACCTCAAACAGCAAGCCTCCTTGACAATTCACCATAACCTTGGAGGATGTGAGATTTTTACACACTTTCCCCCCTAACTCTAAAATTTCAAGTTATTTCAAAGAACTTTGAATGTGTATTTTAGGAAAAAAAAAAAAAACCAAACTCTTCCAGCAAACTAGAAACCATCAAAGTAGAAACTGTTTCACAGAGAACATTAACAGAAAGCTGCAAGAAAAACAAAATGGGAAATGCTGAAATACTGTTTTCATTTCTTTTCCTTTTTTTAAGCTGACAGTGTAAACGGAAATAACTTAAGTAAGACAATCAAGTAAACCTCTTACCTCGAGCATCCATGAGCTTCAAAAACTGTTCTTTAAATACAGCCATTGGAATAGGGTTTTATATTTAGCTTCTGCTTCCCTCTGGGTCTCCTCTTCTGTTACTAATATGTTTTTTAAATGCCTAAAACCTTTCTTATTACCTAAGAATTCCCCCAGATTTCATGAATTAATGCAAATGGTAATCACAAGTGCAAATGAGTAATTGGTAACACAAGCACCCATCTGTGCATGCAATTAACTGCCTTGAGCAAGTAATTGCCTGCTTTTACAAGAGCCTACTTAAAAATTTCAACTTAAGCATATATTTCAGTGAGTAATTCTGCCTGTAACACTAAAACTTTTACTTGGGACAAATACTTTTAAACAGCAGCCAAACAATCATTTTAGTCTTAGAAAGGTCATAACCCAGGAAGCCACCCCCATGGTAATTGATTTGGTGAGTTTCACAGTTTCAGATGCACAAGAGCAGGGCATTTCCCAACAGAGCAGGCCATGTGTTCAGGAGAGCCCAGCACAGCTAATCCTCATGATGAGTGCTCTCTGCAACTTTAAATTTCCGAAACTTTTGATAATTTACTAATTAATTCATTGAACAAATATTTGCTGAACACTGTATTATACACAAAGACCTCTGTTCTAAGCTTATGTCTATGCAGATTAGAATGAAAACGTGGTATATTTTTCTCATAAGGAACTTACATTTAGGAAATAGAAGGCTTGAAGCTAATTATCCAAAACACAAGCAGGTTTGTAAATCAAAGGCTGTAAAGGTGTACCTGTTACCTTACCAAGCCACACCTGCCTGACAAAAAAATTGCAACAAAAAGGATCTTTGGGTCTGAACCTTCACCAAGCTGTGTCCTTGGCCTCCTACTCCATGAAATCAATCAGTTTGCCTCCTCTTTGCAAGGTGACCCGGTTTCCTTGACAGTCATAACATTTTTCTTCATCAGCTACTGACTGTGTTCCCCCCCCACCACCTGCTGCCAGAAGCCTTAATCCATAGCAGTTTTTGGTCCTATGCCAAGCTGCTACTTGCTATTGCCAAAGGCTCTGTTGTTCCTCTCATCACTGCCCCTTTGCCTTTCAATATCACCCATATACTAGCAACTTCCAAATTGAGATTTTCAGCACTAACTTCTCCCCCAGAATCCCATGCTGATGTATCTAACTGCCTTGTCAGCATTGCCACTTAGGAATCTAATAGTCATGTCATACTGCATTTCCTAAAACCAACACAATCCTGTTCTTCAAACCATTTCCCTGTCTTGATGATGGGAAGTCCCAAACTTTACAGTCATCCTTTCCTCTGCTCTTTCTCTCCATCAGACATCCCACCCATCAGCCAATCTTTTTACTCTACCATCAAAGGGATCCAAATTCCCCCCACTTCTCACACATCATTTCCACCCTGGTCGAAGCTGCCATCACCTCTTGTTGGATTATTCCAGTTGCCTCCCATCTGGGTTTCCTGTATCCAACCCTCTAAACCTATCCTCTCACTCTGTCATTGGAATTGTCCTTTTATTTTTTAATAATTTTATTTACTTATTTTTTTATTATTATTATATTAATTTATATATTATTATTATTATTATATTATTATTAATATAATAATATTATTATTATTAGCTGTGCTGGGTCTTCACTGCTGTGTGCAGGCTTTCTTTAGTTGCAGAGGGCGGAGGATACTCTGCACTGCGGTGCACGGGCATCTCATCACAGAGGCTTATCTTGTTGCAGGGCATGGGCTCTAGGTGCACAAGCTCAGTAGTTGCGCCAAAGAGGCTTAGCTGCTCCACTGTAGGTGGGATTTTCCTGGACCAAAGATCACACTGGTGTCCCCTGCATTGCAAGGCGGACTCTCAACCACTGGACCACTAGAGAAGCCCCAGAATGACCCTTTTAAAAGTCATATTATGCCACTCTTCTGATCAAAACCCTCAAATAGCTTCACACCTCACAGTCAAAGCAGAATGCTTTTCAAGAATCTACAAGATCCTTCATAATCTGCCCCACAACTTCATCTTTCTTTTATCATCTCCTCCACCACCACCACCCCGCCTAGTCATTATGATTCAGCAGAGCCAGCTTCCTTATCACTCCTTGCTCACACCAAGTTCACACCTGTTCTCACCCCCTGAGATGCCCTTCCCCATGTGTCTCGGCCACTCCCACACTTCTTTCAGTTCTCCTTACAAAGAGATCTTCCCTGAGTTCCAAGGTAATATAATCCCTGCCCACTGCCCACTACCATGCTGCCTAGCCCCTTATCCTGCTTTATTTTTGTCTATAATCCTTCTTTTATATGATGCACATTGACTTTCTACCTCCATATTAGAACAGCAGCCCTCTATGAGGGCTGAAGTTTTGATCTGCTAAGCTTTCTAGCATCTCAGTACTGCCATGTCACTTCATGTGTGAATGAATGAATGAACAAATGAACATCCCTAGGGTGGAACAGGCTCCTCTCCCCATCAAGAGTATGACTCTTATAAGACTTTCAAAAGGGTGACCTTGCTGTCTCAGTTTTCCCCATCTCCTGCAAAAAAAAAACAAATGGGACAATGTCTCCCAGATCACCACAGCTTGGAAAGTTACTCTCAAAGACCGTAAGCCAGCGTCCTAGGATGTAGTCTGGGTTCCTCAGACCTCTTCCTTCCAGCTGATATCCTTGCCTCTAAAGGAAGCTCCCCAAGAAGCTGAGAGAGCTCATTCTTTGAGGCTTAACCTCAACATTCTGGTGGTCAATTTCAGTCATCATTCTCTTCTTTTTCCCTCCCAGGCCAACCATCAGGTTTTCATGTGGTAAGATTCCTAATGAGCCCAAATCTCTTGCAAACCTGATTACACAAATGAGAAGACAGAATTTTGTACAAAGTAAAGTCTTTCACTCAACCTCTCACACTAACCTATCACCAGATTCAGGAAGCAACACCTCAGTGAACCCTGAGTTCAGAAGCTCAGATACTCGGTTTCTTCCCTCGAAAAATGAAGCACCATCTTCTTCATTAAGTGAAGATGCTGAGAAGGTGTGACTAAGCGCTTGGAAGAAATAAGAAGGAGTAAAATCTTCAGAATCCAACCACTTTTTTAAAAAGTGTGATTGAAAAGGAAACTCTCCCACATGCTAAAAGGAATATTTTTAATGCATGAATGTGTGTGTTAAATAGACTATGCTTTGCCAGAATTAGGGTACCATTCTTAAAGACTTAACTTGATTTATTCTATCATTTAAGGGAAAGTTTCAACCATTATCAAACTTCAGCAAATGCTGAATAAATTCAGTATGTGACTTTCAAAAATGCCTCTTACATCTAAGTTAAAAGTTTACTGTTTAAAATTATGATTCAAAAGTTTAATTGGATAAGCATGTTACATATATTCTTTAATACTAATAAAATAGTCTGATACATTTTAAAGATAGATCTAGTAAATCACAGAGCACAATCTTGACATTCAACAAGACTTGAGGAAGAAGACTATAAAGATAGGATAGAATGACCGTCATCAAAAAATCAACAAACAATAAATGCTGGAGAGGATGTGAAGGAAAGGGAACACTCTTGCTCAGTTGGTAGGAATGTAAATTGAAATGGCCACTATAGAGAACAGTTTAGAGATTCTTTTAAAAACTAAGACTAAAACTACCATATGACCCAACACTCTCACTACTGAGCATATACCCTGAGACCATAATTCAAAGAGACACGTGTACCCCAGTGTTCATTGCAGCACTGTTTACAGCGGCATGGACATGGAGGCAACCTAGATGGCCATCAACAGATGAACGGATGAAGAAGTTGCGGTACATATACACAATGGACTATTACTCAGACCTGGAAAGCAATGAATGTGAGTTAGTTGAACTGAGGTGGATGAGCCTAAAGCCTGTTATACAGAGTGAAGTAGGTCAGAAAAAGAAAAACAAATATTATATATTAACACGTATATATGAAATCTGGAAAATGGTATTGATGAACCTATTTGCAGGGCAGAAATAAAGACACAGACGAAAAGAATGGACTTGTTGGCGCAGAGGGGGAAGGAGAGACGGGGATGGACTGAGTAGCACCGACATAACCACACTGCCGTGTGTGAAATGGATAGCTGGTGGGGAGCTGCTGTATACCACAGGGGGCTTAACTCTGTGCTCTGAGACAGCCTAGAGGGATGGCATGGCAGGGGGATGGGAAGGAGGCGCAACAGGGAGGGGATATATGTACATAAATATATATATATTTATGGTTGATTTGCATTGTTGTATGGCAGAAAACCAACATAGCATCATAAAACAATAATCCTCCAATTAAAAAAAAAAAGATGGGATGAATTATTAAAATAGGCAATACTCTGTGTCATAAAAGTTTCTCTTCTAGAGCTTAAATTCTGGCCCTATGCAAAAACATAAAACGTTCTCAAAATGAAAAAATAAAGCTATCTAGGAAAAACAGAAGTAAGAAACAATAGGAAGTTCTTTTGCAATAATAACCCTATGGTTTCTGCTTCTGTGCTAGAAAATCAGATAGTTGCATAAAAGCACAATTTACACAGGGTACTCTGAGCAGTCAAATCACAGATTTTTCCCTTGAATTTTGGCTCTACAAAAAGGACATTAAATAAAGTTCCACATGTTCACATTTTCAATTTAATTACCTCTTTAAAATGCTAGAATTTTTCAGCCATGTGGGACTCAAGTACATTTTCAATCACGTAGAACTCAGCATTTTAAATCATTAAATTCTCATTATACCTCCTATCCTTTCTATATTTAATATGATGTGTTTAACTAACTCGCCTAAGATCATTTTAGTCGTAAAAGAGCAAAAATGAGAACTGCAACAGCAACTGTGCACACTAGCTGCGTGACCTTGCAGCCTAAACCTCTGCTGCTGCTGCTGCTAAGTCGCTTCAGTCGTGTCCGACTCCGTGCGACCCCATAGACGGCAGCCCACCAGGCTCCCCCGTCCCTGGGATTCTCCAGGCAAGAACACTGGAGTGGGTTGCCATTTCCTTCTCCAATGCAGGAAAGTGAAAAGTGAAAGTGAAGTCGCTCAGTTGTGTCCGACTCTTAGCGACCCCATGGACTGCAGCCCACCAGGCTCCTCCGTCCATGGGATTTTCCAGGCAGGAGTACTGGACGGGGGTGCCATTGCCTTCTCCGAAACCTCTGTGAGGTCCCTGTACAAGGAGAAGGTTGGTCCCGAAGATCACAAATCTCTTTCAGCCCTAAAAGTCAATGATTCCCTACTCTTGATTTTAGGCTTTAACTTTTATATCTCTGTTGTGTTTCAGTTTAAGACTCTCAAAATTCAGTATCATTAGTTTCCTCTCAATGTACCTTAAAGATAAGCCCCTAAAGTTTTATATCAGTAGAAGTCCCCAGTCATTCAAGTACTTATTTCTTTTACAATTTCTTAGAGGAACATTTTGGCATCCGTGAAAAAGGACACTCTTTCTCAATAACCATACTATAACTCTATAATATTCAGTCAATTATGGATTGAACGTTTGTGTCCCTGCCCCCAAACACCATACCATTAATGTGGTGGTATTAGGAGGTAGGACCCTTAAGAAGTAAGTAGGTCATGATGGTGGAACCCTCATAAACGGGCTTAATGCCCTTAAAGGAGAAGACATAAGAGCTTACCCTTTCTCCTCCTCTGTCTCCTTCTCTCTCTCTCTCTCCCTCTCCCTCTTTCTATGTCTCTTATCTCTGCCATCTGCAAATTAGGAAGTGGGTCCTCACCAGACACCAGATCATAGTCTTCTCAGCCCCCATGACACTGAGAAGTGTCTGTTGTTCATGCCACCCAGTCTATGGTGATTCGTAACAACAGCCCAAGTCCTGGAGAAGAGAATGGCTACCCATACCACTATTCTTGCCTAGAAAATTCCACGGACAGAGGAGCCTGATGGCCTACATTCCATGGGGTCACAAAGAGTTGGACATGACTGAGCAATTAATACAACAACAAGCCAGCTAAGACACCTGCTGCTGCTGCTGCTAAGTCGCTTCAGTCGTGTTCAACTGTGTGACCCCATAGGCGGTAGCCACCAGGCTCCCCCGTCCCTGGGATTCTCCAGGCAAGAACACTGGAGTGAGTTGCCATTTCCTTCTCCAATGCATGAAAGTGAAAGTGAAGTTGTTCAGTCGTGTCCAACTCTTAGCGACCCCATGGACTGCAGCCCACCAGGCTCCGCCATCCATGGGATTTTCCAGGCAAGAGTATTGGAGTGGGGTGCCATTGCCTTCTCTGGCTAAGACACCTACTATTCTTCAAATCATGGAGCCTTCTTCTTTGACCTCTCAGCTCTCATTAAGCCAAACAATTCTGATTCTTTTTGTCTGTTCTCCATAGTT
Source organism: Bos taurus (assembly GCF_002263795.3). Classification (NCBI taxonomy): domain Eukaryota; kingdom Metazoa; phylum Chordata; class Mammalia; order Artiodactyla; family Bovidae; genus Bos; species Bos taurus. The sequence goes on from NC_037332.1 coordinate 5,450,998, forward strand.
TGCTTTCCTACACTTCTGTAACTTCCCTTCACCTTTTAAACTGCTCATTTCTTAAAAGCCTCAAATAGCATGGTAAGACAGAAGACTGATTTACACTAAGTGGAAAATTCCCTTGTTCTTCCTGCATATTAGGAATCTCTTTTTCATCTGAGGTAGGGAAATGTGGTTGTTTTGTTTTGCTTTGTTTTAATTAAATGCACTCAGCTATATTATTGCTTCTTAGCTTTACTTCAACATCAACAATTCTGGTTACTTTCAGTTATCATCAGTAGTTTTTGTTCTCTATTTTCATAGCTTCAGTTTCCTCCAGAGGTAAAATAACATATCCAATGATAGAATAAGGAGCTGGCTGTTATTTCTCTGTTATGAACTCAATTATTTCCCCCCAAAATTCATATGTTGAAGCCTTAGCCCTTTCAGTACCACAGAATGTGACTATATAGAGAGAGCTTTTAAAGGGACAATTAAGGTTAAAAGAGGGCATTAGGGAGGCCCCTACTCAATACAACTGGTGTCCTTATAAGAAGAGGAAATGTGGACACAGGACACATAGAGGGAAGACACAGGCGGAAAATGGCCATCTACCTGCCAAGCAAAGGGGTCTCAGAAGCAACCAACCCTGCCAGCACCGTGAACTCAGACTTCTAGCTCCTAGGACTGCGAGAAAGCAAATTTTTTTTGTTTGTTTTTTTTGTTTTAAGCCATTCAAGGTATAATACTTTGTTATAGCAGCCCTAGAAAACCAACGCAGGCCCCTCTCATGGTTATGACCTTGGAAGAGAGAATGACCCTGGCAACTGTGGTAACTGCACACACAAACAAAACCAGTAGCTGGCACGGCATTCACCGTCTTCTCCATCACGTCCAGTCCCACTGGTGCAGGAGGACAGACTTGGGTCTTTCACAAGAAGAGAAGTACCTTCTTCAGTAGCTTAAACTAGATCTCCAAGGTTTATCTTTTTCTCTGAACTCAAGAAATGCTAACAGCCTAGTAAATCCTAGGTAGGCAGCTAAAGTGCAAAAGATTTTCCTGAGGAAAAATGGGGCCAAATTTACTCTGACCATCTTTCTCCTAATCTTACCCCCAGTGGCCAGTCCACTGAACAGAGAAGACTACTATTTGAGCCTAGTATCAAGACCAGAATAATCCTGAGGAGAGAGGATTACTCATCAGAATTTCACGAAATAGTTTAATATTTTGACCTTTTCATTTTTCTATTCATTCACTTCTTCTGGGAACACTTATTGAACAACTACTATATGTCAGGCTCTGCGTAGGGGCCAGGGCTACACATGCTAATAAATCACCAATATGTCCAAAAGCCATACAGAGTTCCCCAGGAAGCTGGATTATAAAGACTTCTAAGAGAAGAGTGAAAAATCACAGAAATCAGAATTTAAGATTCCAAAGACAAGATGCCCTACTATTTCAGGAAATCCAAGCAAACATACCAGATTGATTGGGCAGAGAACTCAGATGTGATGGGCAAACTAAAGTCATGTGATGCCTCACAGAGATAAAAGATAAAGGGATTTCTTTTCCTCGGCCTCCTTCCCTCTCTGACAAATATGCTGATCCATTCCTTTGCAATCCCCCCCAAACAGACACCATCAATGCAGCCAAATTGTGTTTTTAAATGTGTTTCCATTGTTTGAAGCTTCTAAGGCCACGTAATCCCTGTTATTTTCTTTGAAACTGTGTCCGCTGGACAGAGGGAATCCATGGCCACACTGAGCTGTTAGCAGCTCCTCTCTGCTGTCTGGGTAAAGGGAGCTGGAGGCGGTGGTGGCCGCTCTGGTGGCAGAGGCACCGCTGGGAACACCGCTGCTTTTTCAGGCGGGGCTGTGAGAGGACGGGGCGGGCTGCTACAGGAAGGGGGGCGGTCCTGAACCCACTCAAGAGAGCGCCTCAAGGGCAGTGGTGTTCTCTCTGCAGGCACGTGATCAGGAACAAAGGAATCTTTATTCATCTCTTTCTGCTGCACTGGTTTGCTTTTTATTCCTTATAAGCAGCTGAGAAAGACCATGAGCAGCCCTTTTAATCAGCTGTGGAAGAGATGAAAAGGTTCAGAAGAGAGAAGCTATCATTTCTAAGAAGGGTTTATTCACACTGTAGAATAATCTTTAAAGAAAAAAAACTCTACAAGACTGATCTTTTAATTATAGAGGAATAAATACATCTGTGAAATCTACCAATTTCACTTTGGATTAAATACTCTCTCGTTTAAAAGCCAGATACGCAGTAAACAAAGATTTCCGTTTGGAAATGACTTCTCTCCCTAACGTAAGACATGGCTTCCAGCTCACCCGCTTCTCCACCCCACCCCCAAAATCCAGTCACTCACTATTTGAGAAACAGCAGGGACAAAAATACATAACATCTCAGAGATCAGGTTTGGGGTTTTTGTATATGTTGTTTGCCACCAGGCACAATCTGGACTCTCAAAACATCAGATCAATTATCTGTGACTGATATTAGGATCATGCTTTCTTACAGGGTATTTTTTAGTTTATTCAAAAATTCCAACACATTATCATCCCATGCACCAATCATATCCCAGCTCTGGCTGAAGAATACAAGAGTCCTGTCTTAGCGTTTCTGGTGTCCCTCCACCGCACTGGTGACGGGCACAGATATTCAAAAACCATCTATTGACTTAAAACGTCACTGTTCACAACTCGAAGAACTCCACCGACCAAAACATTTAAATCACAGTCTCTTCTAGTTCCTTTTAGGCTAACAAGCGAAGAAACAGTGCCTAGCTGGTTGTGTCTTTGTTGACTTATATTTTATAGGGTTTCTCTTACTAAGACAGCCCAGAAGCTATTCGCCCTCCATACACAAGTGGGCCAGGGTTTTCTGAATCCTCTTTCCCATTTCTGCTATTTCTGGACCTTGAGTCAGCTCTCCTCTTTGGGGAGTTCACAGACTGCTACAAATTTCCTTTTCAGGAAATCCATTTCTATCTGAAATTATCTCTCCTGGGGGGGAAGAAAAAAAAGAAGAAGAAAAATAGCTGAAGGAAAAGAAGATCCTATGTGTTCTTAAGAACTACTTCTTTTCTGTCTATATTTTGGTAATTTTTCATACTGGTGTCCTTCTCTAAATAGGAGACTATTTACACAATATTTTAATATAATTTAACTTTGCAAATGGAAAAGGAAATGGCAACCCACTCCAGTGTTCTTGCCTGGAAAATCCCATGAACAGAGGAGCCTGGCGGGCTACAGTCCACGGGGTCACAGAGAGTCAGACACGACTGAGCAACAAAAACACTTTGCAAGTACACAAAGATGCTTTAACTCATGATGTTTAGACAGATGACTTCCCAAAGGTAGGTTGGGTCTTCCCATTATTCAGCAGGTTCTTATTCTGAAGCCTTCTCATTTGCATCTACTGACATCAGTTAACCTGTATTTCTCCAAAGGTTGATGCCAACTTTTGGTTTCTCCTGTTTGCAAAATCATCTTTTCCTCAACTGTTCCTGGGGTGGGAGGGTCCTGGAGCTCAGAGCGATACTTCCTCTACGATACAACCATGTGCCCTG